>NW_005353460.1:703641-723263 GCF_000412655.1 Myotis brandtii
AGTCAGAGCCCTTCCTGGTTTTCCTGAATTAGCCAACATTGCAGGTCATGATCTACTCAGTCCTCATCTCGCTGACCCACGCCCCAGCCCTAAAAGCCTCCACGCCTAGTTCTCCTCTGAGCCTTTATCTAAAAGGCTAGGAAAGTTGGAGGATCCTGCCAAATAGGAATTAAAAATGACAAAACAGCTGATTAGATCTGAGGTGACAAGAATGAGAAATAAAAGCCATTAGAGCCCATTTGCAATGTGCCCTCCACAAGTCAAGTTTCAAGGTGTTCCTCCGAGATTATTAATGGCAGGACAGTGTTTTCCGTGCAGGAAGCTGGTACCTGAAACAACACCAGTGTCCACACACTGCATTCTAGACAGTAAGAGGGACCTGCCCTCATTCATTTAGTCCCACTGATTTGAAAAGACTCCCTAATTTGGCTGTCAGGGTGAGTGCTCCTATAGGCACCCAGTGCTTGGAGGACAGAGTTCCACAGTAAATAGTTTTCTTCTATAGCAGGGGTCGGCCAACTATAGCCTGTGGCTAACCCTGGTCAGCTGCCTAATATTTTGTCTGGCCAACTAGCAAAGAATGGTTTTTCTTTTTAAAAATGCTTTAAAAAACTCAAAAGAAGAATATGTTGTGACACATGGTAATTTTATGAAGTTTATCTGCCAGTGTTCAGAAATAAGCTTTTTCACACTCATTTGTTTTTATATAATCTGTGGTTGCTTTTGTGCACCACCAGCAGAGTTGAGTAGTTATTATTGAGACTGAGGCCCATAAGCCTAAGTTATTTACTATCTAGACATTTACAGAAAAAGTTTGCCAACCCCTGTTTTATAGGACTTGACATAAGTCACAATTTAGCCAAATACCGTTATGGTTTTCTATAGAAGAATATTGCCTCATTGTAGAGTCACGGCACAGAAGTCAATGTGTCCACTGTTCCCAGGGACACCACCCAACCCTGAGAGCAGCAAGTTCCAGGGTCTGTAAAAGGTCACTGAAGTTGAGGACCACATGGCCATTCAGACACATGAGAAGGCAGCTGTTCCAAAAGCAAATGCAAATGCCTTATTTTTTCAGAAGTCTCCCCAGGCTATTGATTGGGAATCCCTTATAGATGGTGCCCCAACATTTCACCTTCATTTATTGAGATAAGTGAGAGCCCAGATAATGACTTCTGTGTCCACCTCTGAGTTATCATGCATTCCTGCCTCATTCCTATTCTTGGACTTTTTTGCAAGGTTCTATGGAATTTCCTTCCCCCTTCAAATTTGGACACAACCAGTTGTGTCCAAGATACGCATCCTTCTGAGTCATAGATTGCTTACAAAGTCATTTTCCAATCAGTTGTGATAAGTGAGAGCCAACAGGGTGATGCCGCGATGGAGAATGATGTTGCTGTTGTTTGGCTGACAGAATGAATAAAGATGAAGAGCTGCAGTGACCCTGGCCTGAGAGCCTCAGACCCATATCTCATAGGATCAGCCATGAAGTCCTTCAGTCCTAGACATGTTCTGCAGAGCCATTAGGAGCCAGTGACCAATGGGCTTATTATCCCTTGGGACAGGTGCACACATGCATTCATAAATAATGAAGGGGAGCCCTAGCCGGTTTGGCTCAGTGGATAGAGCATTGGCCTGCAGACCAGAGGGTCTGGGTTCGATTCTGGTCAAGGGCACGTACCTTGGTTGCAGGTTCCTCCCTGGCCCGAGTCCTGATGAGAGCTCATGCAGGAGGCAATCAATCGATATGTTTCTCTCACATCGATGTTTCTCTCTGCCTTTCCCTCTCTCTTCCACTCTCCCTAAAAATCAATGGAAAAATATCTTCAGATGAGGACTAACAAAAAATAAATAATTTAAAAATTAATAGAAAATAATGCAGGAGAAAGACAGGAGACATCAAAGAGAAGAAACAAACAAAACAAAGGGGCTTTGGGAACACAGCCCCTGGACAACTTCATGGAAGAGGTGGAATTGGAATTAAGCAAAAAAGAGGAGTTGGATTGCACTAGTCAGAGAAGGGCATTATGGAATTTTTGTGGTGAAAGTTCTTAAAAACAGAGTTATTTAATGCCTCCATGAGAGTTGGTGGCAGAGCCAGTTTTTTGACTTCCTAATTGAACACTCTTTCAAAAAAGTAAGGGGTAGACAAAGACACTTTAGCCAGTGTCCCAATAGCTTGAGGAAGGAAGATTCATGGTTTATAGTTTTCAAAACATAAAATGCTTCTTGGGCAGCCTGATCTTTGGTGAGGTGGACGGAGGAAAATGAGAGGGACTTTTAATCTGCTCTTCTATCAGAAGAGATAAAATGTGGTCAAACAATCTCTTTCCTGGACTAATGCAACCACAACAGCCTTCATTTTTAGGGCTCCTCAGATACATAATCGCTGGATTGAATTAGCCAATGCAGGTCAAGTGTCACCCAAGAAAATCCTGCATCAAATGCAAGAGCTGGACCATAGAGATGACTTCTTTCCGCTTTAGTTTATAGACATTCTCTCTCAGATCTTCACTGAGTTTCTTTTTTCTCTTTTCCATAGTGCAGAATCTCTGGATATTGAGGTTTCTTTCCAACAAATTTGGAAGAAAAGTAAAACTCATTTTGGATGGTGACCTCATAAAGGAGATGGAAGGAAAAGTGTGGAGTTAATTTAAATTACTTCAAAGGGCCTTTTTGTTTTCTCTAAATTTCATCCTTTTAAAAATGCATCCCTGAGTTATAAGCAGGTACCGTCACATCCAACTGGATAGACATTTCGAGACACTCAAATTAATGGCCTTGCAAAAAAGTAGGTCATATTGGAACCTGGCAGAAATGGTGTCTGAAAGCAAGAACCGTGACATAATACCCGACTCATGCATAATATCACAATCCCCTCAGAGCATCACCGGGAAACAGAGGCCTATGAGCAAAAGGCTCGCTGTCAGAAGAGGACCTTGTGTCTCCCTCTGGGGTGGCTTTTTCCTCTTTAGTTTTTAGACATTCTCTCTCATAGATTTTCACTGAGTTTCTTTTTTCTCTTTTCCATAGTGCAGAATCTCTGGATATTGAGGTTTCTTTCCAACAAATTTGGAAGAAAAGTAAAACTCATTTTGGATGGTGACCTCATAAAGGAGATGGAAGGAAAAGTGTGGAGTTAATTTAAATTACTTCAAAGGGCCTTTTTGTTTTCTCTAAATTTCATCCTTTTAAAAATGCATCCCTGAGTTATAAGCAGGTACCGTCACATCCAACTGGATAGACATTTCGAGACACTCAAATTAATGGCCTTGCAAAAAAGTAGGTCATATTGGAACCTGGCAGAAATGGTGTCTGAAAGCAAGAACCGTGACATAATACCCGACTCATGCATAATATCACAATCCCCTCAGAGCATCACCGGGAAACAGAGGCCTATGAGCAAAAGGCTCGCTGTCAGAAGAGGACCTTGTGTCTCCCTCTGGGGTGGCCGATAGGTAAACTATTGGAGGTTGAAATTTCACCTGAATAAGTCTCTGCCTCAGGGGTTTTCTACAGCTCTGCCTATGCCATCAAGAGCCTGTCCTTTGAGAAACGGAGAGAACTGTTGATGTCAGTGGGTTTCTTTCAGGGCTTCAGGGTAAATTTCCTAATTATTGAGACCCCTGCCAGCCCTCCCACCTGGTCACCCGCTATTAGAAGAGCAGGTTCACCAAAGGCTTGGCAGTCAGCATGTTCTGCTTATTGCCTTGCAGCGAGCCGAAATGATCTTCCAGGAGCCACAAGGCCACCTCTAGCCTAGAAAATATCAACAAGAAAGGAAGGCAAGAACAATTGCTCTATTTTAGAGTAAATGCAGACTTCTATATATAGAAGGCAGATACCCTTCCTCCATCTCATCGTCAGAAATGTATAGTGTTGTATAGTGTAACTGCCCTTCAGGAAAAAAACCACTAATTGGCAGTGTGCAACTGTTAAAATGAAAAGCCTCTTTAACTAGAACAAAGTTTGCTCCTGTTGAAGCTCAAAGAGCCTTCAGGTTTGAACTTGCTTTTCTCCTCTCCTCTGTTCTGCCAGTCACAGGAAGCCTGAAACCCCTTTGACACTCACCGCAATGATGACAGATCCTCCCTGAAGACTCTACAGCCCCAAACAAATGCATTGTTCTCCTTGTCAACCCACTGTTGAGAGGTGAACCACAGTGGAGCTGCAATTGGCCTCATTTGTTAGTGTTAGCAAGTGCCATGCTGAAGCTCATTACCCCAAGGAAAGCGGAAGCTGAGAACAAGTTCCTGAAACCAGGCTCCCTGTGGCATCAGGGGCCTGTCAGCAAGCCTGGGTACGAATGCACCACCTGCAGCTGGTGACTGAGGGCCACTTGTTCCTCTTGGCCTCTCTGTCCATTCTCACCCTGAACAGCCCATCTCTAGAAAGTGCTGTCATAGGCCTGTTTTGACCCAGGACATGGATATTTAGTTTTCTAGTTCAGTTTTCTGTCCATCACTACATACTGCCTTTCTATGGAGCAAGGGAACACAGTGGCTATGACTTTTAGAAGCACCTTGGACGTGTGGCTTTCTTTGGCAGAAATGGTCACTCTAGCATCCTAGTCCCTGTGTAGGAAGGCATTACCCATTTCAGCATTACACACACGATTGCATTTTGCATAAGCACTAGTAGTTTGTTAATACATCAATCATCTCTTATTAGACTGTGATTTCTTAAAACACAGGAGCTTTGAGGACAGGTATGGGAATTTGCCATATATTCAGCATCAATTCTTGAACCTTTCCAAGGTTCAGTTTTCCCCTCTATACAATGAAAAAAAGGAAGTAAGAAATGTTATGGACTGAATTGTGACTCCCACCTCCCCCAAAATTCAGATGGGCAAGGAAGGGAGTGGCCTGGGTTCTGGTTCTAAAATGTTTGGCTCTTACAGTCACAGAACTTTCAGTAACAACTAATGACCTAGATTTTAGCTAGAAAACTCTAATATGTAGTACGTTGATCCTTATTCTTCCTACCAGCGGTCACCCACTCCATGGTCTTCAACTTAGCATCACCGGCAGTACTGGGCATCTCTGGTTCTAAGCTCCCCTCCATACTCTCCTTCTTCCAACCCCCATCCATTTCCCCATCATGTAAAATCAGCAGGTTGAAGTAATCTTTATGGTCCCTTCCAACTAAAATAATTCTATGATTTTATGATTCTCTGAATCCCAGTGCTGTGGTAGCTTTAATTTCAGGCTTGTCTTTAATTCCTTGCTTTGCTTCACAGAGCAGGAGAATAGCTTATGTTGCAAAATGCATCCCAGAGAGCAGCGCCCCAGAGACCAGGAACAGAGTGAATGCAGGCGCAGCTAATGAGGAACACAGCACCCGGACCAGGTAGAGGAGGGGAGAGGGGCCTGTTTGTGGATTGTAAAAAGCTTTGATTTGCAATTTGGCAATGCTGATAATTACAGGGCCAGGGAGTAAAATGATGGTGGAGATTTTGGTTATGAGAGCTGTTCCAGGGGTTTCTCTCTAAATGGCTGTGTTGGAGAATGGAAGAGTTGGCAGAGAGCCAAGGATAGACATTGAAGGGAGCACACTAACTTCCTTACCTACCTAATTTTAGGAGATAATGCACATTTCCTGTGCACATTTTTTTGTATAATACTGGAAGGGAGAGGCTTTCCTTGTTAAGAAATGGAAGGTCATTGACTTACCCTTACACCTGCAAAGCATGTCTTCTCAGACAAGTTTATCAGACAGAACACAGGCTAAGTAATGCATAATTTAAAAGACTTCTGTAAGAATTAAATGAGATAAAATGGAAGATGGGAGTTGGAAGTTGTCATATGATAAGCCAGTGAGGCAAGGCTATAGCAGAAGCAGCACTGGCTCTGTAGACAAAAGAACTGGTCAAGATCTAGCTTTGCACTTGGCACTTAATCAGACTTTGTAACCAGCCCTCTTTAAGTCACACTTTCCCTAACTTTAAAGAGTGTAGAGATTTTGTAATTGTAATAATAATTACAGGGTGAGTTTGGGGTTGGTAATTAGTAATAATAATAATCAGATTTCAAAAGGAAAAAGAACCATTTTCTAGAAACTTCAGATTTATTCCTGATTCTGAAGGATTTTCTCCTTGAAGTTCTCTCCACATGGATTTGACTGGGTCAATATGTGCTGGTCATGATAGCTCAGATGGCATTTTTAAGTTTCAGAGTTCTGAACCAAACCCTACTGCAGCCTTTAAAATTGTCCAGTGAGGAATCACTCACCTGGGCCACCAAGGAGTGATTTACCTTTTTTAATGTCTCCGGAGGGCATCAGAAAGTTGGTGAAACAACCTAGTCAGTCTTTATGAGGCTGCCACAGAATAATTCCAATTGTAGCATACATATAAAATATTATATTTATAAGTGTTATGGTCATATATAAATACACATTGTAGAAACACTATGGGCATCTCTGGGTGATGAAATTATGGGTGATTTTTGGCATTTTCTCTCTATTTTTATTTTCTGTTTTCATTAATAAGCATGCATTTTTCTTTTAAATCATAAAAAAGATTAAAATTTTTCCTTAAAATTATTGAATTAGCCCAGCATTTTGTCCCAGTATAGTCTCATCTCTCAATTATAATTATGTCTCTCTTTTTTTTTTTACTAATAGGCTTCAGTGGCCCTTTAAATCAAAGGATGATCTTTTCCTGAGGTGTCCATGCCTTTAAAGATATCTGGGAGAAGCCAATTAAGAAGGCCACTCTTTGCTTCCTAAACCTGTAACAGCTTCATATTTTCCCTTCTTTTACAGATTGTTAACCAAAGAATATGAGGCTTATTTCATGTCAAAACAAACAAACAAAACCCAGTACCTACATAATCAGAAGTACTTAGTGTAGGTAGAGAGTGGGACTGACTCGGGACTGGGGTTTTGCCAGGTTAATATTATGAAGGGAGAGAAGGCCAGGGTGTTCGAGGTATATGCAAAAAAATAATTGTAGTGATGGAGATTGGGTAAAGAATCTAAGCTGGGTAAAGAATACGATGAGGTTAGTGTGGGTGGTGTAAAAAATAGTGAAAACTTAACTAGCATTGATAAATTGGCAATCCTTGTTATCCCAAAGATTTGTTGGAGTTAAGTTGCTTAGAAGAAATGAGCAGAAATGTTAGGAAGTGGTGATCAACGCTAGAAATCAAGATTTGGGGGGTGGTACTATTATTATTGGTAATGATAAAGACTATGCTCTGACCAAAGGAATGCGTGGCTAAAATGAAGAAGTGCATTATGAATTGAGAAGAAGGGTAAGAAACTCGGAGTTCAGGGTATTCGAAGGATTTTCTTACCTTAATGTTGAGGTCACCAAGGGTGAAAACAAAGAAAGGCTGGGAGAGGGGAGAGCCTGCCACAGTAGGGGAAAGGAAGGGAGGAAACGGTGCTCAGTCTTTAATGCTTGAAAATGGGAACCCCAGAAGCACAGTTTGAAACTGGCTGGAGGATGGTGTGTGCTTCCAAGAGCACGTGAAAGCAAAAGCCTGGAGGCTTGCAAGATGGGGAGGGTGGCAGTACTTGCCCCAAGGCTGTGCTGAGAGAGAAAGCCAGCATCCTGTGGGCAGCAGGCTGCAGCTAGAACAGGAAAATGAAGAAATCAGAATCTGAACATATACCATTTTGAGGAAGACAAACAGCACTAGGGAAGGATTTAAAGGGATTGAGAAGGGTAAAAAGCCTGATATGTGTTAAAAGATAAACTGAAGCATTACAAAATTTTAATTTATTTAAGCAAAAATCTATTTGAATTGAGCAGCGCCAAACCAGAAATGGTTCAGAGTGCTCCACAGACAGGCTCTACAGGGGAAAGATGTTAAAGGAAAATGTGGAAGCAAAGAAAGGAAGTTATTTGATTGGCTCTAGCTTAAGCATTTGCCTTATTTGAAAAAGCCTAGTTGGCTGTTTGTGTTTGGTTGTCCTTAGGTTTTGATTTCTTAACCCTGAGGAATTCTAGGCTTAGGTTTTGGGTTTCTTACATAAGCTGCTAAAGTATTAGCACCATCTCAGTCTAATGTCCTCCTTGTTTAGTTAAACAAGTGGGTTAACTTTGTATGGAGCTCTATGGGATGAGAGTCTTGGTGCCAAGAAATACCCATGAAGGCTTAGAAGTTTTGTGGAGAATGAAGAACAGAGGAATGTTGAACATAAGTGATGGTCCTTATGGTGAGATAGCTGAGTAAATCTTTCTTGGGATTGATTTCTCCTGAAGACTGAAGCAAATAGATGAGATTGTGACAAGGAGTGAGAAAGTGAGTATAAAAAAAATTGTATGGTACTCTCTTTATAATTGTTATGGATAGTTTCAAGATCTGGGTGAAGGTGATGAGGAAGCCTGGTGTTCTTTGGAAAGGACCTGCAATGATGTAAGGGCAAAGTATCTTCAACTTTCCCATTAAGAGAAAAATAAAGAAGACTCAAGAACAACAAGCTCACGTGTGCACACACATGCAGGCATGCACACACAAATTGAAAAACATACATTGATTCAGGAAGCTTGGGTCAGATGCCTAATTTCTTAACCTTCTCACAGCAGGCAGGGGAAAACTAAAAGCCCCACCTCCCACACAACTAGTGGCTTTTTCTTTTATTCCACACATTTTTAGTGATTTTATTTATTGTTTGGGTTAAGGAAAGAGAGAAAGAGGAAAAGGAAAAGGTCCACAACAATGTCCAGGCTTGACTGTTAGCAGAGGAGGTGCATGTGTGTCCAATTCTTCCTGAAAGCCAGCCTGTTTTCTGTTGCCTCATGACAGACACATGAGTGATTTATTGCTTCTAACGTCTCTTAGTTTGTAATAAAGTTTTCAGCAGCTCTTTTTAGCTGCTGCAACCTCTGCCCCTGTAAACATACACACACACACACACACACACACACACACACACACACACTGACCTCACTTTGTTCTTTTTCACATAATGTCAACTCATAAAACTTTCATCAAGTCAACCAGGTGGAAAAATCCCCGTGCTGAAAAGAAGCATTCATTCGGGGTGGTGGAAGTGAGCCACTGGGCAGGAGAGGGGCGTGGTAGACAAGGTGGGGAAGAGAAGCAAGTGTGCTGATGGGAAAAGTTTTATGCTTGAGGAAGTGAGTGTAAGAATCCCAGGGGTGTACCCTCCTGATGAAAGGTCTCTTCACCTTGCATACCCCACCTGCCAACATCCACAGCAGCTGACAGATCTGTCGTTACAGGGACGGGGAATAGAAGTCATAATACACATATTCAAAGAATTAGAGCTTTGGGCCTAATACCCAATGATGATAAGAAGGCTTAAGCAAAGTCAGGGATTCTTCCCAGTGTTACAGCCCAGCATCTTGTGAGGAGTTTGATTTCTGCTTCCTTTCCCCCATGATCCCACTCATGCCCTGGCTTCCATCTTCAGCTCTGCTATATCCTTCCATAGTCATCTCAACTAAAGACCCATCCAGCCCCTCAGAGCCTTCACAGCCCACTCGCTTAATATTAGTCATCATGTACCCTACAGCCATGTGGGGAAAATAATGCTTTTGGAGAATGAAAGACCTGAAGGGATCAAGAATACAAGGAATGGTGCCCTTTATTTCTCAAGGACTAGTATCACTACATAGGAGTTTAAGATTTGGGGAACAGTTGAGTATGGCCAGAGTCTATATATCCTGGTTTTTCTCACAAGAGGTTAATTTCATGGAAACTCCCTAAATTCCTAGAATCTAAATGAAAGCCCCATGATAAACTGAGGACTTTCAGGGATTCTGTGGAATACCTAGATATTAACCTTGTCCTTCCAAGATTAGATGGAGAAGTCTCTGAATTATTTGTTTCCTCACTCATGATACTCGATGAGAATATAGAATACCTACTGCTATGTGGCAAATTAATTTTATCCCAGTTCCATGTTGTAAACTAGAGAAGAAGCAGCAAAGTAGAAATGGATTCCATTCTGTTATGAGTGACAGAACTGAAATTCATTATACTGATTTATGTGGTGAGCTCAGGACAAGATATAATAGAAATAACCTATAGTTCTACTTTTGGCCAAGTTCTGACATGACAATTATAAAAGTGGGGAATCCTGACCGGTTTGGCTCAGTGGATAGAGCGTCAGCCTGCAGACCGAAAGGTTCCAGGTTCGATTCTGGTCAAGGGCATGTACTGTGGTTGCGGGCTCGATCCCCAGTAGTGGGTGTGCAGGAGGCAGCTGATCAATGTTTCTCTCTCATCCAATGTTTCTAACTCTCTATCCCTCTCCCTTCCTCTCTGTAAAAAATAAATAAAAATATATATATATACTAGAGCCCATTGCATGAAGAGATTTGTGCAATAGGCCTTCCCTTCCCCTGGCTGCCGGCACCGGTTTTCCTTCGGCACCCAGGATCCAGGCCTTCGCTCCATCTGGAGCCTTCAATCTTTGCTCCGCTGCTTCGCCCCTACATATGCAAATTAACCGCCATCTTTGTTGGGTTAATTTGCATACTCTCCTGATTGGCTGGTGAGGTAGCAGTGGGACGGTTAATTTACATGCTTGTCTATGATTAGGTAAGATATATATATATATATTTTTTATAAAAGTGGGGAATGGCTCAGAACCCTTTGATTGAGGCTGGGGTCTCTCTATGAAGTGAGTAGACTTTCTTAATGCCAACTATCTAGGAAAGAGGTACATTTTGGAAAGGAGACTCAAACTAGTCTGAAACTCCTTAGAAAGAACATAACTTTTCCCTGGCCCTTATTCTCTTAAGTCTCTACTTTTATTTTGTTTCTAGAAAGTAGGGGAAAGATGATCTCTCCCACAAAGGACAAGTTGGAAATGAGTTAAGGAGACACTCAGACTGTAAGCTCCATAAAAGCAAAGACTTACATATCCATGTGGTTCAACAGCCAACATGTTACACTGCCTAGCAGCTAGTGATCACTAAAACTATATGGACATTTGTATGAAGATGAATGAGCTCAACCATACAAGTTTATTGCATTTTACTCTTTATGCTTATTTTCTCAACTCTTCTTTTTTATTATTTAAAAATGTTTCAGCCTATAAGTTTAGAATTAAGCATTATTTAAAGTGAGCAGTGGTAGTGGGAGTAGAAATTAGTGATGAATCCTTAAGAAGAAGGGCACAGATTTGTTAAACATGAAAACTCCGGGTTTTCTGACATTAAGGAAACTAAAAAATTCTCCATGGGTAATTAAAAATATATTTTTCATTTTGTATTTCTACCAACTCTCTGAATGTGTTATTCACACATTAAAGATGAGGAGAATGAGATCTAGGGAGATTAAATGCCTCGTCCAAAGACAATTAGAACTAAAGACTTGGGCTCACAAGCTTGGCAAGGTGTCATATCCATGATGGCGTCAATAAGTGAAGAAAAATTCATCTTTGAGAGGGGTGGTGGAAGGAATAAGCCAATGACAGAGCTTCACAATGGGGCAGGTTTGGGGTTAAACATGAGACGAATAACATAAATATGCTTCTTCTTGACATGATCCACAGTAAACAAACAAAGAGTAGAGTCTGTCTGAAAAAAATAAAATTTAGACCAAATTTTCTTGAATCACCTCAATTACCAGAGCTTTACTATGGGTAAAACTAAAGCTGTAAAGAACTATTCAATTGTCATGATGAGAAAATTACTATGTCTCCCTCTTAGCAATTCTACCTTCACTATTACTCCTTTCTCCCCTTCCCCTTTACTCCAAATTGAAATTAAATTAAGTCTAAAACTCAGTTCAGAAAAAAATCACTGAAAATCTCCACTTGATTTATCTCACTAAAATAGATCCATTGAGGGACTGGGCAGCTAAATTTGGTCTTAGGCATCTCTCATTTAATTAACTCATCTAAGAAAACTTATTGAAGATTTACTAGATCTCAAGCAATTTTTATAGGCATATAAGGCATAAGACACAATCCTTACCCCCAAGGAGCCCACAGTATAATTACATGATCTAAAGAAAGTGACTTCACTGTCCTAAGGCTCAATTTGTTTATCCAAAAAAATAGAATAATTTTAATCTCTCTCTTTTTTTATCCTTACCTGAGGATATTTTCCCATTGATCTTTAGAAAGAGAGAGGAGGGAGAGAGAGAGAGAGAGAGAGAGAGAGAGAGAGAGAGAGACATCAATGTGGGAGAGACACATCAACTGATTACCTCCCACTGGGGATAGAACCTGCAACCAATGTAATGCTCTTGACTAGGAATCAAACCCAAGACCCTTAGGTTCATGGGCCAGTGCTCTAACCACTGAGAAAAACAGGCCAGTACTCTCACCTCTTTTTTGAGAGACTAAATATTCCCATAGTATCAAGACAGCTTGTGCTGCATTGCAGAATAAAAAGTAACCTATGAGAAAATTATTTTTTACCTTTTATACACTGCTTCATTTAGCAGTCAATAAGCTAAATCTAAACTATGGATGAATTAGGCAATTTTCTGCCAAATGCTCTGAATTCCTATGAAACAACTAGCCAAGTGATATGCAATCACCTCCTCTTCTTAAGGATTCAGGATGTAGAAGCACAAGAATTCACTAAAAATGACATTATTTAGAATTAGGTTTGTCTGTAAGTAAGAGCGAAAAGAGTAATTGAAATAAGGTAGAAGTTTATTTCTCTATCACATAAGTTGGAGGTAGATAAGTTCAAGACTCCTATAATGATTCCAAAGTTATCTAGATGAAATAAAACTTGATAAGGTCTTTGTCCACTTGGTCCAAGAGAATTGCAATAATTCTGGCCACCACATTTATTTCCCAGTGGCAGGATGGACAGAGATCGTTGGAAGAGCATAACCTCTTCCACATGATCAATCCACTTGCAGTCCATTGGTTAAAATTGAGATACATGGCCATGCTTGCCACGTAGCTACAGGAAATGTAGTCTTTAGTCAGGGGACAAAGTGCCTAGTTAAAGGTCTAATTAAAAGAAATATTTGTAAGGTGACAGGCTATTTCCACCACACGGAGCATCAGGAAGACTTTATTGATAAATATTCACTGACCTCTCCTTCAGGCTTACTACCTTTCCTGAGAGCTACCGTCTGCTTCTACCTAGGACAACTCCAACTCTAACCAGTGGTTTTCAAACTTTAACAGGCATCGGAGTCACCTGGAGGAATTATTATATCACAGATTGTTGAGAGCCTGCCCCAGTGTTTCTTATTCAATCATTCTATAGAGGGTCCAAATAATTCACATTTTAATAAGTTCCCAGGTGATGCTGCTGCTGCTGGTCTGGGAACCATACTTGAGAATTACTGCTCTGAGCAAATTTACAAAACAGGAATAAAAGGAAAGAGGGAAAAGCAAGAGACTGTGAGTATTAATGATGGAGTGGGCAATAGGCAGTAGGATTGGCAAAAAATAATGACATCAAGCCGTGAAGGTGGGAACACTGTAAGTCAGCACCTTTAACCTACTGACTAGGCTTCCTTCAGAGGAGTTCTTCTAGTGTTCCAGGACATCTTGGCACATAACAAAAACCAGATGCTATTGTTCAAGAGATCCGGTTATAACTGTGCCCTGACCTGGTCATGATGCCTTTTTGGGATTAGCAGAGACCATGCTTCATTGCTCCAAATTGCTGAAATCTGATTTTTTCCTTACTTCTGACCTATCATCTACACCCTCATTGGAATTGCTGGCCTATGACCTATCTGGGATATTTGACTCAAGTTTCCCTGGGAAGGTAGAATGCTAACTGTGGGATAATCATAACCAGCTTCCCCTCTCCCTCAGACCCATGAAATCAGTTACCTGGGAGCTCCCACTTTCCTTGTCATCTCTCCAGAGCCTCCTCATCATGACCTCTTCCATTTGTGGGGCTTCCAGGGATGCCAAGGCATAGACTTCCACCCATTGATCAAGAGGGACAACCACATTCTCTGGTTAGGTGAGGTGCCTTACTTTATCACTGGGGCCTTGTTTTTCTGTTTATTTTACATGTTTCCCACCCCAGAACATACATTTACTAATGGCTACATATATAGAGTGGAGCAAAATTAGGTTTATAGTTGTGAGTACATCAAAAGAGTTTATTTTTTGTATTGTTATTTATTAATTATTAGAGGCCTGATGCATGAAATTCGTGCACTTGGGGTGATGCAGGGGAGGTCCCTCAGCCCAGCCTGCACCCTCTTGCAGTCCGGGATCCCTCGGGGGTGTCCAACTGATGGCTTAGGCCCTAAGCCATCAGTCAGACATTCTTAGAGCTGCCATGGAGGCGGGAGAGGCCCCCACCCCCACCACTGCACTCACCAGCCATGAGCCCAGCTCAGGGCTTCTGACTGAGCAATGCTTCCCATGTGGGAGCACACTGACCACCAGGGGGCAGCTCCTGTGTTGAGCATCTGCCCTCTGGTGGTCAGTGTACATCATAGCAACTGGTTGTTCCACTGTTTGGTTGATTTGCATATTAGCCTTTTATTATATAGAATTGTATTATTTTTCATAGAAATAACTGTAGACTTTTGCCCTACCCTGTACATGACTTTGATGAGACCTTACTTTGTATATGCTATCTGCATACTCTAGTTATTTGAGTATAACCTTTCTCCTCCAGCCAATGTGAGCACCTGAAACATCCAGCATTGTGCCCAACATGTAGGCAATCTCTAAGAGTTGAATGGTTGACATTGAGCCTGGGGTTTATCATCAATAAGGCTTTGAGATCCTCTGCTGACTACCCAGGAAAAAGATCCAAGCCTTATCTTCACCTGTGAACACCATCAGTTTGTGGTCTCATTCTCTTTGCCTTCTCCCTCTTCTGAAAAAAAAAAAAAGTACTCAAAACACGTGCATCCTACTTTTGAAAAAGTGCCAGGCCCTAATGCAGGCCTTTGGCAGGGACACACACAGATAAAAGTGGCTGGATATAAATTCCTAAAGATTTTCTGCCCAGGACGAATAGCAAGTACCTGAATGTTTCCACAGGGACCCCAAAGGCAGCAGCAATCTTAAAGACTGATCCTGACCCATTGGGTCAGTCAATGTTCAATGAGAAGTTGGTTTACACTGCTGTTCTCTCTCTCTCTCTCTCTCTCGCTCTCTCTCTCTCTCTCTCTCGCTCTCTCTCTCTCTCTCTCTCGCTCTCTCTCTCTCTCTCTCTCGCTCTCTCTCTCTCTCTCTCTCATATATGTGTGTGTGTTATGTGCATTGAAGACCTCCTGAAAATGATTTGCTGAGAAATCTTTGAAGGAGGTATAGAAAATCAGGAAACTATTAATACTCTTTAAAAAAAAAAACCTTGCATCTTCCTTATTCTTTCCTATTAGTTTATTTGGCAATAGAAACCTAAAGCTTAGCCAGAAAGTAATAACAGATGAGGTTTTAAATTCATCCATACCTCAGGTGCCAGGCTGTCTATGGAAAATGAAATTGATCTGTTTTAAAGACTTGATGGGGCTTAGAAGATAGTTCCCTGAGCTCTGTTCATCTGCCCTAATCAGCTTCATTTTTTTTTGGTCTCATTTAACTCTTTTTGCCATGGGGATAAAATGAGTGAGAACAATAAAAAGCAAAGGAGTTATGAAGGGATAGAAGGAATTAAAGAGCTCCCGAGTGAATAGGTAATTTGATTCACTGTTTACATTGCTGGTGGAGATATTTAAACACTTGACCGACTGATGACTTTTAAAATTGAGATTTCAGAGAAATTTTTAAAACCAAATAATCTTTAGAGAAATGAAGACTATTTTGTAAACTCTAGACTAATCCAGGTAGTCAGACTAGGAAGGGGTTGGACAGGGGTCATTATTGGGGAAGGATCTGAAAAGATAGTTTTGCTTTTTCCTGCTTAAAACTATTTGTTATAAACCACTGAAAATCTATGGCAACATATCGTGTGCAAAGTATTATGTTGAATTAAAATATAACTGGGGAGAAGATACAGTATAAAGCACACAGAAAAATACTATATCTTTGTATGTTTCTGGTACCAAATAGTACACACAACAACAATGATGATGATGATGTAAAATGTTGCAGAGGGAGCGATTACTATTGAATGTGATATTAAGAAAGATTTCACATAGTTGGCTAAGACTCTATTAGGGTCTTGTATGATATGCAAAACTCAGAAGGGAGGTAGCTATAATTCTGGAAAAAGAAAGAGGCATGAGATTCGGTAAGAAAAGAGCGACAACCCTAGCCGGTTTTGCTCAGTGGATAGAGTATCATCCTGCGAACTGAAAGGTCCCAGGTTTGATTCCAGTCAAGGGCACATGCCCGGGTTGTGGGCTCAATCCCCAGTGAGGGACTTGCAGGAGGCAGCCGATCCATGATTCTCTTTCATCATGGATGTTTCTATTCCTTTCTCCCTCTTCCTTCCTCTCTGAAATCAATAAAAATATATTTTTAAAAAAGAAAAGAAAAGAGAGACAGCATTAGAGATTAATAACTGCTCATCAAAATAATGAGCAGAATCCCATGAAGAATGTTGAGGGAGGATGGTAAGGTAAGTGAAGGTTTACAAACCTCCCTATAATACTGCCTGAAAGAACCAAAAAGAAGCAAAGTACAAAAAAATACTATATTATGCCAAACCGAGGGAATGATCCTTTCTTTCTTTATTCATTAAACTCTGAGAAATATGTGTCAGATATAATGTGGTCCAAATTAAAATGAGTCATCAAAGGCTGAAAAGCCACCCCCACTTCCCAAAAAATCTATGCAGTGTTGTGAGAAGATGAAGAAATCCTATATAATAATTATTTATTTATTTTTATTGTTTAAAGTATTACATATAGTATTACATATGTCTCCTTTTCCCCCCATTGACTTCCCACCATCCACCCCCACCTCCCAGCACATGCCCTCACTCCCCTAGTGTCTGTGTCTATTGGTTATGCTTACATGTATGCATATAAGTCCTTTGGTTGATCTCTTACTCCCCACCCATTCCTACTGAAGTTTGATGCTTCTCTGTCTCTGTATCTATTTTTGTTCATCAGTTTATGTTGTTCATTATATTCCACAAATGAGTGAGATGATGTGATATTTATCTTTCTCTGACTGGCCTATTTCGCTTAGCATAATGCTCTCCAGGTTCATTCATGCTGTTGGGAATGGTAAGAGTCCTTTCTTTTTTACTGCATCATAGTATTCCATTGTGTAGATGTAACACAGGGTTTTTTTTAATCCATTCATCTGCTGATGGGCATTTAGGCTGTTTCCAAATCTTAGCTATGGTGAATTGTGTTCTTATGAACATAGGGGTGCATCTGTCTTTTCTGATTGGTGTTTCTGGTTTCTTGGGATATAGTCCTAGAAGTGGAATTACTGGGTCAAATGGGAGTTTCATTTTTAACTTTCTGAGGAAACTCCATACTGTCTTCCACAGTGGCTGCACCAGTCTGCATTCCCACCAGCAGTGCAAGAGGGTTCCTTTTTCTCCACATCCTCGCCAGCACTTGTTGTTTGTTGATGATGGCCAGTCTGACACGTGTGAGATGGTACCTCATTGTTGTTTTGATTTGCATCTCTCAGATGATTAGTAACTTAGAACATGTTTTCATATGCCTCTTGGCCTTCTGTATGTTCACTTTTGAGAGGTGTCTATTTAAGTCCTTTGCCCATTTTTTTATTGTATCGTTTATCTTAAGATGTATGAGTTCCCTATAAGTTTTGGAGATTAGGCCTTATCAGAAATAACGTTGGCAAATATGTTCTCCAATGCAGTGGACTTTCTTGTTGTTTTGTTGATTTTTCTTTTGCTGTGCAGAAGCTTTTTATTTTTATGTAGTCCCATTTGTTTATTTTCTCCTTAGTTTCCATTGCTCTAGGAGCTGTGTTGGTAAAGATATTGCTACGATGTTAGTCTGCTATTTTGCTGCCTATGGATTCTTCTAAGATTTTTATGGATTCCCGTCTTACGTTTAAGTCCTTTATCCATTTTGAGTTTATTTTTAAAGACTCTAATCCCCAAATTATTAACATGAAGATTGAATATATGAACATGCTGTAGGCAAAAAAAAAGGCAAACACCCTATTCTGATTTTCTTTCCTGACGGAGGTCAAATGTACCTTATAAACCCAACAGTTGTGATAGAAGATTGCATAATAATGCCACTTTTCCCCTCTCCTAAACAAGAGTAAAATGTTCTACGCTGACTCAGTGACAAAGACAAACCCTTCCTAATTGGAGGAACATGGTTTGAAGAAGAACCAGCCCTGGTTCTAACACTTTAGAAAGACTGTATTTGCACACCAAAATCTTTAGCTACCCATGGCTTGAGTTCCTCCCCCTTAGACTACTGAACAACTAAACTAATTATTGCAATCCATTATCCAGGCCTCCAGATGAAATTGAAAGGGAGGATTAAAATGGAATACAAGTAAACTGAGAACAGAAACAGGAAGAAGTCACTTCAGTCCAGCAAATAGCAAGTCCAGACAGAGTTTCTCTCATTAAAAAATGATGAGTAGGAAAACAAATGAAACAATCAAACATACCTAAGACCCATGTAAAAGTCCTGCAATGATAAATATATACTCAAAAAATAAAAATAAATTTTCAATGAAATTCATCCTCTAGTATAAAACTTAATAAGAAAATATAAGAAAAATTTAGACTGCATCACACTCTCAAGAAAATTAAAGAAAATAGACTCTATAATCAAATTGAATGAGGGGATAATTAGCAGACTTGAGTGTTTAACTAAACTATAGAGAAAAATCACAAAATACTAAAAACCAGAAATATTTATGCAGAATTAGAATAAAACAAGCATACAGGTGATAAGTGGGATTGAAGAATAAAACAGGACAAGTGGAACAGAAACTGTATTCAAAAACACAATGAAAGAAAATGTTCCTAAAGTTAATGAAGATTCTCAATGTACAGACTGAAAAAAAATTGCCATAATTTATCATAAACTTCAAGACAGATCCTAAAAAATCTTCTTAATTTCAAAAATAAAGAAAAGAAATACTATAAGCAGACAAAAGTGACTTACAATAGAAAAAGATCAGACTCACTTCAAAGCAACAAAAAGACAAATTAAGATTGAAGCATAGCATTCTCTGAAAAACCTACTTGAGGGTAGATTCTAAGAAATTAATCAAAATAAAAAAGGTCATAATAAAGAATATTTGGGAAAAGCCAATGTTGAACATTTATTGTATGTAAACAAAGAGTTGGCCTCAAGGAATTTTGCTAATTATATTGAAGGAAAAGATTGTACATATCTAGTTCTTCAAGAACAAGGTATGTAATCCCAATATATAAAAACCCTGGGTCGCAATGACCAGTAAGGACCGAGGCTCAGCCAACCGGAAGTCAGTCCTGCAGTCAGTGCTGGGTTGCAATGGCAACCCAGCGCTGACTGCTTCCGCTGCAGGCCCAGTGCCCCAGCACTGACTGCTGAGGGAGCTGTGAATCAGGGCCTGAAGAGAGAAGCAGGGACTGATCTGTTGCCTCTGTGGCAGCTTTTGATCAGCACTTGCCTCTCTCTCTCCCCGTCTGGCCAACAGCCATGCCTCCATTTCTCTCAAGCCTCCAGCCGGGATGCTGATCAGTCCCGCCTTTCTAATCAGGCCCTGCTGATAGGCCCAGAGACGCTGACTGGCATAGGAACTGACCAATCAGAAACAAATGTGGGTGCTGTGAAGAACCAATGGCTGCCTAGGAGGCAGAGCTT
>NW_005353460.1:723448-743618 GCF_000412655.1 Myotis brandtii
ATGTCCGACTGCCGGTTTAGGCCCGATCCCACAGGCCTAAACCGGCAGTTGGACATTCCTCAAGGGGTCCCCAATTGGAGAGGGTGCATGCTGGGCTGAGGGAACCCCCCCTCTGTGCACGAATTTTGTACACCGAACCTCTAGTATAAAAAATAATAACTAAAGCATAACATTAATTTAATGAAGCAATATTTTTACTAAGAGAGCCACACAGAAATATACAACAAAACCCAGATAACAAACCTTAACTTCTGTATATTTAATAGAAAAATAAATCAATATTATTTTATTTAGTTTCTCAGTTTAAGTAACAACAATAACTTTTAACACATTAGTTAAACACATCAAGTATTCACAACCAGAAGAAATAGAGTGCAGTTCTCAAAAAACTGACCCACAAGGAACATAAACATTTAACAAAAGATACACATAAGGCAACAGGAAGTTATTTTTTAAATAAAAATTAATTATCTAACATAAAAAGAGAGAAGAGAAAAATGCATACAAAAACTAAAACATAAGATAACAGAATAATATCAAATATATGTTTTGTAAACATAAATATAAGTTGATAACTTACCTATTCAAAGAAAAACTTTCAGACTGGTATTTTAAAAAGACATAACTTGAGTCTTCAAAAAACATACTTATAAAGTAGGTATTTATTAAGGCTGAAACTAAAATGATGTCCAAATATATAGCAAATAATTTAAAAGTAAAATAAAAACCACATGCAACTAAACCAGAAGGAACCAGGGTTTCAAAAGCTATGTCTTGCAAAATTCAATTCAAAATTAAAGAATTAAATAGGACAGAGAGTCTTATTTTAATGATAAAGACTTAGCACTCAATGAATGTGTATTTAACCTCTAGCTGTATGTGTCAAGTAGAATAAAATTAAACTATATAAAATGAAAATCTGTTTAAAATGCAATAAAATTTTTACTGAAGCACACTAGGAGTAGGAAACTTAAACAGTTCAAAATCAAATATAGATGGATGGATACTTAACTTGGGGTGGTGAGAACACAATACAGAGTACAGATGATGTGTTGTGGAATTGTGCGCTTGATACCTGTATAATTTTGTTAACCAGTGTCACCCCAATGAATTCAATAAAAAGAAAAAAAGAAAAAAACTTTAGTGTTTTAAATAAAACATACCTATTCTAGATAATATAGTCAAAAAAGTTATAATGCACATTATTTCATTTCAGATTCTATATTTAAAACTCCATATCTAATAAATAAAAATATACCTACCTTTTATATTCAAATGATACATTTTTTAAAGTTTATCATATAAAATGTGAATAAAGTTTAAATGAATTCCAAAGATCACTTGACATCTTTTTTGACCATAATGCAGCAAAGTGAGATGTAAATAACAGAAATACAAATAATTCACAAACTGAAATATTTCAAACTCTAATAGAATGAGTGTTGTTTTAAGTCATTTGACTCATGTCAAAGAGAATGTCAAAATTATAATTATAAAAATAAATAACAATAAAAATCCTTTGCATTCAAAACTTACTGAATGCAAACAAAATTGTGCTCAGAGGATGATTCATAGCCTTAAACAATATCATTACTTACCAGAAACTGGTATAAATTATTAGTTTTAATTCAGAAAGTTAGAAGAATAAGTAAAAAAAAATTTAAGAAAAACATATGACATAAATTCACATGGATAAAACCAAAATGCAATAAATTTGGGTTTTATAAACTCTAAACAGCAATTCATATAAATCTACTAACTTGTCTTCAAGAAATAAAAAAGAAAACACAAATATACAATACTGGGCAAGATAAAGAGGGTATATTCAGAGACTTAATGAAAATTAGAAGATTTTTTTACAAAAACTTCACCTGATATGACACCAGTAAAATTAAAAATGAATGAAAATAAAGGTATTATTGAAAAATATAAATCATGCAAATTAGCTTAAAAAGTAAAAATACTTTAATTGATTATTTGGGGAGAAAAAAATCAAGAATATTACAAAATTAAAAATTCACCCCCGCCCCAAAAAAAAAGAGTAAAGATGGAGCTTAGATAGTTCCAAATGTGATTCAAATGTGAATGAAATTCTGAATTCTGAAAAAAAATGAGTTGGTTTTTTGTTTTTTTAATGTTTTCCTGAGGCTGTAGCCCTGGGAATAGCCTGGATTCATGGCCAGCTAAATCAGAAATAAATTTCAAAACTTATTTTTCTAGGCAGCATCAGGAGCCAGGAGAAGGTGGACAGTTAAATAAAACATCAGTTCACACCTATTAAAAGCAGTAGAGGCAAGGTTCTGTGCCAAATTGGCTTGAAGAAATAGTGTGGCAGGTATGCTTTTAATGAAGATCGTTTCTCCACCTTCCTGTTTTAATTTGATTTCCCTGGCAGAGTTGTGCTTCTTTGGCTTAGAGGAAATCTGCTTAACAACCAGCATCCCAACTGGGAGCCAGACAGAACTGGGTTTCTTCACCACTTTGGGCTTTTGACTTCCACAGGGATAGCAGCCTTGCCTCCACCAAAGTCCTGGAGAGGGTCCAGCAGGCCAGGAGAGTTGCTCTGTTTGGCTGGGACAGGCCACGCGATGACAGTGTCAGAGGCTGCGCCCACTTTAAGCTGAATTATTAACTATATCCTCTTCCCAGGTTTGTAGCAGCTACATAGATTTTCTTTGTAAACTGCTTCAAACTGCAAAGTCCCCCCTCGAGCTAGGAGCAGAGCTAAGACCTAAAACCTCTGTCCAGTTTTAGAGCAAGCTGGGACTGCATTCATAGTCAGCTCTAGGGCTCTCCGTGTATAACCACACTTTCCTTATAGATTGCATAAAAATTTCATGGCTGTTTCATTGTTTTTCAAATAGGTACAAAATTCTATCAGCCTGAAGAATTCCCACAAGGCCTTAATCCAGACAGACACGTGTTTGCTAAGCGTGTCTGTATCTGTTTCCTATTACTGCTGTAGCAAATTGCCACACATTTAATGGCTTAAAACAACACACATTTTTAATCTTACATGTCAGGATGTTAGAAGTACAAAATGAGTCTTATGGCTAAAATGGAAGTGTCAATAGAACCTCCTTCTGGAGGTTCTAGAAAACTCATTCCCTTGCCTTTTCCAGCTTCTAAAGACTATTCCTTGGCTCATGGCCCTTTGCTCCATCTTTAAAGCTCATCACGCCATCCTCTATTTCCATTGTCCCATCTTCTCTCTTGACTTGACCTTCTAGCCTCTCTCTTAGAAAGACCCTTGGGATTACATTGGGCCCACACAGATAAACCAGGATAATCTGACCATCTCACCACCTTTAACATAATCACATCCACCAAAACCCTTTTGCCATATAAAGTAACTTATCCACAGGTTCCAGGGAATAGGACCTGAACATCATTGGGGGCCACTCTTCTGTTTATTACAATGTCCTCCATGGATAGCCTAGCCTGGCCAATGCAATTCAACCAGGCAAGAGCTGTCACAAAGTGGTAACAAATGCTAAGATGTCAAAGGAGAGAGAGGACGTCTTGTGTGGGCATAGTCAGTTGAGCCATCATGGAAGGAGAGTCAGGAAATTGAACTGGATCATGAAGGATGAGGGATAGGTTTGCTTCCCTGAGTCCCAGAGGGAGTCTATATGTACAGAGTCAGTTAAAAATATGAAATGCCAGCACTTTCATTGAAGTTCTTGTAGAGGTATCACTGGACATACAAACACCGAATAACTGGCTCTTGAGAGAGAAAGAGGTCAGAGTTTATCTTTGGAGCCACCCCCTTTCACTCCTATCTATACTCTCCTTCAACCCTCAGAGAAATACTCCCTCAGAATACACTGGAGATGATTAGGTCATGTTTATGCACAAATGGAGCCTCTATTCCTCTTGGAAGAAGCCTTGTCACTTCCTCTATTCAACAGGAAAGGGGTGTGTCCTAAATTCCTCAGTTGGAACTCAAAATCCCTTTCTCCCTGAAACAAATGTTCATAATAAATGTAAGATGTAGTTGGAAAGGACTTCAGAGTATTTAGCCCAACCTTCTTCAGAAAGCAAGCTGGTGATGTAAGGCTACGTTCTCCCATCTACACCAACATATGTGAAATCTCTGTTCTGCTCTTAGCTTCCTAGGTTTTTAAAAATAATATATTTATTTTTAGTTTAATTCAAAGCCATCTGAACTCTACCATTCATTAAACAAGTAGTTACTGAATAGTTATTGGGCATAAGGCATACTCTTATTCACAAATCTAAGAGGACATGATCAGGAGGAATGTGTTCCCACCACTAACAAATGCAGGCAAACTGAACCCGTCCCTTATAAGTTGGCCCAGCACAGTCTCACTGATGTACAGTGACACTACTACTCCTAATTTCTGATTGAGATTGTTAATGACTTATTAATTCCATAGCCCATGATATTCTCTTTCTCCAGATTTGCCTACATCCATTTACTATTCAATCCCAGCTCACCCCTTCTAAGATTTTTATTATCCATTCTCAGAGATCAGAATGTGAGTGGACAAAGAACAACACTGTACACCTGAACCATAGCATTCTTACTATCAAGGACTAGTGTGGCATAAAGTCAGGGATGATGCTACCAGCTAGACACTGTATATGCAGAAAAGAAAAAAGTCTACCATGGTCTCATGTTTAGGGCATGTTTCCATGATCTCATGAAGCTTATAGTCCAGTCCAAGAGATAAAAAACAACAACACTAAACAATGGTCCAAATAAAAACATACAGTAAATACATGTTTTGCATGTTTCCATGATCTCATGAAGCTTATAGTCTAGTCCAAGAGATAAAAAACAAAACAAAAACTAAGCAATGGTCCAAATAAAAACATACAGTAAATACATGTTTTTATAAGTGCTATGAATAAAATATGTGCTATGACTCATATTTCACATGTGTTCTCTTTTTCTTCATCCTCCAAATTTGAAGAGTTGATATCCATTCTATCAAAGCTCTTTGGTCACACTTCAGAACTTTCTGTGGTGATGAAAATGTTCCATATCTCTACTGTCAAATATGGTAGCCACGAGCCACATGTTGTGGTTGACTAGTGTGACTGGGGAAATAAATTTGAAATTTTACTTATTTTTAATTAATTTAAATGGAAATGCAAATAGCCACAGATGGCAAGTGGCCAGCACAGGTCTAGATATTCAAGCTGTGTAAGAACCTCAACCATAATTTAGTCATTCTTCTAGTCCCAGTGCTATCAGAATGTCTGGTACATATTTTACACTAAATACATATGTCCTATTTGACTGAATGTAGAGAGGAGAGAAGGATTAAATGTTTCTATTGTGCTAACATGGAAAGGGGCCAACAGTTCCTTGCTTAAATTATGTCTCTACCTCTTCTTACTAGTTGTATGAATTTTGGCGAACTATAGTTTTTAAATGACATAATAATTATGTTAATAATAATTGCTAATATGTATTAAATGTTCAGTAAATGAAATCCTTTATGAGAATTTGTTCGATGTGTGAGGCAAGCTCATATTTCAATTGAGGAAACTAAGACTAATAAGAGGTTAAGTCAGTGATTTCAAACTGAAGGTCATGACCCATTACTAGGTATAAAAATCAATTAAATTGATTCTATAAGTCTACATGTATACAACATATATATGCATAGACACATGTATGCATGTATATTTATATATGTACATATATTATGTGTATATATAGTATGTGTGCATATGAGTGTATGCATTTTCATAAGTGTTTGAAAACCACTAGATTAAGTAACTTTGTCAAAGTTATTCAGCTAGCTAATGGTGAGTTGGGAATTGCACCCAGTCTATCTGTCTCCAAGTTTTATACCTTAACTGGGATACTCTATAGCTTCCTCTGGTTTTGTTAAAAAATGTATTTAAATTTTAAGCAACTTTCACATAAATACTAAAAGCCTCACCCATTCATTAGATGTGAAATGTGCATGCGTGTGTGTATGCACACATACACTACACTGTCTTTGAGTAATGCTTAATATCTTTTAGATTTAGTCCATTGTCTCTGGCTATGGACAAAGAAAATTGATCCTAATTTGAATGTCTTTAAATCATCCTAAAGGCTTCCACTTTGGCAGAGATTGTTAAGAGTCACAACACATGTATTTCTCCCTTTCATACTGGGCACACCACTGGGCTACCTGTCCTACTTGCCTTAAAGTTAGGTTGAGGCCATGTAGTTGAGTTCTGGCCAACAGAGTATAGGTAGAAGTGATGTACAGCGTTTCTAGGACTGGCCTCTAAAACCTCCCACACAGTCCTCTAGACTCTCCTTTTGCTCATCAACAGGCTGGATGAATAGAATGAAGAACAAGATACTAAAGCTTAGGAGCTGGCAGGATGAAAGTAGCCTTGAGCCTGAATAACTGTGTAGATCAGTAGATCACAGTCCCTGCCCTCTCTCACCACCCTGTTTTGGACAGTGAAATGAGTGAGATACATTCCTTAGTTGTATTATGCCAATGGCAATTTTTTGTTTGTTACAACAGTTATCCCATCCTGACTAATATATTACTTTAGTTGATGAGATGCACAAAAGAAAACAAATCTCTACCTCTGGTCTTCTCTGCTCCTTGTCTTCCACTGTCACACTGGGTTAAGGAAGGCTACTGAACCACCCATGAGCTCCTAGAGTCAGGTTGAGTGAAAGGTCTACAGCCAATTGTTTGGACATCAGAAGAGAAGGGCAATGGGTCTTTGGTCACCTTAAAAGCATGAACTTCAATTTGTATAGTGTTTTGTAATTGAAAAAAAATAATTTTCTCAATACATGATTTCATGTGATTAAATTCAATATGGACAAGAATCCCCATTTTACTGATAAAGAAACTGAGGTTCAAGTATAGTAATATTTATCTGCAATCTTCTATACACAACTAGAGGCCCGGTGCACAAAATTTGTGCACTGGGGGGTGGGGTTCCCTCAGCCCAGCCTGCCCCTCTCACAGTCCGGGAGCCCTCAGTGGATGTCCTACTGAGGGCCACAGTCTGGCAGCAGAGGCTTGGAGCAGGGGTCCCGTGTGTGTGTGTGTGTGTGTGTGTGTGTGTGTGTGTCCCTGTTGGGGTCTGCCCCCAGCCACATTGGAGGCTCAGAGCAGTCGCCCTGTGTGTGTGTGTGTGTGTGTGTGTGTGTGTGTGTGTGTGTCTGCTGGGGGCCTGCCCCCAGCCACACCATGGAGGGTTGGAGCAGGTGCCCCTCTGTGTTGATCTCTCAGGCTCCTGGCCTCCTCCACTGCGTGTTGTTCTCTCCCTTGAGCTGTGGCCAGGGTGGGGTGCTGCCTGCAGGCCACGCTTTCCTACTCACGGATCACCACAGAGACTCGGGGGCAGGCCCTGCTGGGTGCTGCCTGTGGCTGCACTTTCCTGCTCTCAAATCACCACGGCTAACCTGGGAGCAGGCCCCGCTGTGTGCTGCCTGCTCGGGTCTGCCTGCGGGCAGCGCTTTCCTGCTCACGGATCGCCACCGCAGATCACCATGGCAACCCGGGAGCAGGCCCTCCTGGGAGGCCAGGATGGCAGCAGGCAGGCGGCAGATCGCACTGTCCCGCCCCGCCTGCAGTATGCAAATTTAACGGCCATCTTTGTGGGTTAATTTGCATACTCTTCTAATTGGCTAATGGGCATAGCGAAGGTACAGTCAATTAGCATCTTTGTCTTTTATTAGTGTAGATAAGACTAAGGATGTGACTCAAACCCATGTCTACAGACTCTAAATCCAGTGACTTACTGGAAAGAAGGCGGAATGAGAGGCAGCCGGTGTCCCAAAGCCAAGGTTAATATTGGTGTATATTGGTCTTGCTTCATAAGCCCAAGCTCCTGTTTGCATGCTAGAAGAAAGGCACCCATTATATGTGATGCTTTTAAGCTTTCCAAAGTAATTTTACAACTGCCATCTCATTTGAGCTTCACAGTTACCCTATATGACAAACAAAGCTGATGCTATTAATCCTACTTTATAGATGAGTCACCTGAGGTCCAGAAAGATAAAGTAACTTTCCCCAGATACATAACTTGCTAGTGAGAGTATTAAGATTAGAATCCAGGTTTCATGGCTTCCATATCTAAATTATTGTTGATGAGTTATGCTTTTTCTTGATTCCTGACCTAAGAGAACTTCTTCCTAGAATACTAATTTTTCACCAACCAGGGTTTTTTGTTTTCTAGGATTTGATAGCTCTACGTGAACTAGACATTTTTTCTCATATTTTTTTCTAATGAATTTTAGTTCAGGGGAAATTAATGGTTTTAAGGAAGATGGAAATGTTCCTTAATTTACTAGTTGCTTCTTTTCTTAATCTTTCTTGATGTTCCTCATCCAGGACCAAGGAGCATTTTGGGTTAGCACTGTAGTACTTTATATTGCCTGGATGGTGTTGATGTGGGAGGTTGTCAGGGCTTTGGCAGGGAAAGCATGGATGATGGATCAGGTAGTGGGAGATGCAGTACATCTCAGACCATTGGATAAGGGACCACAGGCTCTGATCTCCTGGCTTGAAGAAATAAAAAAGAAAAGAAAACTAAGACAGTGAAGGGTGGCCATCACTGTCAGCCACACATGCGCTTCATTGCATCTGGGGCCAGAGAATTAGAAGATAATTCTTGGGACAGAAGATCATAAATCCTTTAATCAATGTGGCTCAAGAAAGAACAGACATTCCACACTATGAGGATTGATGGCAGAAGGTGGAAATAATGCAAAAAGCAGAGATGGTGTAGTGGTCTGGATGGTGGCTCCCACCACCTCCTAATCCTCAGAACCATAGAATATATCTTTTCAGGGCAAAATATTTTATTACACTGAGGATCTTGAGAGAAAAAGCTTTTCCTGTTTCTGGGTGGTGGACCTAAATCTATATATATATAAAAAGAAGTAATATGCAAATGAGGTCGAGATTCTGTCATGGTCACCACCAGCTCAGGAGGAGAGGTCCGGCTCTGCCCAATCCTGAGAGATCAACACAGTAGGGTGTCTGCTCTGAGCCTCTGCTGCGCGGCTGGGGGCAGGCCCCAGCAGACACACACACATGGGGCGCCTGCTCCCAGCCTTCGACGCAGCTGCGGGCAGGCCCCCAGAGGACACACACACACATACACATGGCTCCTGCTCTGAGCCTCCACAGCCAGACTGTGGGGAGCGGGCCTAAGCTGTCAGTAGGACATCCCCTGAGGGCTCCTGGACTGTGAGAGGAGGCAGGCTGGGCTGAGGGACCCCCACCCCCCAGTGCATGAATTTCGTGCACCAGGCCTCTAGTGTAGTCATATGTATCATTCTAGGTGGGAGGCAGAGGAAGTTTTGAGACAGATGCATGGAAGAGAAGACGATGTCAAGATGCAGCAAAGCCAAGGAATCCTGATAACCATCAGAGGTCAGAAGAGGCCAGGAATAAGTTCTCCCCTGGAGTCTCCAGAGAGAGTGTGGCCCTACAGACACTTTTATGTCATACTCTGTCCTCCAGAACTGTGTGAGAATAAATTTGTGTTGTTTCAAGCCACCAAGGTTATAATAACTTTTACAGCAGCTCTAGGAAATTCATATGAATGGGTTCTATTAGCATGTGAGTCAAATACAGAAAGTAGAGGGAGAGGCAATCCTGAAGGATCTAACCCTCCCCTCTGTGCAGAGTGAGCAGGGAGCAAGAGCATCCAATATATAAGACCAAAAGGACACTAGACCTCAGCTAGTTGGCTCAGAGAAAATTGCAAATTGAGTTCTACTGTGAAACTACAATGGAGAGGAGAGAATGAAAACTAAAATTCTAGGTTTCTTTGGAGGCTCAGTTAACAGACCAGTGAGTAATCAGTTATAAACATAAGGTGAATATGATCGCTACATACCCACCTCAAAGACACACTCCCTTTGAGATCCTCTTCTGTAGTCAAGGGAGAAATCCAGAAATTGTCAAGAAGTCGGGTTAATAGGAAAGAGTTTTGAAATGTAACTCATAGTGTGTGTGTGTGTGTGTGTGTGTGTGTGTGTGTGTGTGTGTGTGTGTGCACGTGCGCGCAGGCATGTACTTTCTTCACAGAGGAGGTTGGCCGGGCAGTATCTGGAATAGGGAGAGCATTAAACCTTCCATGGCCTTTGGGGTAGAGGTGGATGGAGGGTTATTGCCTACAATGGACAATCAAGAGGGAGAGCCCACAGGTTGATTCTTCAATATCTCTCCCAGAAAATAATATAAAAAGGGCAGGTACACAGATTACCTAAAAACTAAAGTATTTCTTAAATGTCATCACATTTTCCCATATCTTTTGGGAGGTATACTGAAAAGGAACCAATCATTCCAATCAAACTAAGTCCCACCTTTAGTACTTAGCTGTGTGTTTTTAGGCAAGTTAGCAAATCTCTCTGAGCCCCACTTTCCTCTTCAACAAGAAAGGCCAATGTTTACTTCACATAGTTTTATAACTAAATAAATGATATATATAATTCATTTAATGTATATACACAATCAACATTAGAGCCCCTTGAATACAGTATTGGTTTCAACATCCTGTAGAACACAACTGATATCTGAGATGCCTTCTTTAAACGAGGAACTCAATATTGATCCTGTTCTTCTTAATCAACAGCAATTACTTCCTTCAAACCTCTGCCTCCTGATGCAAATCTAAAACTGATCCATTCATTTCCTAAACCAGACCTCGTGGAATGTATTTTATTATACAAAATTCAGATTTAAAACTGGACTTTTTATCCTTTCATTTGATGTGTCATTGAGTTTTACATTTGCAGAGATCCTGCTAATCATTTCTAGCTATTTATAGTTTTTTTTTCAATATCAAGGAGTTGCCATAGAGCAGTGAAAACCTCCTGTTCAGGGACAATCAGCAAATCAGGGCAGAAAAAGTAAGACCTCAGAGCCCAGAATTCACTCTGTGGCTTCTCAGGTCCCTACCTCCAAGCTTACTTGTTGCCAAGGGAACAGGCAAAGGCCTCAGACCTCACTTAGCTCTCTACCGCAAAGAGGAAAACACAACAAAACCACCAGCCTTTGCCTACTGTCCCTTTCCATTTCATTAGGTCAGTGAAAAGCAGAACCAGCAAAAAACACAATTTTTTCTTTTAATTTTAATATTGTCAATTGTAATAAATTCAACTGAGTTTCACTAGCAAATTGCTTTCTGTTCGTTCAGGGGAATTAAGCTAGTCTTCAAATCCTGCCTTAACTAGATGTTTGGTTTAGAATAAGACCACAGCCTCTCTCTGTACTAATGAGTTCTGCTGGCTGCTAAAAATCTGCAGCCAATGCTGGCCTTGGTGGGCTATTCCACTCATTTATCTATAGTGACTCATTTAATACAATATATAAACAAAAGGGGAAATGCCTTCTGAGGCATTGGAAGCACTTAATGGCATCAGACAAGATAGTCATAGCAAGTTTGTTGACTCTTCCCACAACTTGAACAGCAGCCCAATTATCTTTGCATAAACATGCAGTTGAGATTGAAGTGTTATGCAAACAGTTAAGATGTAGAAAACTTTATTAAGTTGTGGCTGAGTATTGGGTGACTCTGGATAGCTGAGTGTCAGGTGAAGGCAGCCAAAGGGGGACTTATGGTCCCTAAGGTGTCCCCTGGTTTCTTCCCAGGACCTCCTGACCTGAGAGTGGCCTGCGGACTGGCAGCCTTCTAGGACTGGCCGCCATTCGTGGGTGTCCTGGTCATGTCTGGATCAGAATGACAACAGAAACATAATCAGTGCTCCCAACATTTGTCATTTCCAGCTCAGGAGAAAGAAGGAAGTACAAAAGAATCTGTACTCAAGCCACAAAGCCACAGCTTATGAATATCTTAAACCTGAGAAGGAATAGTAGGAATATGTTGGCTAGCAGGACGTCGCCATTCTTCTCTGAAGTGAATTTCTGACCATGCTTCTAGGGGAGAGAGTTTCAAGGGTGTCATCTGAGACAGAGATGTTGATAAACTCCTTAATATAACTGCCAGGTTCTGGTTAGATTCCTGCCTGTTCCTCCACTCTTGCTCTCACTAATTCCAGTTCTATTTCAAAACTCCCTGGCAGTCCTGCAGCCACCCTCCTCCCCCAAGTTTCCTCTTCTGAAGGATCCTGAACAGCTATCTTTGCTGCCAGAGAATCCTTCTCCTATTCATTCTGGCTTCAGGGCTCTCTTTATTTATCTACCCTCGTTGCCCTGCCCAAGTCTGAGTGAAGTGTCATTCCATCGGCATTACCTTAATATCTTCAGTTCTGCGTACTTGTCAGTATGGTCCCCCTCCAATCTGAGTTTTATGAGGGAGGCCATGGCTACCATCAACTGCTATAGCCCTAGAACCTTATATTGCCCTGCCCAAGTCGGAGTGAAGTGTCATTCCATCTGCATTACCTTAATATCTTCAGTTCTGAGTACTTGTCAGTATGGACCCCTCCAATCTGACTTTTATGAAGGAGGTCATGGCTACCATCAACTGCTATAGCCCTAGAACCTTATAAGATTTATGGCACATGCTTATTAAATATTTGCAGTGTGAGTGGATAATAAGGAAGCCGTCTATAAGTATGTATTGTCTGAGCCCAGTGATGAGGGGTGCAGAAGACAATAAAAACTCCAAATTAAACTGCTGATGATTTTATTTCTTGAGCACAGACCATTTCTTCCCTTATCAATGGGCATTTGAATATTTGAGATATAGAACCCAAAGCAGCACCCTGGTTGTTTTAACTGACCTTAAATAAATGAGATTCTCAGTATACACCGGTACCTCCAATTCCTTCAACTTCTAAAATACTTAGGTGCCCCCAATCTATCTGTCTGAGCTCATGGTATCCCTTGCAACACACCACTGCAGCCCTCCCTGGATGCTTGGGTCATTTCCTCTGTCCAGCTAGCTAGGTTCACTTATCCGGCTCAGCTCCAGAGTCTTGAATCAGGGCTCTTACTCTTTGGCTCAAGCTGAACATGCAAGATTTTCCCTTCATCAGGCTAATGAAGTAAGAGGCTTATGTCATCATTAGTGCTGGTGTTAATCCAAGCAGAGCTAATATGGTGTTGTTCCAAGTAGAATTAACCAAGCCCAGCCCCCAACAAGCCAGATGTTAGGCATTCCTTACTGATGTTAATGAATAATTCCCTTGGGTTTCACAAACAGCTGAGTCCACCAAATGAACTTCAGGGACCCAGAAGCAAGCTGCCTGCCTAACAGAGACTGGTCCTAAAAGGACACTGAGGGCTTAGAATTTCTGGACTAAAAGCAAGAAGAGTATCCTTTTCTGGGTGAATGACCATACCACTCCTAGCTGTCCAACAAGCAAGAGAGGGCCACCGGTGGCTTTCTCCGGAGTGTTCCTTTTCAGATCCTCTTTCCTTCTATGCCTGTCTCCATAGGGGTTATGCAGATGTGTGTTTATTTCCTCCATTGGACTGTGAGTGCAAGGATTGTGTCTTTTCATCTCTATGTCTCTGGCATCAGGTAGAGAAATCACCTAACTGTTGTATGGATGTCAATAAACGGTGGTAGAATATCTTCCTGAGATGGTTTGCTTCACCTTCCAATGCCACATGACTCATCTCTCACTCCTCATCAAGTAAAATGCATCTGCTCTAGACTTTTCATTTGTACTTGATCACTACTGTTATAGGAATGTGATCACGAGAATAGAAACCATTTATAGGAAGGGCTGGACTCTGAGCTAAAAAAAATTACATGTATTTTTCAACCACACATAAAAACAGTATATCAGGATTTTGAAATACATGGCCAACGCTTGGGGTCTGGGCAGAGAAGGGATGGCTTTGTTAAATAATTTGCTGATTTGCTTAAGGTCATAGGACTAGTGTCCAGGGAAGAATGGTTGGTGACACATCTATCCATTCCACTAGCAGTTGGGTGACCTGTTCAATAGGAAATTACCCATCTACCCCACCTAAAAAAAAAATGAGGCAGATGTCTGTAGTATTTTTTTCACAAAGCAAAAAAAAATCCCCATAGTAGGAGAATTTGTAAATGAGATACTTAAAATACTATGAGAAAAAATAGAAGGGACAAGGAGGATAGAAGGGAGCCTTTAAGAGTATTTTTTTGATTGCCAAATTAATGAAGACAATACACTAAAGAGACTATCAAAAACAATTTGCAGATGTTTTATTATTCCTACTGACTACTCTACAGTTGATTCCATTTACTCTACCACTCTTCTTATGCTATGGTGTTTTCAGGCTCTCTGTTTCAGTGAGATACATGTAAATGTCTTTAATTAGTAGCAGATAATATGGATGCCAAGAGGATGTTTCTCTCTGTGGCTGCTCCTCCATCCAGATGTTCAGAATCCTGTCTATAATGACTCAGCTATCAACTGCCTCCTTCTGGATCCCACCAGAGCTAGAGATGGAGAGAAACTTGGACTCCTGCACTAGAGAAAGTGAAGCTTTATCAGCCTGTCTTCCCGCTATGCTCCACTCTTGATAACTCCACATAAGAGCACAGCAGAACACCCTGACCTAACTCTGCCCATCCTCTCACTCAAGTCTCAGCTCCCACCTTTGTATGAAAATAAAGGTCCAGTTTAGTTTGTCTCCATTTCCTTTTCCTCTCTTAAATTGGCATGGCAGAAATCTCTATGCTTATTCTTTCTATTATCTCTTCCATTTTATGCCCTTTCACTCTGCCCAACCTGCAACTTTCTCTTTTTTCCAGTTATCCTTGTCAAGAATGACTAAAACTTTCAGTATACTGAGACTGAAATATTCAGTCAGGGGAAAAGTACATAGAAGGAAACTAATATATAGTGGGCTTTTTCTTAAAGAATCTTCATGGTTGGGGATAATTACTGCATATAGATTCTTTCCGAGAGTCAATGTCCATTTGTGCAAATTTAAGCCAGACAAGATAGATAGATAGATAGATAGATAGATAGATAGATAGATAGATATAAAGAAGTAATATGAAAATTAGGTCAGGACGCCGAAACGGTCATGACCAGCTCAGGAGGAGGGGCTGGGCTTGGCCCAGCCTTAGAGAACAACATGCAGGCATAGTCCAGAGCTGGAGAGAACAACCTCGCAGGGGGATCCAGGCCCCAGCCCCCCAGCAGCTGGGCTGCTGGGGCCGGAGCCAGCAGGGAGACAAGCCTGCAGGGGGTCCGGACCCCAGCCCCGCAGCAGCTGCTCTGGGCTGCTGGGGCCGGACCAGCGGAGACACAAACCCACAGAAGGTGGCCCTGATTGGGATGCCCAGTGTAGCCATCAAACCGGCTAATCAGGGGATGGGGCCTCTGGCCAACCTCACAGCCCCTCCCCCATGCCGGCCTTGCCCTGATCAGACTCTCCCATCCTGATCAAGAGCAGGGCGCACAGAGCCTGGACCCTTCCTGGCAGGCCTGAGTCCGTGGGGTTGAGAATTCTGATGGCCCTGCCCAGAGAGTAGAGGTGCTTGATGGGCAGGGACAGGGAACACAGGCCTCCAGGGAGCACCGCAGAGTTGACAAGGAGAGGAGAGGGCCTTCGAAGGGGGAGGAGGCGAAGCCAGCCGACATCAGCCCAGAATCCAGCCCTTCCCCTCCAGAGGCAGCAAGACCTAAGCCCAGAACCCCAGCCCCAATTGGAAGAGCCCTAGGGAGGCTTCAGGAAGCTCTATGCAAAGCTGCGTGTTGAGAACTAGAGACTTCGTGAGGCCCTGACACAGACCACGCTGTGGCTGGCACAGCTCAAGGTGGATCTAGAGCCCAACACACAGAGGCAGGAGCGCTTTGCAGAGAGGCCGGCCCTCCTGGAACTGGAGAGATTTGAGCGCAAGGCCGCTGAGCTGGAAGAGGACCTGAAGGTCCTGTCCAACCTTCCGGCTGACAACTAGCACCTCAAGGAGGAGGACACGGCCCTGATCCTCCGTGTCATCAGCAAACTGTCCAAGTGACCCTGGAGGACTTGCCCCTGCACCCGCATTTATACAGCTGCTTCTACCACACGCACCCCTTCCCCTATGTGAACATGAGTGACAGGGCTACTGGGGAGTCTCTGAGAAGCCATAACCTCCCCTTGGGACCTCCAGGCTGGGAGGGGAGGACAGAGCTCCGAGGAGCCAAGGGGGCCATCTGAGGCCAGGATGGAGACGGGAGGCTGAGCCAGGTAGGGGGACCAGGGCTGCAGGCAGGACCAGGAAGGAACCGAGGACCAGGAAGTGCCAGGACCAGAGTGGCCACCCAGAGGTCCCCTCTCACGTGTGCTGCCACCAGTCACCCCTCCAGCTCCTGAGCAGGGATCCTAGAATGTGCCAAGCATCCCACCGGAGTAGGCCAGGCGGGCCTGTATATAGGGTCCATGTGCAATAGGGAGGGACGTCTTCTATTTTTTGCTGCCCCCTCCCCAATGCTGTCCCCAGCAGGGGGAGAAGGTCTTTTTGAGACATAGCACAGGCACCACAAATAAAAGTCGTAAAGTTGCCAAAAAAAAAAAAAAAAAGAGCAGGCCGGCTGGCCAAAGGCACCCTCCCTCCCCTGCCCTGCCAGCCCCACCCTCGATCAGCCTGACCCACCACAATAGTCCCGCAGCCCCTCCTAGTGACTGCCTGCCCCTGATCGCACCCCCCACCCAATCAGGGGCAGGGCTGGCTGGCCAATCACCCCTGGCTCCTCCCCCAAGCTGCTGGCCCCTGATTGGCACCCCCCACCCCATTTGGGGGTGTGGCCCGCCAGCCCACTGACCACAGCTCCTCCCCATGGCCGGCCCCACCCCCAATCAGCCCCCTAACCCCAATCAGGCCAGAAGGGGGGGCATTTGGGGGCAATCAGGCCAGCAGTTGGGGGTGATCAGGCTGGTAGGCAGAGTGGTTAGGGGCAATCAGGCAGGCAGGCAGGCAGGTGAGCTGTTAGGAGCCAGCGGTCGTGAATTGTGAGAGGGATGTCCAACTGCCAGTGCAGGATCAGGCCTAAACTGGCAGTCGGATATCCCCCGAGGGTTCCCGGATTGGAGAGGGTGCAGGCCGGGCTGAGGGACCTCCCCCCAACCCTTTGCATGAATTTCGTGCACTAGGCCTCTAGTGATGATAATAATAATAGATCTACTTTCTGATCACCCAACCCTGTACTTCAAGCACTGCATTGTGCTGGGCACCTCCCATGCAATATCTGTAGTTTAATGACCTCTAATGAAAATATGATCATCTCCATGTTACCAATGAAGAAACAGAGGCCTGTTATCAATGTTAATTGATTTGCCTTAAAGTTACATCATTGGAAATGAGTTCACTTCTCTTTTCTTTGTCTAGGAAACAACTGTTAATGCCAGAGAGGGGAAGGCATACTGGTGCAGCTAGAATAGCCAGCTCCAAACCTCTGCAGGTCATCTCTTAAGACAGCCTCTCTCTGGAAGAGGAGTGACTTCAGAGCCCCCAGGGCAATCGCAAAACATACCCGGAAGACTGTCACTCTGTGCCCTCCCACTCCAACCCTGCACTGTATAATCCAAAGTATAACATACATTTATCAGGTGCTTTTATACTTACCACCAGGTCTGTCTCTTTTCTCGGACCTTTCAAGTCCTTCCATTTCTAGTTTCAAACTAAGACATAGTTCATAACATTATATGTTATTTTATAGTGACAAATGAAAAGTCAAGGTATGTTTTCAAAGGAACGGTTTCCCAATTGGTTATAAGGAACTAAAGACATCAGACCTAAGCCATCCCTTTAAGACTAAATCTAACACCAATTGAAATAGTCTACCTTGCAGCATCTTTTCTCTCTCATTCTATGCCATCTGTATATTCTCAGAGGCTTTAGATGATCCTCTAATCTTCCCATGACCCTCCAGGGTCAAGGCCTAGAGCTGACAACACCTAGGGAGACTCTGGTCAAAGCAAAGCTGATGTGAAGGATTCCCGTAAATCTCCTTCCAGGAAATGAGGAAGATTCAGGAGTGGGAAGAACTAATGGTAGTTGGGCTAAAGGCTGACGGCTTCGGCCACTGGAGCTGCAGGCTTCGTGCCCTTTGTGACTCACGAACAAGGGGCGGGCTTTACTGTCTTGCCAGGGAATGTCTTCAGTGCTGCAGCTGCCCAAGGTGCAGGACCCTCCCGGACAGTGGTTCTCAACCTTGGCTGCACATTAGAATCACCTGGGAATCTTTTTTAAAATCCTGATTTCTGGGCCTCATCCTCCGGAAATTCTGTTTCTTTGTTACTAATGTTGTGGCCCCACCCCATAACAAAGAAACAGAATTTCCAGAGGATGAGGCCCAGAAATCAGGATTTTAAAAAGATTCCCAGGTGATTCTAATGTGCAGCCAAGGTTGAGAACCACTGCTCCAGGAGGAGGTACGAGGTGCCAGCAAGGCAAAAATAGAAAAAGAGAACGAGTCAAGGGCTGGAAGTTATTTAAGTTATTAATTTAAAGCAAGTGATGCGTTTTGACTGGTGGATTCAAAAGCAGATGTCTGTGGAAAGAGCCCAGTGTAAGGCATTCAGGAGCAAAGAGCTATAAACGAAGGTTATAAATATACATTGCTGTCATTGTAGTTAACCAGAGAGTATTATATACTTGAAAGTTGCTAAGACAGTAGATCTTAAATGTTCTCACCACAAAAAAGAAATGGCAATTATGTGACTTGGTGGAGGTGTTAGCTATCGCTATGCTGGTAATTATTCTGCAATATATAACTATATCAAATAATTAAGTTATACATGTTAAACTTACACAATGTTATATGGCCAATATATCGCAATAAAGCTGGAAAAAATAACTATGCATTGCTGTAATCTCTTAGTTATATCTTTTATTCCTCTCCTTCCTGTGTCCTGCTCTAGATCATAGGGCTGATTGTGAGAAATTTGCACAACAGTATTGTTTATCCCCAACCCATCTCTGTGTCTTCCTCTACTCCACCCATGCTCATACACATTCACAGGCACACCCACACCGTGGTGGTTTAATCAACAGCACTTCACTTGTACTGGATGACAGCATCTCTGGTGTATTTATAAAGTCCCAATTTCAGGCAATGCTCTAGTTTTGGAAACACCCATTCACAGTTTCTCCACAAATATGTGCAAAGACACATTTCTAAGCACCTGGGTATATTTTTCATCTGCATCTTTTCATGACAAAGGCCCAAACATTCATCCTAATGAAAAGATAAGCACATGCTGAATGCACTTTCAAAGCCTGAGTCTGTGGTCCTCCCAGCCACAGGAGAGCCACACTGAAGCACACCTTCACACACGCCCTGTGTCCCCTGCCCACCTCTGCCCAGCGAATCATTGGACTCAGAGGCCCTCAGCTCTCTCTCGACTTTGCAGACTGTCAATCGCCAGCCACCTCTGATCCCTGCCATCCTTTTCCTCCAAATTAAATTTCAACTTTTTGTAAACCTCTGTGAAAATGACAAGCCAGTGCAGAGCTGTCTTTTAATACACAAAAGCATAAATAATGCCATCCATCAGGTCTGTCACTCAGAAAGATAGATTGCTAGTTGTCCAGACCCCCCTAATGACACCAAAGCCAAAGTTAGAAAGTGTCTCTCTTCTTTCCTGTGGTGGCTCGCTCACTCCCGTGCCTGCCCGCTCGCTCTCTCTTTTATTTGCCGGACTGCTTGATTCTGATTAATGGTCCTGTCAGGGTGGGATTCCACTTGCTCGGATAATGAGTCAAGAATGTATTCCCTGTCACAGGCACAGCAGATGTCAGGGGCAGAAGGGCTCAGGGATGCCAGAAACAATATACAGTTTCTTCCTAGTCCCCTGACAGGCCAATATGCTGCACAAGGTCTAATTTATGTAGACAAAATGCAGGCGGGGCTGCAGCAACCAGAAACCTGCCCCAGAAAGCCGGCTACAATGCAGCTCCAGAGAGCGGGCCTGTGTGTAGGCTGGGCTGGCCAGCAGAGGGCTTGGTAATGAACATCAGCCTCGCACTCAATAGTGCCGCCTCCCAAGGCCTGAACACACCGAGAGGCCCAGGACCCCTTTGACTTCATTAAACTGCACTTTATATCATTATGGGAAGAAATCAAACAGGGCAGAGGGCTTCTGTTTCCTTTAACGGCTTGATTAGGTTATTCACTGTTGGGCATGGGCGTTATCATAGCGGGGCTGCTGACGGGTGCTGAGACGTGTCAGCCGCCTAGCAGCTCCAGCCAGACACTCTCGGTGCTTTGACGGGGCTAATTTGATCTCTGGAGTTTGTGCAGCGACTAGACCTGAGTCAG
>NW_005353460.1:743654-756253 GCF_000412655.1 Myotis brandtii
TCATTCCACTCACTGGCACTTCAGAAAATAGAGCTGCTCCATGGCCAAAACATAGATGCTTGTGCTTGGTCTCAGCCCAAAGGTGGACACGCTTGCATACAATCGACCGGTTCATACAGAATTTGTGCATATGCCCATGTTTCTTTTTTGTCTGAGAAAAATCTCTTGGGCTGTTTCTTGAGTTATAACATTAAATCAATATACATTTCCCTTAGAAATGAAACTATGGCCACATTCCTTAGACAAAGAACTCAAGCAGTTAAATGTTCAGGACACACTGGAATTAGATAAATCAAAATCAGTGAGGGGACAATCACACGCCAAGACTGAAAAGGTAAAAAAAACTCATATTTACCAACTTTCATTTTAATCTTAACCATGCCACAAATATCTTTCATTAAAAAAAAAATAAAAACTTCAAAGAAATGCTAAACCTCCTTGTACTGAGTATTAAGTAGGTTCTTCACAGCTTCCAGACTTCACTTCTGTGGTTCCAGGGGACTCTTCTGAAAGGGTCTCTGGCTGCAGGTGCAAAGCTTGGGTCCTGCTTGTTAACAGGCAGCAGGCAGCATGACTGAGCATGAAAACCAAGTCAAAAGGTTATAAGCTCAGTTGATCTTTCTTTCTTTCTAATGGTGTGTCTCCCCCCCCCCCATTTTATTAACATGCTTTTCTCCCTCACAGAGACCTTTTCCATTTAAATAGGATGTTGCTATTATGGGAGCCAAGGTGATGTGGCAGAAAGAGTGTGGATTCCAGAGGTGGGCAGGCTGGTGGCTCGTACAAGGTTCACGGCTATGGGCAAATTGCTAAAGCTCTCTGAGCCTCGATCTTTTTAGCTGTAAGGTGTGAGTAATGCCATCTACTTGGCATCATTTGTGATCATGCATATGCAGTGCAGAATAGTGTTAGGCCTTGTGTAAGCACTTTCTGAAAACCAGGTGGCCAATAAATGGTAGCAATTATTGTTATATATTTAGTTCCACTGTCTGACATTATATTATGCAAAAGCTAGTACTATGCATACCTTTGCCCCCTATTTAGTGGGAGGAAAAAAATAAAAAGGGCCCCCCTATAGTCATCACCCTCTTCAGCGGAGTACAGTACACCAATCATGTGTGTATGAGTAACAGTCTCATCCTTACTCACACCTGCCAAAGATCATCCTGGTCCCAAGCACATTTCCCAACTCTAACTTTTGGCCTCTTGTAGACTCTTGGCCTACACATTTAACCCTGTTCCTTCCACATCCTGAGTGCTGACTGGGTCTCTCCTAATTCCATCCACATGTTTCACACTAGTGGCCCCTTGAGATAGTCATAAGAGATAGCATAGGGAAAAGAAAGCAGGGAGGAAGTTCTCAAGTAGTTTGCCTCCACTAAGATGAAAAGATATACTGTTTAATGCAGGAGGGAGCAAGTTGCAGAAGAGTTATGTATAATAAAAGCCAATTTATATTAAATGCCTGTGTTTATTTAAATGTTTTTAAATTCTGGAAGGATACTTAAGAGATTTAACAGTAGTTACCTTGGGGTAGTAGGTGGAAGGTCACATTTTTTTAACATGACTCTGTGTTTCTTTTATGTTAAGAACCAATTTTAAAATAAAGAAAAAGAAGTGGGAAGGCCAAATTAAGCAAAGCTACTTTCTGAACTGCCCCCAACTTCAAACACTGACCTCACTCTAATGGCGTAGAATTTATTAGCGAACCATTAGGCCAAACGAATATCACAATATAAATGAGTCCCACTTTGTGAAAATTCAGTGTGAAAACATCAAGGCAGTGTTCCAACAAGAAGAAGCTGCAGCAAAGAGCCTGGCTTGGATGTAGCAAGGAGGCAAGGTCAGATGGCAGGAATGGAGTTGACCATGGAAAAGGGCAGCTACGTGCTGAGGACCTGCCAAGGAGAGATCACAAACCAGAGGGGTGTGGGGGGTGTTTTAGGATTATTAGAGGATTTTCATGTTACAAATAATTCCTTCAATGGTAAGCTCCTGCAATATGTTTTTACATTTTGATACATACATCACTAAGGGATGTGGGGCAGGGAAATTAACATTTGCAAGGTTTAAAGACCATATTACCAAATGGTGAACAATCAGATGGTGGCTGCTTCCTCCAAAAAAATAAACCAACAGAAGCAATTTACAGGCATCATGTAGGAAACAACTTGTGTAAAATGAGCTACATTTGTACCAGCTTGACCTTCAAATACGCGTATTTTGATTTATCTGAGTGGAGGTCGTTCATCACAGACTAAAAAAATCCCAGTGCTGAGGCACTAAGCAAAGTCACCAGAAAGATGTCAGGGTGAGCACAGTGGAACAAAATCTGAGAACAGTGGAATGGAAAATTAATTTTAAATCCCAGTTACTGAACTGTTCCCAAGGCCTGTCTTTTCTAGGGCACAAGGAAGTGTGGTATGGAAACTGGCCCTAGCTGATTGTATGCCCCTGTCTAGGGCCTTGCTAAAGTGTGCTGGGACCAGAGGGTCAGCCCCCTGGTCATCAGTGCAGACAAGCACGGAAACAGTGATGTCATTGGCGGCGAAGGGTTGAGAGTTACAGAGATGAAGGGCATTTATGTTATTAAGCCGTTTTCCTCCAGGCATTCCCTGAAATGTCCCTTCACAGTCCTAATAAGCGAAAGAGCTGGAGTTGATAGCTGGTTCATCTCTGGCCACACACGTGGCATTTTCTGCTTTGGTGTCAACACTCGGGTTTCGCCACTTCCCTGAGGTCCTCAATTTTCCTTTCCATCTTAGTAAATCACCCGTGCTGCCTTCCAGGCTAGCTCAGATCCAACTTCCTCTGCCTTTCTTGTAAGATACGCCAAATCATTTGAAATATAAAGTCATGTCAAGAGCCTTCCTTTGCTGTCTCTCAGAATATGCTCTCTAATGAAACTGTGGAGGGGAGAGTTGGAGGGACTGACCTTGTTCTTTCTCCAGTCAGGTCATCTTTGGCAGGTGCCATAGTGCCCAGTGGGTTTGTTGCCCACTGGATGGCATTGGTATTCCATAAGGGGTGGGTGCTGGAGGGGAGAAATCACCCCAAACGTGGAAGTTACTCTCACATTTATTGCCCCTAAATCAAAAGCACTGGGGGCCCTGTGACAGTTTCAGTAGGTCTTCATTGAAGAGCTGGGTGATTACTCCAGTTCACTTGTCATCTCTTCAGGGATGCCTCTCCCGATTCCTAGTCACGGTATTTTTTATTTTATTTCTTTCCTCAGGCCTATCTGAAAGTCTGGGTTTCCTCAAAAGCAGAACCTGAGGCAAGGACTTGGGTGTAGGTTGTTTATTTGGCAGGTGATCCCAGGAAGCAGAAGTGAGTAAGAGGAAAACCCAGTATACATGTGCATTTTCATGGACCCTGATGTCGCAAGAAGGTGCCTCATTCCACTCACACTCTGGAGCAGATTGAGAAGAGCTCAAAACAGAGCCCAGCCCTGTCCACCTCAAAGACTGGGAAACAGGAGCATTTACCCACCAATTCCTGGTGTCTCCTGTTCACTGAGGGTCGTCCCTGGAAGCATGAATTGCCCTTCACTAGTCTGCTACTGGCCAAGGAGCTCCTGAGAGATATCTGGGAAAACCCTGGGCAGAAGGTGGGAGACACCGGATGCAGGATAAAAGTGGGCAGTCTCAGCAAATTCTGAGCTCACATGGAATCGTCCACCAAGGTTGAAATCAGAGGTCACCAAAGGAGCTTGGCATGGGCACCAGAGGCATCTCCTACATCAGTTATTATGAAAGTATCTTATTTATAAGATGTCTACCTACTTAATGTCTCTCACACCCCGCTTGACCCCTCCATGAGAGCCGGAACCACCTGCATGATCTCCAAGGGCTCATAGTAAACCTCACTGTCCCCACCCCAACTCAGGGGGTCACAGCTTCTCAGACACAGGACTTGGCCACAGGAGCTCGCCTTTCAAGTAACTGTTCGCTCTGCCCCTTGGTGTAGTGCTCTCTTGCAAGGCAAGCTCTGCACATCCACAGAGGAGCCCTGACTATTTCTTCTGTCTTGTTGGTTGCCTATCCATTGTACCTGGGATAGTCACTGCCTCACAGTAGGTGCTCAATACATTCTGTTGGATAAGAGAATTCAAGTCACCTTGGCCAAATCCCTTTATGTGAATTGTAAGTTTTATAACTTTTTGCATCCTTTGAACATCAGAAGTAGTTTTCTTCTCTGGATGTCTGCTGGTCACATGGAGAGGAGCCACGTTTTCTAACTTCAGGGTCTGCTGGCTCCTCCAGGGCCCAGGGGAAGGATGAGATCTGCCATGAAAGGTCCTGGAGTCCATAGTCCTCTAACTCAGGCTGCATTGGATTTCTGCCTAAATAATCTGAATTTAAACACACTTCCAAATTCTTAGTTCAGCATATACACTTCTGGTTCCATTTTAGAAATATATACCGCCCCCCTCCATGTTTACCTAACTTTGATTATATTTCTCGAAAAATCCTCGCTCTGGCTTTATGATTTAGATACCATATAATGCATCCTGCTCTGAGTTGTTTTATAATAATAACTCAAATTAATTAACAATGAATGATACACAACTCAGCTGCTTTAAAAATCAGACTTTTTTTCCTGAACATAGGACAGAGGCCAAGTGGATGGTTCTATGATAAGGGTAAAAGTTGGCTTTTACCCACCATGAAATCCTTATTTGTGGATTTTCCTTGAATTTTCCTAAACCTAAAAAGTAGACAAGAGGAGCAGATACTGTCCTAATAGCTCTGAGAGACATGGGGTATAGTTACCAAGGCACAGTGCATTACTGTGGCTCTCAGATGTACACAGGTGTCTTGAGGTCACATATGCCTATAAACACACATAACCTCACAAATAAATCATCAAGAGTCAGAGTGTTTGATTAAATTTTATGAGCTGAATATAGTCACAACTATAGGCAGAACTCTAAGCCCTTCGTTGGATCCCAACTGATCATATGAGAGCTAGAACCAAACCTTATAGATACTTATATTGGAACAGGTGTGAAAGACTATTTTCAGTTTTATAAAAGACTTCTAGGTCTTCAATTACCTCCACTTACCTCAGTCAAATTTTAGAAGATACTCACTTATGGAAAGAGGATAGCTAAAGCTTATAGTGGCTTAATAAATTCTGAATTCTGATTTTCTGATCTTTCAACCTCATACCCTTTTTACTTTTTCTGAGAAAATTATAATTCAGAATTCATTAGGCCACTATAAACATAGCTATCCTCTTTCCATAAGTGAGTATCAACCAAAGTACTTGTAGGCATGCATGTAAGCAAAACCGATGGACATAGACAGTAGAGGGATGCGGGCATGTGTTGGAGGGGTGGAAGTGGCTGGGGAGAGGTCAATGGGTGAAAAAGGAGACATATGTTATTTAAACAATAACAAATTTAAATTAAAATAAAATAATGTTTTTAAAAAAGGGTATTAGGGAGTGTTATGGCTTGAATTGTGTCCTCAAAAAGATATATTGGCCCTAACTGGTTTGGCTCAGTGGACAGAGCATCAGCCTGTGGACTGAGGGGTCCCAGGTTCGATTCCGGTCAAGGGCATATACCTTGGTTGCGAGCACATCACCAGTAGCAGGTGTGCAGGAGGCAGCTGATCAATGTTTCTAACTCACTATCCCTTTCCCTTCCTCTCTGTAAAAAATCAATAAAATATATATTTTTAAAAAGATATATTGAAGCCCTATCCCCTAATAGTGGTCGGCAAACTCATTAGTCAACAGAGCCAAATATCAACAGTACAACGATTGAAATTTCTTTTGAAAGCCAAATTTTTTAAACTTAAACTATATAGGTAGGTACATTGTTATTAACTTAATTAGGGTACTCCTAAGGCTTAGGAAGAGCCACACTCAAGGGGCCAAAGAGCCGCAGTTTGCTTTAATTCAGTATGAATGAGGTCTTTATAAGAAAGAAGAGCACCATATAAAGACACAAAGACACACAGGAGAAGTTGGCCATGTGACAACAGAAGCAGATATTGAAGTGATACATCTACAAGTCAAGGATTGCAAAGAACTGCCAGAATCTAAGAAGAGGCAAGAAAGAACCAGAAAGACATAAAAAAGAACATGGTCCTACCAACATTATTTTGATGTCAGACTCTGGGCTGTTGAACTGTGAGACAATAAATTTATGTTGTCTTAAGGTGCCCAGTTTGTGGTCCTTTGTTACAGTCCCAGGAAACTAATACTGGGAGCACACTAGGATGACAGCATAGGAAGTGGATCCCATTAGAACTCTGGAAGTATAAACATCATCACCCCCTGCTGCCTACTGAGTACACACTGGGCCTCTGGACATGATAGACATGCTGTAGTGAGCAAAGAGGTCCCTTGGGGAAATTCTGCTTAGTGATCACAACATTTTAGCTACATCACCAGGCTGCACGCAGATGAGGAGTATGGTTCTTTGGATATAAGGAACGGTTCCTATGGAACTGGGAAATGCAGCCCTCCCCACCATGAGGTTTTCAGCTCTGAGGAAAATGAGATGTGGATTAGATGTTATTAGAAATTGGATAAGGTTTAAAACATGTTTCTTCAAGAACATAGCTCACTTTCTCAGAGAACATTGGGGAATTACTGAAGAAGAACAATAAATAGGAAGAAGAAAAGAAGGAGGAGGAGGGGGAGAAGGAAGAACATAACAGGGAGGGGGAAGAGGGAGATATGGAGCACAAGTAAGAGGAGGAGGAGGGGGCAGGAGAGGCAAAAGAAAAAGGGAGGGGAAGAGGAGAAGGGGAGAGAGGAGAGAAGAGAGAGAAGGGGAGGAAGAAGAAGAACAGTACAAGGCAAGATTTCAAAAAGGAAGGCTCCCACCTTAACTCCTCTTCATCCTCTATATTCTATTTACCCCCTATATGCATTTTTGAACCTAGCAACTTTCTCCTTTCTCTCAATCATGCCCTCATTCAGAACCACACACCCTCTCATCTTGATTACTGTTAAAAGTTTTTACCAAGCTCTAGAATCCACCTCTGCACAGTTACTAGAGTGAGCATGTACCTCCCCTGCTCATGGCCATTCCCTAGCTTCCTATCACCCAGAGGTAGAATCAAGACTGAATTCCTAACACAGAACATGAGGACCTCCAAAATCATAGTTCAATCTACACTTCTTGTATTGTCTTGTACCCCTCACTATGTAGCATCCTAAACACAATTCAGGTAATATTTCATAAGCATCTGCTTTTTTCCCCTACTTAAAATATTCTTCCTCTTCTTCACCCTATGAACCTCCTCCATCATTTAGATCCAGCACAAATATCACCTCCTTTGGAAAGATATACCCCTCACTATGTAGCATCCTAAACTCAATTCAGGTATATACCTTGTTTTTTTTTTTTCATAAGCATCTGCTTTTTTCCCCTACTTGAAATGTTCTTCCTCTTATTCACCCTATGAACCTCCTCCTTCTTTTAGATCCAGCACAAATATCACCTCCTTTGGAAAGATTTTCATTGCCTTACGCCTACCCTGGCCATGGCAGCATGAATTTTCCCCTCTCATGTTCTCCCATAGAACTTCAAAAATGATACCTGCCAAACTGAGTTGTGGTTATCTAGTTATTGGACAATTTGCCCCAACAGACTGTATGCTCCATGAGCACCTTATTTGACCACAGTATCCCAAGGCCTGGCATCATGTGGAAGGTTCACAATAAATGTTGAAAAAATGAAGAATAACATAAACAGGCACAACAGTTTACCCCATGGTCCCCACACGCTGTCCAGATGTCCTCCATCTGGCATCCCTTCCCAAACCCGTAAGAGAAATTCACCTGATTCTCAAATACCACTGCCATCTCCTTCTCTACACTCTGCAGAGGGCTCTTATCAAGTTCAGTGTTGGCTTCAGTCTAGGAAAATGAATAGGCCTCCCCTCAGACACATAGAGCCATCTACTTTATATGACAAAGAGATTCTAGGCTCCTTGCTTCCTGGACTGAGCAGATAACAAGATGAAGAGTTATAACATGAGTTACTGAGCCCAGCTTGGCCTCTCTCTAACATCAGGGCCTTCTGCTAGAAGGTTTATGCTAGAATTCATTAAAGTTTCCTGCCAAAATACAACATGTTTCTCTTTAAAGGCCCTTATTCCCGCTCAGAAGTTTCTTAATCAGAAACAGTGACTAACTGTTAAACTCCAAATAAAGGAAATAAAATTAAATGTCCCAATTGCTTTTGCTGATTTGGGCTTTGGTTTCATTTCATTATTTTCTTTTTACAAGCCTTAGGCTTATGGAGGAACTCCCCAATGCTCAGTTCCTCACTTGGCTGTGGAGGGAGAGAGGTGTAATGCTCAATGTGATGTGGAGTTATAGTTTCTCAAAACCATGTGACAGTGATGACTGGTAATGTAAAGCAAGTATACCTGGCCTGTGGTTGAAATGCTGTGGACACTGACCTGCTAAAGTATTGGGGTATTTCCAGAGCCAAAGAGACAATGGTTCAGGAGGCAAGAAGAGAATTCTTCCAACTTATACTTCTTTGAATGGATTCCAGCTCAATTTTCTATTTATGAGAAGTGATTGCAGATGACTTCTTTGATGCAACCATAGAAACACCTGGAATACATCCATTTGGGGACAGTCTAAAGAAAATTCCATAAAAAAGGGACCAAAGTCCAGAGAAGAAAGAAACAATGAGAATTAGAGGAACTTATTAGATAGACTTAGAATCATTAATTTTAGGACAGAGAACATCTATAACATCTATTTCATTGTCCACATTGTACAAATGAGAGTGGGGCTCAGAGAGATCCAGAATCCCAAAAGATGATAAATATTGTCCCATGACATCATAACATTCCTGGATGAGAGAAAGCATAAAATAAAGGAAAGGGCAGATCAACATCGAAAACTTAGCACAGTTCCTAGCACAAAGCAGTCAATGAATACTTGACAAAATTATATTAAATAATATTTCACACAGGGGATAAAATAATCCAATATTTGTATTGTCCCCCAGACAACTTCCCCCAAAGAAAGTCTGGAGTTATTAACTTTATTTGGAAATTATTCCAAACTTACAAAGTTGCAAGAATAGTACATAGAATCTTCATACACTATTTACCCAGACTCATCAACTTTTTAATGTTTGCCACATTTGCATTTTCTATCTACCTACCTATATATACACACACATATTATTTATTCTGAACCACTTGAGTACATTTCTTTGGGCCTGTTTCCCTTTATTATTTCAATGTGTATTTCCTAAGAACAAGGACAGTCTCCTACAATTATCAAATCCAGGAAATTCAGCTTTCACACAATATTTTTGTCTAATCCACAGTTCATTTTCAAATTTCATCATGATCTTACTAATGTCCTTGATGGCATTTTCCCCACACAGGATCCAACCCTGGATCACGTCATACAATTAATTATCATGTCTCTTTAGACTACTTAAATCTGCACCATTCCTCAGCCTATCTTGGCCTGTGGTGAAATTGATTGTTGATGAGTGCAGCCCAATTCTTTTATAAAATGCCACTCATTTTGGATTTGCCTGATAATTTCACGTGATTGGATTCAGGCCACACCCTTTGAGCTGGAGCACTACATGAGTAATATGTATCCTTCTCAGGGTAACATATCTGAAAGTACATAAGTCTGTTTGCCCCCTGTTGAGGATATTAATTTTGAACAGTGACTCTCTGCTATAGTTACAAGCTTTACTTTTGTAATTAATAAGTAATTTGAAGGATTACTTTCAGACCATGAAATATTCTGGTCTCCATCAATCCCCACAGTGAATTTAACAACTAGTGAATTGTTTTGATTTTTACTCCTAAGATTATAACCCATTATTTATTTTGGTGCTCAAGTTATCCCAGATCTGACCAGAGGAACCCCTTCAAGCTCTCTTTTGTGTGCACATTTTCTTTGAGCTCTTTTTTACTTTTTGACAATACAGATATTCTAGGATCCTTTTGTGTCTTCCCTACCCTATCCCTGAAATCAGCCTTATCGTAGGATTCCTGCTTCCTTTAAGTGAGGGGTGGTATTTAGAAATTCAGACCTTGGGTGCCAGATGTAGTTATTGTTCTTGGGATATCATTGCTTTAAGGCCTATCAGCAGACAGAGAAAAATTATTTGCTTATACTAATACTTCCAATCCAAAACAATTTGGGGGGGATATTTGTTATATTTTGCTATTCCTTATTTGATCTCATTACTTCAGAGTAAGATTCCTGATTAACAACACAAACAAGAGTCTCACCAAATAGCCCAGATTTGTTTATGGGTCATGGGGAGTATGAGCACTCCCATCTTCCACTGAATGGGTTGCTGAACCCACACTTCTGGGAAGAATTAAACTGAATTAGCCAATACCCTCAAACCAGCCATCATAACAACATCCAGAGTCTCTTGGGCCCTTTGAGTTACTGGACTCACTGACCAGGGTGTTAATGGTAGAACTGAAGAAACCTAATGGATTGAAAGGAAGCTTTTCTCCTCCCATTTCCCCACCTACTCCCATCATTTTAGGGCTCCCTATCCCTACTAGGAAGGTAAGATAGATAGAGAAGAATCAAAAGGGAAAGTCTCAAATTCAAAGGGAAATTCTATCTACCAAATAGTGTGTTAGATGTTTTATATTTGTAATTGATGTGATTTTCAAAATAGATAAAGTTAACATTTTATTTCCATTTTATAGATGAAGGGTCAAGTGAGGTATCTGATTTGAATGGGTACAGATCTTCTAATTAGACAGGATGTGCTCTTTTAATGGCACTAGGATGTCTGCAGGCAACTTGGGGTTGTCTCTTATTACCATTATACTTGTGAAAACCTAACACAGACTTAGCAGGGTTCATTGAAAGCCTGTTGTCTAGCCCCGGTACTATTAGATCCACATGAGATTTCCTGAAGCCCTAGCTTGAATGCTAGTGCTCATCTTTACTGCCAAAAGATGTATCTGAGAATGATGGAGAACTTAGCTTGGGCTCATCCAAGTCCAAGCTCCCATGCCACCAAGCCTGCATGCATGAACGTGAATGAGAACCTAGGTAGAGCACATGACTGATGTTAGCAGAAATCTCATATTGTAAAGATCAGCCCATCAGAAACGTGTGCAAATCAGAAATGCCAGATCATTTTTTCTTAGTCTCCTATAATGTTCATTACAAATGAGTCCCCAGATGGCAGATGGCTATTAGCTCACTGTGACCTATATAAATGTCAAACATAAAACTATTGCCCCAGCAAAAATCTCAAAATAAATAACAACAGAAGGGATGAGATTCTGTTGTCATCAGTATTTACAGTTTATGCATTTCAGTTCTTCCATTCTCAAGCCAGCCCAGAAATGCTTTCATCCCACTAGGGAATTCAATTAGTCAGAGCGGTACAGGAAGTGGAGTCCCACAAGAATAACTGGCACAGATGAAGAATGGCTATGCTGAAAAGGCAAACCAGTAGCTGGGAAGAGTGGAATGGCTTCAGGGCATGGCTTAGCCCACATTTTATAGGTTCATCTCAAGGTCTTTATCCTCATGGCCAGGTTTACTAAGATAAAAGGAAAGTTGGCTTTCCTAGCTTCACACCTGAATAACCCAGATCAGGGACATGCTTTGTCATCAAAGGGAAGATCCTAGATCTTAAGAAATATAAAATACATTATTTTTGTATGGGACTTAGAGGATCAACTTCTTCCTTACTTGAAATTCACAGGGTCTTTCTGCAAATGGCCAAACCTAGAGAGAACTGCTTTCCACCATGATGTGTCTGTGTGTGTGTGTGTCTGTGTGTGTGTGTGTCTGTGTATGTGTGTTATAAATAATATATATATATCAATGTTTCTAACACAATGCAGTTTAAATCTGGTTCTCCAGATAAACAACTGGAAAAATTCTTAGTCAATTTGTTCAGTAAACTAAAATCAGCTTGCATTGCCTTGTTGGTCTTGTGGTATAATGATTCTGTTTAGATTTTATCCCTGCACTTCTAAAGATATAGACCATTCTAGGAGCTAAGCAGTTAAGCTGGGAGGAAAACAAACAAACAAACAAAACCCATGAAAACTACCTTAGAGCTTGGGCAAAGGATTCACCAGGAAACAACTGAATAAGCAGCATGATCTCCAAGTTCAAAGAGAGGGTGACCATGTAATTTACCTTCCAGACTGGGACAACTCTAAGAGTGAGAAGCAATGTTATTAATAATTACACCAAGACAACAGGCATAAACCAGGGGTGTCCAGGGCAGACCAAGATATAAGGTCACCTTATTCAAAGATGATTTATAAACACCACACAAAAAGCTTATTTAAACAGTCATATATCTGTGGAATAAAGTGTTCATTATAAGAAATGACCGAAGCAGAAAGTCAGCAGAGTGCAGTAGAAATAACTTTGTGATTTGATAGCATTTTATTTTAAAACTAGCTCTCTTTCCTAACTAGCTATGTGACCTTATGCCTCTACTTCCTCATTTGGAAAGAAAGAATAAAATATCTTGAAAAACTGTTGTCAGAATTAAATGAGATGAAAAATGTGAAGTGTCTAACACATTGTCTGGATAGCAATAACACATAATAATTTTTATTTCTCTTCTTAGAAATATG
>NW_005353460.1:756299-775702 GCF_000412655.1 Myotis brandtii
GAAGTCTCTAATCCAAATGTTTTCATTTTTACTTTTGAAAAAAATATTGTGTGATTACACAAATAACACCTGAAGCCAAGATGTCAAGTCAAAGCTTAGACTGGAAGCAAAGATGTCCATTCCTAAGAAGTCTCCCAGTTCAGGGAACTGTCTGATGTGCTAATCGGGGACCATGATCTCATCGTGCATATCGTAGCAATGGTAGCTCTGGCGTGTGGGGACTGGGTAATATCCCACATACCTATTTCATATGTTGCAGAAATTAAATGTTTTGTAGCAAAAAGTAAATTTTTATTATTTTATTTCACTTCAATAAACCTCTTGAAATGGCAAGGAGTCCCAAACAGCAATGGCCCATCTTCCATGTCAATGCAGTGCTTACATGCAGTTCCCATGTCCTCCCTCAACCCAAGGAACTTGCTGGTGGAGACTTTCTGTGCAAATCTCTCATAAAAGCAAGCCCACAATTGTTCCACTGGAGTCTCATTCCAAAATCCTATTCACACTATGGAAAAATCTAGGAAAAAAATTGTCCCTGCAGCTCTTATTACTAAAGTTGGACTCACACTCTGAACCCCATGCACATTCTGAAATGAGTTTTGAAGTTAAAACTCATTCATTAATTATTCAGTAAATGTTTAGAAAATGCCTATTACATGCTGGCATCATAGCAGGTCCTGAAGAGACCAGAGGAAAGGACTTGGTCTAGACATTCAGGGCTTCATGACTTCCTGGAGAAAGCAGCAGCTAATTACAATACACCACGTGGTTGTTTTACTAAGGTCATGAACAAACTAAATTGGAGCATAGAAAAAGAAGTAGCTAAACAGACTTGGGGACTAAGGGAAGGTTCCAAAGAGGAAGTGGTATTTGAACTGGGAATTAAAGGTTGAGTTTGCAAAGCTGTCAAGTTGGAGGAAGAGAAACAGTACGTTCAAGGGCTGTTGAAAGGGTGGTGGGGTCTGGACATGACAAGCACCAATGCTACACATGCACTGTCAATGGTGAAAGCCAATGAGGCTGGGCCTGCAGCAAGTACCTGGTCAGGAGAAACTCTAGGCTTTGGAAGGCATGTAAGAGTTTCTCTCCCAGAGGGTGCCACACAACTGCGTTAGAAACCCCTGTCAGCTTTACCTTGAGAATCTGTCCTACATCTGACACCCCCACCCCTTTCTCCTTCTGGTCAAGTTACCACCATCTCCCACCTGATATTTGAGAATTGCCTTTTAAATAGTCTCCTGTTCCCATCTTTGTCTCTTCCTAGTCTACCGTGTATATATAAATTTTACTGTCATTTCATTCTATTGATCTTCTGCTCAAAATTCTCACGATTTCTGGCTTTACTCAGAGGACAGGTTGATCCAAGTGGCCTTCCATGCTCAATGTGACCTGACCTGCTGCCCCCCACTTCTCTGATTTTATGCCCTGTCCAGTTCTCTCACCCATTCATCTACAGCCATGCTGGCCTCCAGGCTTTGAGACCTCAGAGCTTTGGCACTTTGTACTTTAAGCCTGGAGGACTTTTTGTCAATATATATCCATGACCCTCTATGCCAACTCCTTTGGGTCTCTAACCAAATATCAAGCTGTTGGAGAAGCTGTTCTTGGCCACCTTCTTTTAAGTAACAAACTCACCCACACTTCAGCTTTTCCTAATCTCTTACCATGTTAAATTTTTCTTATCACCATCTGACATTTGTAAATTCACTTTTTTTCTCACCCATCCCCTCCTATATGCCTACAATAGCTAGAATATAAGCCTATGAAGGCAGGGACTTAGGTTCATCTTTTCTCATTGGTTTATTCCCAGTGCTTAAGATAGTGCTGGCATATAGTTGGCACTCAGTAAATACTAGTACACAAGAATGAATGAGTGAATGAAACCCATTAAGGGAAGAAGGGGAGGCCAAACATATAAGCTTTAGTGCCTTCTTCTATTTTTATCTGTGGTATTAATTAGGGTTTCTCATAAGTTTTAAATGCAAAGAGAATTCCACTGCTAGAGAGAGAGAGAGAGAGAGAGAGAGAGAGAAAGAAATAAGTTGAAATATCACAATATGCAGATTAGATACGGTCCTGAACCACATTCAGCATGGTCAGTGGTGAACCTGAGGGGTGGTAAAGGATTAAAGAAAACAAACAAAATAATATAGCTGGGGCCAGGTGGGATACTGTTCTCGGATGGATAGACAGTGACACAGCAAGCCGAGTCTTTATTTTATAGTCATATCCCACAAGGCAAAGCAAGGGTGTGGTCAAGATGTTTACAATGTTCTCACGAGTTTCAAATTTACTTAATTACATGCACTTGAGAACTCTATCAAGCTTTGTTTTGGTAGCACTTGCTGCACCTCCCGCAGCCCACATCACTCAGCCACCTGGGACCACAGGTTCAAACTATAAGGTCAAGCTTACAACAATAGCTTTTAGCTATAATTGTGCTGGGAGGGCTTTGCCCTCCAAGTTAGGACCTGCACATGGCTTTGCCACAAGAGGACTGTGCCCTCTCATTAGCCTGAGGCTTGAACCTGTCCAAACGCTGTAGCCACTCTCCACAGGTCCTAAGACTAAAGGGCCAGAAAGCAAGTAAGGAGAGTCCTGAATGGGCTACATAGGAGGAGCCTGTGTTCAAATGGAAGCTGTGAGAGCAGAGTGAATGGGTGTGGTGAGGGACAGAATATTTAGGATGAAGAGTCCTTAGGCTTGGATGTGAGCAGGACAAGAGAAGGAAGGACTGTAAGAATTCCCAGTTTCCGGCTTGAACACAGCATAAAAGATGACAGAAGGATAGATGGAAGAGTCTGGAGCCTGTTCAGTGTGAAGGCCCTAGGGACGTCCAGGGGACAACATTCATCCAGGTAGCAGGAGACACAAAAATCTAGAACTCAAGAGATATGTAGAAGTCATCAACATTTAGGAGGTAGATGAAAGCATGATCTTGAATGAAATCACTGAAGGAAAGTGTGCAGAGTAAGAGGAGAAGGGAAGGAAGGACATGAACAGACACAAGAGTCCCAGCCAGCATGTGTTTAGAACCTGACTGACCTCAGTTTTTACCCTGGCACCACAATTTTAAGGCTGTGCCACTTTATTCAACTTACTATAAACCCTTCAGAGCCTCAGCTTCTTCATCTGCTAAATAGTGCCAATAACTATACCTCACAGGGTAACTGTGAATTTTAAATGGAAGACAATGCATAGTACCTAGAACATAGAAAGTGTCTAATAAATGTTGTTATGGCTATTATTCTTTATTATAATTACTAGAGGCCTGGTGCATGAAATTCATGTATGGGGGTGGGGTGTTCCTCAGCCCAGCCTGCACCCTCTCCAATCTTGGACCCCTCAATGGATGTCCGACTGCCCGTTTAGGATCGGGCCTAAATGGGCAGTCAGACATTCCTCTCACAATCCAGGACTGCTGGCTCCCAACCACTCGCCTGCCTGCCAGCCTGATCCCCCCCTACCTACTCCCCTGCCAGCCTGATCAACGCCTAACTGCTCCCCTGCCGGCCTGATTGCCCCCAACTGCCCTCCCCTGCAGGCCTGGTTTCCCCCAACTGCCCTCCCCTCCAGGCTGGGTTACCCCCAACTGCCCTCCCCTGCAGGCCTGATAGCCCACAACTGCCCTCCCTTGCAGGCCTGGTCCCTCCCAACTGCCCTCCCCTCCCGGCTGGGTTACCCCCAACTGCCCTCCCCTCCCGGCTGGGTTACCCCCAACTGCCCTCCCCTGCAGGCCTGATTGCCCCCAACTGCTGGCCATCTTGTGGCAGCCATCTTTGACCACATGGGGGCGGCCATCTTGTGTGTTGGAGTGGTGGTCACTTTGCATATTACCTCTTTATTATATAGGATGTCAGATAAAATGAAGCCAAAGAGGTCGACACTTTACAGAAAGAGCATAGTCACCAAACTTAAGGAAGAAAAGACTTTCAGAAAGGAGTGAATGGTCAACAGTGTGAAATAAAGCAAAATGTTCAAAAATGCTACAAATGTGGCAAGCAAGGTTTTCAGTGATTGCCCCAGAAGCAATGTAGTGGGAATGGTGAGGATAAAAGCCACAGGGACTTGAATAAGATGAGGACTGAGGAAGAAAGGAAAACAGATCCAGTCTTAAATCAGGCTCCTCTTTTCTCTAGCTTTGTGATCTTGGAGAAATTACTTAATTTTGTACGTCAGTGATGTCATCTATAAAGTAGAAATAATCAAGTTCTCTTATGATAGTGTCTGGCCAATGTTAGACGACCAATTCAAAGCTAACTTTCTTCCATTGTCTCTTTTCTTTTCTCTGATAGCGGAAATGCAAAAAAAAGGACAAAGACATCATAGTTGATGCTGCCTCAGACTCTTAGCATAAAAATGCATTGATAGTGTAAAAAGTAGGCACACGAGAACAGTGTGAGAGGAATAATGAAGTAGGAACATGAAATAAGTTACTAATTTGCACGTAGTATCTAGAAAATTAAGTAAATCATCATACCAGTCAATGTTTTATTTTTCTTTTTCCATAGCCCAAGTTTCCTTACCCAACAATTGCTTTCACATTAACTAAATGTGATTACACAGTGACTGGATAAACCCTCCAAATGTATTTTGTTAACATCATTCATGGGTGAAACTGACAAACATGCTCACAGGCTTTCCTCAAATTTAACTCCCTTGGACTTCAAGGGACCCTGCTTTGAGCTTCGCCATAAACTGCTGAGTTGCCCTAATGAGGAAGTATTTATAAAGTTTTTGGGTCCTGCTATTAAATGACCAATCTGCTATTTTTCTGTTCAAATGACCTCATTTTCTTGGAGCCAAAAAGGAGCTCAGTGGCCTCCCTTTCCTTCTTATGCATCCTGCTCCAAGGAAGCAAACGCCAAAGAGCAAGGAGCTGCATTTCCCCAACTCCAGAGTAGAATCACAGCGAATTCATTTCCTGCCCAACCTCCCTTTGGGAAAAGAAGACCCTTTTGTTCTTCTATTGGTGAAGACAGAGTTAACATGGCCCTGAGGAAACAGACTTTCCTTTCTTGTTATTCTGGCATGCCAACGCTTCGCTTCGATGTCTATTTGCACGATCATAAATTCTGAACTCAGGAGAATAATCTCAGCCAAAGCCTACATGGGCCGGATACCATAATGTAAACTGCATATGTTGCGAGAAGCTGTTAAATGGGACCAGTGAATGAAAACGTGGCCAGCTTGATGTCTGGGCCCCTGGATTTCCTCTCCTCTGTAAACCAAGGCCTCTCCCCTCAATTCTAACTTTCCGACATGCCCATAAATAAAAAATATTTTTGGCTACCAGATCCCCTTGAAAAGTTCAGGAACAGCCTCAACTCCATGGTTAAAGTTTGGGCTCTTCTCTAGAGTACAAATAGCCAGGCCTGCAGCTCCACCCATCCTGACTGAGATGTACACAAAAATCCAGCAAAGAGGCTGCATTTCTGTTTTCACAGGCCCATCCCCACTGCCTTTTCTCCTCCAGCTCTGCCCTCATTCCACCAGGAAGGTGACCCAGCTCATTTGTGGTTCAGCACATATGAATCCAGTCCACAAAACCAGTTTTGTAACAACTGAGGCCCATTCATCTGAGTCATTTCAGCCCTCCTGTCCTCACCTTTCTGGGGTTGTACCCAAATTCAAGACTAGTACACAATGGCAATGCATCTGGGGCCGACATCTGGACCTTGATGTCCTCTCTCTAGAGGGGCATCCATGGAAGTGCACATCTCCCTTCCTAATCCTTGGATAGTGGTCTATGCACAGTGATATTAACACATCTCCATTTTCATATGTCCACTTCAGCACCGGCCCTATTCTCCTGGCTTCATTTGCACTGTGATATCTGTGATTTCTTTTGCTATTTCTAGCCCCTCCTGGGTTCTGAGAGTTTTTGTAAAAATTACTTTTCTAGATTTGTGTTGTTTCCTCAGGCCTCTGCCCAGGAAGCAGGGACCAGCACTTGTGACCTGCTAGCTTCTATATTCTCATTTCTTCCCCCAGAGCCCAACATTTAGTTCTGCAGTTATTACAAAATACCATTCTGTAGTTCAGCACCAGTTTTGCTCAAGAGAGAAAGAAAAATTGTATTCCTGTAGGCCAAATAGAGATCTCTCATAGAGCTAGTAGTCTATGTTTCTATGACACATGATCCCCAGGAACCATCATATCTCATGTCATGTTCTCATTTGCGACACAGGCTCTGAAACTGATGCAGCTATATGTATCTTTGAGCAGAGTGAACTGAGCTATGCCTAATGCTCCAAGTGCAGGCTTTCAGCTTCCATTGTTTAAGGAGCAGGCAATCCTAAAAGGTTGAATTCATTGAGCTTTCTACAAAGTAAGAAAAAATATAATCATAATGATAATTTAAAATATTTCATTCAATGTAAAATATAGATTTTTATTAATATTTTATTGGAGAAATAAACTATTGCAGATAAGGCAGCCAGTGACTATAAACACACATGCAAGGAGAGAAAAGTAGAATCTGGGTTCAAAATACTGGGGTTCCATGGAAACAAATGCTAGAATCACATCCCACAGGGCCAGAGAGCGGGCATGGCTCCTCTTTACTTCACAATGAATGGCAGCTGGCTCCAGAGATGCTTGTGTCTGCTCCTGAAACCCCACCCTATCGCCATGACCCCAGAGGCCATGTACAAGTCATATCTGGATGTCCCATTATCACTTTAGCATAAAAAATTAAAGTCACTGTCATGTTCTCTCCTCTTTCAGGACTGCCCACTCAGCTCATCCCCCTTTGGTGAAATGACTAAGTGGTTAAGTGAATAAGACCTCAGTATAACAGGGATCATAGAATTAAAGTAAGTAAAGCAGGTTCATTGCAAAAAAAATATATGAAAAAAATATATAAAATAAAATAAAAATTACTAATAATCCCACAACTCCAGAGGTATCTATGCTTAATATTAGTCTTCCAGTTTTTTTTGTGTGTGTGTGCGTTTGTTTTCAGATATATTTAACAAGATTGGAATCATACAATGTGATTTTCTGCTTTGCATTTTGTTATGTGCATTTTGCATATTCTTCAAAAAATTATTTTTAATGTATGCTTGGCATACTCTATAAAAATGCTGAACATTCGGGTTACTTAAAATGTTTAACTATTATAAATTGTACTGTAATAATATTGTGATGATCATCTTTGTGCACAGCTTTCATTGTCTTCACTTGAAAAATAGCAAAAGAGTGATAAAAACTTGAACACTTTTATGCAGCTTGATGTATATTGCCAAGTTGTCCTCTAAAAATAATTTAAATAGTCTATCAGCCAGCTCCTTATAAATGCTGGTTTCATTATCTCTGAACTCTAAGTAAATATAAATAATGCTCAATAGTTTTAAACTGATCTGATTGCTAGTTAGGTGTAGCAAACTGTATAATGACTCCCAAAGGTATCAGGTCCTAATCCCTAGAACTCATAAATGTGACCTTATTAAGAAAGTGGATCTTTGTAGATGTGAGGGATTTTGAGGTTAGAGAGATTACCGGGAGTTATTGGGTGGGCCCTAAATGCAACCACAAGTGTCCTTATCAGAGAGAGGCAAAAGGAGATTAGACAAAAAGAAGAGGATCAATGTGACCACAAAGGCAAAGATAGAAGTGATGTGACCACAAGCTACGGGATGCTGGCAGCCACCAGAAGCTGGAAGAAGCAGGGAATGGATTCTCCCCTAGAGCCTCAAGAGGGAGCACAGCCCTGCTGACACCTCAGTGTTGGCTGAGGGAAGCTGATTTCTAATTTCTGGACTCTAGAAATGTGAGAGAGTAAATGCTTGTTGTTTTAAACAACCAAGTTTGTGTTAATTTGTTGCAGCATCTATTTCAAACTAATACATTAGGATTAACCTATCTTCCTATATTTATTAGCCACTGTATTCCTTCCTGTGTTGAAAATGCCTCTTTGTTATGTTTTTGCCAATTTTTCAATAATGGAATTTATTTTTTTCTGGATTTCTAAAATATATTCATAGGTTTGTATTTATACATTCATAACTTTATCTATATTTGTGGTGCTATAGTTCCCCAATTTATCATAAATCTTCTAACTTTGTTTATAGTTTTTCAGTGAATATGGGTTTTAATATTTTTTAAAAACTTGTGTTTCTTTAAAATTCCTCATTTTGATTTTATATGATATCAGATATGTTTTCTTACTAATCATTCATAATTTCACTTTTTATGTTTATTTTTTAATTCATCTAGAATTTTCTTTGGCAAATGATATGAGGCAGATATTTAGCTGTTTTCTTCAATCGTTTTCAAGTTATCCTAGCACCAGTTATTTAATCATCATATCTCTTTATTGATTTAAAGTACTAACTTTATCATTTGATTAATTATACACTGTGGATTATTCCAGGGTTTTTATTCTTGTCCATTACCATTTCTGCTTCATTTCAGCAGCTTTAAAAAATCTTCAAAAAGCTAGAAATACAAGTCTCCATATATATTATCCTTTTTCAAACATTTCTGAAACCTTCCCAATGAACTTTTTGAATACTTTGTCAAGTTAAAAAACAATTATATATTAAGTTATATATTAGCTCAGCAACTGATTTCAGCATCCAAGCAATTGGGTTCCACTTACACATTTTATTTTGGTTGTTTGTTTGTTTGTTTGTTTGTTTTTCCTCCCTCAGGTTTATTTTACAAATAGGACAGGAGCATACCAACCCCATGCAGACTGGACAGCAGTGCTGGAGTCACATCATTCCTTCTGTCCTCACATCTGCAGACGGAGGCCTCTACTCGGGAGCTACATGGGGCCCTGGACACCTTTGGGAACCTAAGCCTGACCTGGAGCTGGAGTTGGAGCTGCAGCCAGAGCCAGAGCCATAACCACAGCTGCAGCCTGGGCCTTGGTTTGAGCCTTGACTTTGGACTGTGGCCAACAGAGGCTGGGACCCTTGGTGATGCAGGCACCAGCATGCTTCCCAGGCTTGGGCTGTTCATTGTGGGCAAGTTGATTGAGCTTGCAGCTGTCGACCCTTGAGATCTTGAGCTTGATCACCTTGGGCTTTACGAGGACCTTGATGGCATCAGCACGCAACTCATGGCCTTGGTGTTGTTGGCCTGCAGCTTCTTCAGGCCCTTCTTGTTGTGTTCTTGGCAAAGTGCATACTCCTCAGGAACTCGGGGTCCATTCTCCTTAAGAAATTCATATCTTTGTGAACTAGATTTTTTGATGTTGTTTCTGTGACATTTTTCAGACTAGTTGTGCATGGCATGGTTCTTGGAGTTGGCCATGTCTGCACTGAAATCGCAGCTTGTGAAGCACCTAGAACTGGAAGAGAAATGAGTTCCACTTACACATTAGAAACATTGGTATTTTTAAAAAGGAATATGGGTGTCCATGTAGGGGATCGACCTAGATCTAGATAAGAAAAATTCTTTTTAGATACCAGATTCCATAAAGCATGTTTAGGTATGGTTTTCATTCATTGCTTTATGTACTCTATGAAATCTTTCAAGAAACTTTTATTGTTTCTGTCTGATTTACTCTCTTATGAATTCCTTGCTATGAATATTTTGGATTTCCTAGATTATGTCTTTTCACAGTTCTTTCACTACTTTCACTTATTGCTTTTTTATTTGAGTTTTAGGACAATTTCTAGGATTTGCCTTCATTTTCAAAGATTCAGTTTGTTGGCAGTATTAATTTAGTTGTTCTCTACTACACTGAAGTTTTAAATTCTATACTTGCATTTTTAAATTTTCATCTGTTTTTTTTTCCATAATTTCATATTGCTACCTCTCTATAATATTACTCAAATTTCAAAAATGAAATATTTATCTGAATATTGTGGAGAACATAACTATAAATGCTCAACAACTTCTCCAGTTATTGCAGCAGTTTGAATTTTAGAGGAAGAATCTTGCTCTGATCCACAGAATGGCTTCTTTTTAAACCAAAGAATATGTTTGTTAGTAGCTTTTCTTCATTTTTGCATTTTAAAAAATGGGTTATATGTACTTGTTAAAAGTTGAAGATATTAAGGTATTAAGAGTTGACACAGTTTTAGTCCCAGATTTTTTGTGAGCCTTTGCCAAAAATAAATCTTTTACATATTTTTTATTATGCCACAATATTACTGTCTTATTCCAATTTTTTTCTTTTTTTCTTTATTGATTACAGTATTACATATTTGTCCTTATGCTCCCATTGGCCCCAATCCCCCAATCATGCCTTCACCCCCCTAGTGTCTGTGTCCATTGGTTAGGCTTATATGCATGCATACAAGTCCTTTGGTTGATGTCTTCCCTTTACCCCCACCCTCCCCTACCTTCCCTCTGAAGTTTGATAGTCTGATTGATGCTTCTCTGTCTCTGACATATTTTAGTTCCCAAAAAGAATAGAGAAAGATGTAAGTTTGCACTGGTTTTACTTTATCAGTACAGGGATTCACCAGCATTTGGGGAATTATGAAGGTGCCAGGCTGGGGGTAACTGAAAGTGACTGGTGAATTTCTTAGGTGTGGTGAAGCAATCAGAAATTGTTGGGGACCATTCTCCATTCTTTGTTGTTTATGTAAGCACTAGGGGCCCAGTGCACAAATTCGTGCACCTTGAAAGGAATTGTGAGCCACGAGGCTGCGGTGGGCACAGGGGCAGATCTTTGCCCATCCTCTCTGCACCCACCCAGCCCCTCCCACCACAGTCCCAGGTTCCCTGTCTGCCAGCAGCCCCACTCCCATTGCTGCCACTCCCACGCGCTGAAGGTTCCGGCCCTGCTCTCACCCGCTGACAGTGTGGAGTGATTGGGGCTGGCACCAGCAGTGGGTGTGAGTGGGGCCAGCGCCAGGTGCTGGCAGTGGGTGTGAGCGGTGGTTCTGGTACCAGCAGCAGGTGTGAGTTCCAGGCAGGACAGTGGCACACAGAAGCAAATAACTTTCAGTGACCACCAGAGGCTCGCCTGATGGCAGTGACCAGTGCCCCACCTTGGTCTGGCGCCCCTGCTCACCTACTCCACCATCCTGCTGAGGCCGACGCCCATCATGTTCTGTGTGCGCCCCCTGGTGGTCAGCGCACATCATGGCAAACAGTTGTTCTGTTTGTTCTACCATTCGGTCTATTTGCATATTAGCCTTGTATTATATAGGATTAAGAATTGCCATCAGCCACTGGTTTGGTGCAGCCTCTGGAACCCAGAGGGTACCAAGGACAAACTGATGGGATATAGATGTCCTCCTGGCCAGCCCACAGCATGTCCATTCTCAAACCTTCACTGCTCAAAAATTTGGTGGGTTAGGGACTGAAGAGAATTGATTTGGTCTCTTCACCTTACTTCCCAAACTGTTCTGTCAAATGTAGGAAAATGCATGTCATGTTGACCAGATACAGTAGATTTCTACCTTCACTTTATCCAGTAAAATTTTCTCCAAGTTTCTGTATCTTGTCTTGCATCCTTCCCTAGTTTCAGATTCAGAATAAACCCCATTATTATAGATAGCTAATCTTTGTAGAATTCTAGAGGCAAGAGGTCAGATGCAAGTGTTTAAGTTGTCATCTGTCTTGAAAGTTTGAAAATGCATTTTAGAAATTAGAAAACACTAATAACCTATTTCTATCAATGTTGACACTATTCTAACAGTTACCAGATTTTAAATTGGTGTAGTCACTTTTTTTATATGTAGATTTTGTTGTTTTGCTTTTTATAAAGTAAAAATGTCCCTCTTCTAAAACCATGCCAAAAAAATCTAAAATTGAAAGTGTCAACAGAACAAAAAGGGGCGTAGGGCTATGAATCCACTTTCCAAAAAGGCATGTGAAGACTGTATATTCTAATAATTATGTATGGTGTCAGATGGGTACAAGACATTGGAATGATCACTTAGTAAGTAATGTAATAACTAATCATTAGTGTGTACCTGAAACAAACATAATACTGTATGTCAACTGGTATTGAAAAATTAAAAAATTTTTCAGACTTAAGGATCCCCCAGGGCAAAGGTTTACTGAGCATGTTCATAAATAGACCTTGTTTCCCATGTATTAAAAATGAGTGCTCGTTCTCATATCCTTCCTCAAATATTTTGTTTGCTAAGAAGTGGGGGTTGGCGGGCTGGGCAGTGGTGGTGGTATGGGAAGTTGCATGGGTAAAAGTATAAAACAAAGATCTCTGTGCTATTCATCTTTTAAGAGTGACTACAGCTAACGCCTACTTCTTTTATAGGTTCCTCCCTTTTTTCCAGAAAAAAATTCTGGCAGCAAATGCTTAGGCACCTGTAAATGTCAGAACCATGGTGCAGATCATTGGAAAAAGAACACTACTATGTTTGTGTTGAGAATTAACTCCCCTCTCCTCAAAGGTGTAGTCACTTTTGACTCCCTCTTTTTCCTCCCTATCTCAAAACAGCTCCCACATTTTTTAAACTTGCAGTCCAATCTTTCTTTTCAAGTTCCACTGTGACAAATCTGGACTAAGCCCTTCTCTCTAGTGGGAACCTCATGTTCCAATTTCTCCCAGCCCTGCTCCCCAACCCCAATCTATTCCACAGACCCCTGAAGTTAATCTTTCTAAAACATCTCAAACCATCAATGACTCCCACTTTTAATAGGAATAAATAGAAATGCTTTTATGTTTCTCACTATCTGATTTCTTCATATATAAACAATTTTATTTCAGTCACTTTCTGTCCCAAGTCATCCTCAACCCCCAGCATGATACCTGGGACACAAAATGCTTAGTTTCAATTCCAAGCCACTGTCCACACTCTAGCCTGGTTATAATGTCCTCCCTACTCCCTTGTGAGATTGTAAGCCCTGGAAGTAGGGGTCATGTCTATTTATCTTCACGAGCACCTAGGACCTAGCATAGTACCTGGGTCATAGCAATAAGCCCATGTTTATTGAGTCATACTGATTCCTATTTTCTGTATCTTTCTAGCCCAGCCCAGTACCATTATCTGTGACATCTGTTACAAATACTCAAGGCTTATTCATTGATCCAAAGTTCCTGCTTTTTATAATTATTTTTTTTAAGTTTTTCTTTGGGACATAATGTAGATCAATATTTCATAAATGTTTTATTGATGATGAAAATAAAGGATATTCTCTGCAGGACATGAAAATCAATATATACACATTTACACATATAACCTTATTAATTACATTATTCAGGACCTGCAAAACTTGTTCTTTTTTTTCTATTTGATCTATAGATGTAGAGGTATGTGTTACAATCTTCCACTATCATCATAATTCTGTCGATTTCTCCCTGACTTTCTAAAATTCTTTTCTTTGTCCTTTCCAATGATTCCTATGTCAACCAGCTTTTAGTCAGATAAGCAAAACAGCTATGAGTTATGAGATAGAGCATTTTTGCAATTAGCTACTAAACAATTATGGGAGGAGCTGAGGAGTGCATTCTGGAATGGAATTTGGAGGATCAGAGAAGTCAATAACAGGCTACTTTGAGAGTCCTAGTACATCCAGCCATTAAGGTTAGGCCACAGAGGGAATAAATCTGTGGAAGAACTCTGCAGGTCACACCCCAGTGTCTAGCTATGGACACTTGAAAAGAAATTGGACATGGAAATGGCAGTTTTAAAGGAAAGCAGGACATGGACTTGAAGGATTCAGAGACAGGCTGGAACTCTGGCCCCCCTGAGTCTGTTACCACAATGCAACCACCATAACCTTCTGCCTCTGAAATCTCATGCAAGTACCTCTTCTGACTTGGAAGGAGGTTCTAGAAAATTTCAACCAACTTGATGATAGAAGAATTTACCAGAGATTAACTTGTCAATGTGGCATTAATACATGTATCTTTTAATTATATTTAACTTCTAAGTAAAGACAACAGAAAAATTATTATCTACCTAATATGACACAAATCCCTCATACAACCTAAATAAATCCCTCTTCCCAGAAGAGGATAAAAAAGTCCCACGTCATTTCAGCCATATAGAAGGGGAGGGGCAAAAGTAGGTTTACAGTTGTGAGTATGCAAGTTTATTCTTGTATTATTTGTTAATTATTGTGTTATTTTCCATATGAACACCTGTAAACCTACTTTTGCCACACCCTGAATATATGAAGGACATAAGGAAGAAATTATCTAAGTGAGGAAGTAAGAAAGAAATTACCCTCTTTTGTGTAACTGGCTATATCATCATTACTAATGCTTATAATTTTTTCTTCCTCTATTCATTACATATTCTCTTTTCCTCAGCTAGTCATGTTTCCATGCCTGGACTCAAATCTTCATTTCTAAAGCATATGTGTATTGGCAGTCCTCTTATATTAAGTATTTGCTATTGGTTATATGTCAGTATCAAAGTTTGGTGGTGGTATGAGTTTTTAAAAAACCTTATTCTATACCTTAGTCAGTAGTTTCGTAAGAAATGTTTTAGTAAGAAGATATACAAGCAGCCTTAAACCAAATGCCATTTTGAATTAGACCTGATATTTACTGATGTAGACAAGCATATAAACAAAAACTATTTCTTTAATTGTAACTATCTTCTTAGAACTCTGCTTGGCTTGGGGAACACTGAAATGTTCCCCTGAGGAGCTCAGATTCAGGAGAAGGCATGTACAATATAAAGCAGAAATTGCAGTACAGTGGGCTCTATTGTAATCTGTGGGAGCACAAGGCTGAAATAATTGGCTTTGCTGAAATATTGAATGAAAGTATCACAAAGGGATAAGCATTTTAGCTGCATCTTGAAGAATGAGAAGGAGTTTCCCATAAAGACATGTTGGGGAAAAGCCATCAAGGACAAAGAGCAGCAAATGCACAGGAAAGAAGTAAAACAGCAGGTTGAAAAAAAATCAACCTTCTATATATATAAAAGCCTAAGCGATCATCTGACCATCCGACTATTTGACCATAGGACCGGTAGAAATGATGTGCAATGACCACCAGGGGGCAGATGCTCAACGCACAGGCATGGAAACATGGAACCGACTGGTGCATCTCAGAGAGAAGGGGAAACGGGGGAGGGTGGGAAGAGATTAACCAAATATCTTATATGCATACTAGAGGCCTGGATTCGTGCACTGGTGGGGTCCCTTGGCCAGGCCTGCGGGGATCAGGCTGAGAAACTGGCACTGACATCCCCCGAGGGATCCCAAATTGCAAGAGGGTGTAGGCCAGGCCGAGGGACCCCACCAGTGCACAAATCCATGCACCAGGCCTCTAGTAATGATATAAAAGTAAAGGTATACCAGTTAAGAGGTAGAAGAGGTTATAGAAGTGGTTTCATATCATTATAAAAATGGGGAGTCGAGATATCTATCCTTTGTAGACTACGGTATAGCAGTTTGAGTAAAATATTTGAAGTTGCAGATGGGACAAAAAAACAACCCAACACTTATAATTCTTAACTATATTGGGAGAAGGTGAAGAAAGGCAGTGGAGGTGTGAGTTATGCCACTGTCTAGAAAAGTATGGAGTTACTGGACTACATAAAACAATAAGTTAAAGAAAATAAAGATATGATCATAACATTTAGATACTTGCCAATAACAAAAAAGAAACAAGAAATGGTTAAAAGTAGGTTGACAAGACTAAGATACTTTTTAAATTAAAGCAGATGCTATAATAGGCATAAACCTGGATGGAATAAGGCAAACTGGAAAGTATAGTCACCATATAGGAAAAGGAACAGATAGCCTTTTAGTACTATTTTTTTTCTATGTGCATACTTTTGATTGAAAAAATAATACATCACCCTGTCTTTTTGCTTTTCCTCTTGTCCAAATGATGTGACTCTCTAGTCTGTCTGCCCAATGTATTGTGAACTCCTAGACAAGAGTCATGTCTGACTCATCTTTCTACAACAGCAGGGCTTATGATAGATGTTGGCACACTTGTTGAGTTAGTGGATATTCCTTCTCCTTCTGTGTTTCTTTCTTGGCTTTCACATTTTAGCGCATATATTTTTTTAATTAGTCCAAATGTATTTAATAGGTATGAGTCCTGGAGATGAAAAACAATCCCTGCAGCCTGATAAGGATCCCTGATAAGGATCACTGGAGAGGAACTCTGCTTTCTAATTTTCCAACACATGAGGACATGGGTTACTTTGTTTGACTTTCATGAGAACCTTGCTTGGAGAGATTGTACTACCTCTATCTTGAAGATGAAGAAGATGACATTCAGAGAAGTTAAGCAGCTTGTCAGGAGTCACACAGATTTTTAATGAGTTAAGCTCAGACCTCAAGAATTTTAATTGCCATCCCAGTTCTCAGCCTATTACTAAAACCGCACTTCTAATGAATCATTTTCCTATCTCCACTGAAATGTACTGGCAAGAGTTGAAATTCTGACTGCAGACAACAAACTCTGCATGCTCCCCTTTCATTTTCTCCCAAGCCCTGGCTCCTTCTCATTCTATGCTGCCAGTTTTCTATGATTGAAATTTGAAAGCATGTAACTGTTAATCTAGGAGTGATTAAAGAGTTTCATTTCTCGGAAGAGTCAGTACTCATCATCGGCTATGATGAATGAGCCCCTAACATTCCCTGATCCCATTATATTGTGATTAATTGTGCCAGTTTAAGTCAATAATTCATTTGTTAAAAATAGGCCTGCAAAGTATCATTTGTCTCATGGGAGATATCAGAATAAAAAAAATTCATTTGATACTTCTCATTAAATTAGTGTTGGAAGTTATATTGAAGAGCCCTGTTCATCAAATACTTATTGCAGGCTTATTTGATAAGAAGTTGTATTTGTCTAAAATTATGTCTGCTAACTGTCATAATGGTCTGCATTTTCCCTGCGTTAATGAAGGAATAAAAAGCCTAAATATGTGCATGATTGGAGAAAAGGATGGAGCTTGCAACTGGGATTAGAATAATTCCTAAACGGTCTGGTGTTCATTGCATTAAAATTAAAGAAAGAAAGTGAGAGAGAAATTGAGTAGGGCATCTTCTTCCTTGGGCTTAGAGACTGTCCCTGGAGGTGCCAGCCTGGTTTGCTAAGAGATGGATCTTCCCCTTTGTCTCTTGTCTAGAAATTATTATAAATGTTGCATTCAGCCTCATTGGGCCATTAAGACATTTTCAGCTGTAAGTGATTCTAAAGAAAGATAGAAGTGAAGAGCAGTTCTGCTGCAAATGATAATGGTCGCCATCAAATGAGACACAGGATTAATATCTTAATATTTCCAAAGCAACATCATAGTAACTTTGGAAAGATTCCTCTAGCATTCCTGAAACATTTGGATTAAAGAGGGGAGATGATGGCTATAGAAAAGTTTATACACTGAGTGGCCAGATTATTAGGACCACCTGACTTTTGTAGGCAAATTAGCTATAATTTCGCGCTGAAGTTGCTAGAAGGCCAGATCATTATAAATAGGGAAGCAGGTTGTTTACCAAGACAGTAGAAGTGATTTTTTTTTCTGAAGATATGGGTAAACAATGCGATTTAACAGCCTTTGAACATGAGTGGCCAGATTATTAGGACCACCTGACTTTTGTAGGCAAATTAGCTATAATTTCGCGCTGAAGTTGCTAGAAGGCCAGATCATTATAAATAGGGAAGCAGGTTGTTTACCAAGACAGTAGAAGTGATTTTTTTTTCTGAAGATATGGGTAAACAATGCGATTTAACAGCCTTTGAACATGAGTGGCCAGATTATTAGGACCACCTGACTTTTGTAGGCAAATTAGCTATAATTTCGCGCTGAAGTTGCTAGAAGGCCAGATCATTATAAATAGGGAAGCAGGTTGTTTACCAAGACAGTAGAAGTGATTTTTTTTTCTGAAGATATGGGTAAACAATGCGATTTAACAGCCTTTGAACATGAGTGGCCAGATTATTAGGACCACCTGACTTTTGTAGGCAAATTAGCTATAATTTCGCGCTGAAGTTGCTAGAAGGCCAGATCATTATAAATAGGGAAGCAGGTTGTTTACCAAGACAGTAGAAGTGATTTTTTTTTCTGAAGATATGGGTAAACAATGCGATTTAACAGCCTTTGAACATGAGTGGCCAGATTATTAGGACCACCTGACTTTTGTAGGCAAATTAGCTATAATTTCGCGCTGAAGTTGCTAGAAGGCCAGATCATTATAAATAGGGAAGCAGGTTGTTTACCAAGACAGTAGAAGTGATTTTTTTTTCTGAAGATATGGGTAAACAATGCGATTTAACAGCCTTTGAACATGAGTGGCCAGATTATTAGGACCACCTGACTTTTGTAGGCAAATTAGCTATAATTTCGCGCTGAAGTTGCTAGAAGGCCAGATCATTATAAATAGGGAAGCAGGATATATATATATATATATCCTGCTTCCCTATTTATAATGATCTGCCCTTCTAGCAACTTCAGCGCGAAATTATAGCTAATTTGCCTACAAACGTCAGGCGGTCATAATAATCTGGCCACTCAGTGTATATAAAAGCCTAAGCGACTGAACGACCAGAATGACCAGTCACTATGATGCTCACTGACCATCAGGGAACAGATGCTCAATGCGGGAGCTGCCCCCTGGTGGTCAGTGTGCTCCCACAGCAGGACCACCACTCAGCTGACCGACCTGTCCTGGAGGCCCAGCCTGGTGTCAGCCACTCAGTCCCTCAGTAGTCTTGCAGGTCCAATCTCCAGAGAACGGGCCAGGCACTGATGGACTAGCACCACCAGCATGATCCCTACAGCATCACCAGCCTCCTCCGGTACCGCAGCTGCTTCCCCTCTCTAGACGCTCCACAAGGAAGAAACAATATAAAAGCCATCACCAGGTGGCTCCCAACAACCAATGTGAATGTCAGTAGGACGGATCCAAATACTGGGCTGGCAAGGGCATCCTACTGCCAGCCCAGAGAGCGATCGTGTCCTGCCCCCGACCCCCTGCTCCTCAGGACCCCACCCATGCACAAATTCATGCACTGGGCCTCTAGTAAATAAGGGGAATGAAAATTAAAGCCACCACAATATGCACAATATCCCACCAGAATGGCCAGAATAAAAATATCTGATAATATTAGTATTTGAAAGTGTGTGGAACAGTGGGAATTCTAATACTGATAGCAGGAGTAACATTAACAATACTATAGAAAACAGTTTAGAATTATCTTTTAAATTTAAAGATAAATATAACATAATGTTTCTATTCTTGGTATGTAACTAGCAATAAATATGTGTACATGTGCTTCAAGAGACATGTTCAAGAATGCTCATGGCAATCTATCCTATCTAATAATAGAAAAACATGGTAATTAACCATACCTCCGACTCGCTTCCCATTGGCTAATCAGGGCAATATGCAAATTAACTGCCAACCAAGATGGCAGCCAGCAGCCAGGCAGCTGAAGCGAACAGGAGGCTTGCTTGCTCCAGTGATGGAGGAAGCCAAGGTTCCCCGCCTGCCGCTGCCGGCCTCTGAGCTGCACTCTAAGCAACTATGTTGCAATTATAGAAGCTAAACAA
>NW_005353460.1:776383-800095 GCF_000412655.1 Myotis brandtii
GCTGGCAAGTGGACATCCCCCGAGGGCTGCCGGGCTGCCAGAGGGATGTCTGATTGCCATCTTAGGCCCAATCCCCCAGGGAGCAGGCCTAAGCCAGCAGGTGGTCATCCCCTGAGGGGTCCCAGACTGTGAGAGGGCACAGGCTGGGCTGAGGGACCCCCCCTCCCCCCCCACATGCACAAATTTTTGTGCACTGGGCCTCTAGTATATATATAAAAGCCTAAGCGATCATTACTACAGGACAACCAGACGAATGGCCAGTAGCTATGATGTGCACTGACCACCCAGGGGCAGATGCTCAATGCAGGAGCTGCCCCTGGGTGGTCAGTGCACTCCCACAGCCAACCTCCTGCAGCCGGCCAACTTCCTGCAGTCCCTCCCCACAGCTGGCTGGCCCCAATTGGCCTCAATCACCAGCCAAGCTGGGGGACCCCACCTAAGCATGAATTCATGCACCAGGCCTCTAGTGTGTGTGTATATATATATGAATTAATTTGATCAAGGTTATATATTTCTTTGGTGTCATGTCTAAAATCAGAATACATAAATCCCACTCACTCATTGATACATGTTTGTTAAAGAAATTCCTTGGGCTAGACCCTTTCTAAACATTGATTCAAAAATTTTTTGGAAACATATAATCCCTTCACTGAAGTTGCTTACAAAGAAGAGACAAATATTCAAAAAAATTACATTTTCAGAAATATATTTTTAATATGAATTTTAGTAATTAATATGCCAGGTCTTGAATAGGGAGGGGGACAGAGAGAACATTATGACATTTGGGTCACAATGGTCATGCCTCCTGACACCTAAATCACAATAATAATGGTATGTTTCTGAAACCAACACTAGCAATGGTAGCATACCCACATTCCAGAACATTTTGGGGGACTTGTGCTGGTAATTTAGAAATACTATATATACTTCTGACTGTTCTAAAAAGAATCCCACACTTCAGAAAACTATCCTGATGGTGTGTTGATGGCAACATCACTTACTCTAAAATGATAACGAAAGTTGGCAAGACTTACATTATCAAGGCCATAAAGGTGTCAGTATGACCTCAATCTCAGAGCAAAGAGTTCAAATGTAGGTCAATGGGGTCCTACGCTCCAAAACTCTGTAAGTTCATAAAGGTAGACTGAGAAGATAGAAAGAAAAAAAAATATTTGGAAAAGTTAAGAGTACACCAAAAACACCATCAAGCTACTGAAGAATATATTTCCTAAAACAGGAAGAGAAATTAGAAACCTAGCCATGCTCCTACAGGGAAAGTCCACAAAACCAGGTGCTTAAATCTCTCTCTTAATCTGGATTCCTTTGGCACACAATTGGCATCACAGTGATTCTGTGGTCCTGGCAGATAGTGCACACCTCCTAAATCAAGCTACCTGGGACCTGCCCAAGCAGACACTCTCTTCCGGCACAGGGGCCTCATTGTCTGGAGTGGACCTGCCTACTTATTGACAGAAGGATTTGAAAATGTAGCTTCTCCTTCCCCAAAATGTATTGGTGCCCAAAAGAGGTTACAGGAAAGAGCTTTTTTTTTTTTTGTGGAAAGACAAGTTTCATCTGTCAAGAGTAGGACAATGGAAATGTATTGGTCCAAAACCATGATACAGCATGTGTGGTCACTTACCCACTGAAGAACACAAGGGCCTTGACTATAGCTATCTGGTCAACCTTGTGGAAGGATTCAACCAAAGAACCCTAGCTTCTGTGCCAGAGCAGAGATGGTCTGAGGCTTCCAGATATTTCTTGAGGTTATAGATCATGTTAGTCCGTAGGTCATGTTGAACAAACCTCATGTGCCAATTAGTGATGTTGAGATAGTTGTCATATTTAGAGCCAAAAAATATGTGTGGAAATGAAGTAATCTGGTTCTTCCCTCCTCAAAAAAGAAAATTTTCCTGAATGGTACAGATTTGGAGAAGCAATAGCAAATGTATGTTACAGAATGTGTATTTTTTTATGTGTAGGACCAGTTATATGTTGCCCTGTTTAAATCAGTGGTAGAAGGGTCTACAACTACGTTTTGAAAATAACTAAAAGGTTAATTGTATACATTTCAGATGGATGACTTTTAGGACATTTGAGAGACTCGATTAGCTCCCCCAGAGGCAGTCTATCTTTTGGAGGGAGGAATGTCCCTTCAAGTAGATATCATGTCTATTTTCATTAGAGAAAAGTCCACATATCTGAAAGTAGCTGAAGGGCTTCTGCATGTTCATGGCCGTAGGCTAAGATACCTTAGATATCATCTATCTCTGCTCTGTCATTTTACAAACAAAGGAAATGAAGCTAAGAGGAGATATCTGACTTTAAATGTAGCAGAGGCAGAACTACAACAATCCGGGCCTCCAGACCACCAGTCCAAAGCTTTTCATCCATGACAGTGATTCATTTTGGGGCATGATTGAATCGATAGTCAGCTCCACATTCAATAGCATTGATGAAAAGCTTAACTAAGAGGAAGATGGACAATATAGAAAAATGCTGATAAATAGTATTCTTCCATAGTTTAATTTAGAACAAATGTATTGTGGTCTATGGAACATCACTGAATCAGCCTGTTACATGGGAAGGCCAGGGAATGGGGAAGTAGGGTTATGTGTGCCTGGGGGAGATAGGCAGAACTGGAGACAGAACAAGATCACAAGATGGTCCTCTCCTAATAGATTCTGCTCTTTTCAGCTTCCTACAGAGCCTCAGAGGCAGTGCCTAATATGCCTTTGCTGTGTGTTTACTTTCCATTTTATTGCTTCCTAGTTTCCTCCCCTCTAATTATTCAGATTGGGTCTATGCTTGGGAGATGAGGGTGGAAATTCAGATCAGGCAGTAGGGCCTCAGGGCCTCTCCTGAGACTTTCAGGGCTGGGTTGGACACCTTCCTATTTGCTAAGCTTTCTACCAATGCTGTGGAATAGGGAGTTAGTTATTGATCCAAATATGTCCCTAAACATGCTCTTGGCAAGTTCTCATGCCCATTCATTTTGAGATATGGAATCCATGGTGGCTTTAACACAAAGGTTATGCAAGGGAAAACATTGTGAAATCTAGCATGGGAAGAATGTTTCTTTGATATGTCTTGACCATTGACAAAACAAGATGATCTCTATATGAGCCTGCCCTTATATTTTCTACTTGTACACAAGATGCTACCAGCTCTCCATAGAAATCCAGAACACCCAGTCTTTTCTGCCTCCAGGAGCATCACCAGTATACCTTCTTGTAGCCATGGAATTTAGAAAAGAACTCATCAGTACGGAACACCTTTCATATGCCAAGCTCTGTCCTTAACACTTTACATATATTACTTTATTTTATTGCCACAGAAATGCTATAAGACATTAACTCCATTAAGGCTCAGTCAATGTTAAATCCATGTTTGTACATTCTATACCAATAAAATTCCACTTTCTCCAGTATGAGTGACACAACATGAGAGTATGATTGAAAGATTCCAACATCACTGTGTACTAAAGAGTGACCTACGGTAGTCATGTAATCCCAATCTATGTCATTTTCCTCAGCAAATGAGAAAGAATAACAATGACCAGTACCTACCTAATGGGATGAGAACCAAATGAAGTATGGTAAATGCAAATGTTCAGTGAACCATAAAACAATAAATGAATATAAATTACCAGGAGAAGGGTTTTTTGTTATTGTTTTTATAGATATGAGGATATTAAAAACATATGGACTCTATATAAGTTATGCTTTTCACAGTCATATAATAGAATTAAAAACTAACTTTGTCCCAATTTGAATACAAATAGATCCCTGAACTCTCCCATAACCAGCCTTTCATGAACCCCTCAATTCTTTACAGTAGTCTTAATCCAATTACACCCAGTGTCCCTTTTATGATAAGTATTTTAAACCACTGTATTCATTATCCTGAAGTAAAACTTATAAATAATATAACCTAATTACACACATAATTTTCAAAATCAACACCCTACTTGTAATAATGTAAAGAAAAATCCAGGGAAAGGATTTCAATATGTGAATACTCCAGCATGGCTACCCTCGAAGACAGCATATAGTATTTAGAAGCTTGTTTTTCTCCATGCAATCTGAGGAATGTGCCAACCATAAATGTGGACTGACACTGTGTATTTTATTGTGATTCAAACAACATAATGGCATTGGGTTTATGGTGTATTTTCTGAAATAATGAACAACATTTGGTAAAGTTTCAAACAAAATACTATTTTTGGTTCATTTACAGAATTCATGTCTTATTGAAAAATTCAGTGAGTTTTAAAACAGTGCAAAAAATGTTCTGAAGTTTATACATATTATATATTTAGGCTCAGATAATTCTGCATAGATCTTTTATCCAACTACATGTCCAGGGGGACATTTGAACATTACTGCTAAAATAAGATAATTCTTTGATGTGTAGGTTTGTCCAGTGCATTGCAAGATGCTTGTTGTCCTTGGTGCCTCCATCCATGAAATGCCAATTAGTATGATGATCAAAACACCCTGATGAATTCCCAACTCCCCCAGGGATGGGAGTCCCTCGTCTTCTGCACCCACCTGGAGAACCAGGGTTTTATGAGCTTTCTCATGATTCAGGCCCTCACCACCCTGCCTGAGCTTCTCTCCCCTGATTATTCATGATCTCTCTCCTTCATTCTTTCTCTACCTCTTATAATCTGGTGCTTCAACTTAACTAAACATATCTTTCTCTCTTTACTTAATTTTTCTCTCTAGCCTAGCCAACTGGGCTCTCTTTGAACTACTTTGCTTCCAAACCAGGGCCCTAAGGGTATTTCTGGTAAAAGACGAAACCTCACTATAACACAAGGCTGGATGGAAAAATGTGCCACATTGTGAGATGAGAAGACTTTAAACAGGGGAGGGAAGTCAAGGAAAACTTCATGGTTGCCTTTGAGATGGGTCTGGAAGGGATAGTAGGACTTTGTTAGGTGAAGTGTTAATGGCAAAGAAGAAAATTCTTGGTAAATTCACAAAGACCCCAAGGAAATAAAAGCAAAAGGTATGCTTTAGAAGCAAGCCGTTCCATTTGGAACACAAGGGAATTTTAGAGGAGTTAAACTGGGCAAGGTTTCTTGAGGCTAAAGTTGGGAATTTCCTGAAGGTTAAGCTGAAAGCCTACTTTTAAATCATTGGGAAATGAGTATATTATGTTTTATTTCTTTATTTATGATTTTATCTTTTTATTTATCTATAAAAAACTGACTGATACAAACAGAGGTCAAACTGATTGTTACATTATGTTCTGTCATTGTAACTGCCCTTCCAAAACCCTATGTGCTCTCAGTGTCAGGGACTGCTTGGGCTCAGCTATGTCCCTACTTCTCTTCTTGTGGCTCATATCACCAGACTGCATTTCCCAGCATCTTGCAGTTCTGTCAATGAAATATGGGTAGAGGTGATATGTGCCACTTCCAGACCTGGCCTCAAGGCCTGCTCATGCATTCCTTCCTATGCTCCCTTTTCTGCATTGGGTTTATGATATATTTTCTGACATGATGAACAACATTTGGTAAAGTTTCAAACAAAACAAAATACTATTTATTTTCTATTCATTTACAGAACTCATGTTCTACTGAAAAAGTCAGTGAATTTTAAAATAGTGCAAAAAATTCAGAGGATCCAGGGGGGAAATCCAGAGCTCTAGAAGACAAGGAAGCCACCAGATGGAAAGGTTAGGCTTCTAAAGTCTGGGCAAAACAGAGCACACCCTCCCCACTGCCTCAAATCTGCACTAAACTCTGAATCTATCTTGTTGGGCCACTGAAGTTCTGGAGTTGTACCTTATAGCAATTATCTAATAGCTCTTTTCAAACAATACTGTATCCTATTTCACCTGCCTGTTTGCAAGGCCTTGTGCAAAGTGGTAACTCATATATTTTAGAAGTGAATGGATTATTGAATAAATTATTGAATGAAAGAATGGAGTCATGAACACAGTTGACTTTAGAAGGCAACATATAAACAATAGCATAAAGGTTGACTATAATGGAATGAAGATAATCTGGGAGTAAAGAAATTACTTAGGCAGGTATTAAAATAGTTCAAGAAGGTGAAACCCTAAATCAACTTAGGGACAGTGGAAGTGCAAAGGAAATAGAGATGAAAAACATTCCGGAAATAGATTCCAAAGAAAATGGCAGCTGATAGATACAATGATTACAGTAAAATTTTTCAACAGTAATTCCAAAGTTTCAAGTCTATGGAAAAGGGAGAAGAGTAGTACCATTAATAGAAACACAGAAGTTAAAAAGTATGATATTATAGGAGTAATGGAGGGCTGGATGGTATATGACAACTTATTACAGATGATAGCTCAACTCAGATGATAACTGAACACATGAAGTTCATGCCCATCATGCACCTGAGTCTTCAGCATGTAATTGTGGAGCTAGACATGGGTGTGGAAGACATGGATATGGGAGTAAATTCAGTGGCCAGAGAAAGAGTAGAATGGAATATAAAGGCAATAGGTACAGCTTAATGAACAGCTTACAATTGTGGGGTGGAAAGGAAAGGAAAAGATAACAAATGAAACTTTTGCATGGAGGTGGTAGAGAGGTAGTCAGTTAATGAAGGAACAGAATTATGCAGATCGCTCAAAGCTACAGGAGAAATTCTCTACAGGCCTGGTTTACAGAGTGGGTGAGCAGTGTGACCACAGTCTCAGAGGAAGTAGGAAAGATGGAATTAAGAGCATAGGTAGAAAGCCTCACTGGGATTAGGGAAAAGTGCAGATCTCCCTGTCCATGAGAAGAATGAGAAAGAGACAGTGGGAAAAACAACAAAGAGAAGGCAAAGGTGCTTAGTAGAGAGGCAACACCCTAAAGGCTCTCCAGGGAGTGAGAGAAAAAGCAAACCACGAAGGGTGAAGGAGTCTGAGGAGTGGGTGGAATCCTGAGAGGGGAGGGAAGTTGTGACAGGATATAATAGGAAGCCAGGGAGAAGTGAATGATGGGCAAGATTCCAATGAGAATTAAAAGTTGCTTTAATAAACTGAGGGAGTAAGAAAAGTAAAGCAGGGAGGAAACTATGGTTTCAGAAAAATTAAATATTCAAGATATGAGTAGTGGAGGAATGCTCAGTGATGATGATGATGATGATGATGATGATGATGATGATGATGATGATGATGATGATGATGATGATGATGATGATGATGATGATGATGATGATGATGATGATGATGATGATGATGATGATGATGATGATGATGATGATGATGATGATGATGATGATGATGATGATGATGATGATGATGATGATGATGATGATGATGATGATGATGATGATGATGATGATGATGATGATGATGATGATGATGATGATGATGATGATGATGATGATGATGATGATGATGATGATGATGATGATGATGATGATGATGATGATGATGATGATGAAATGCGCAGAATGCTTGATGATGATGATGATGATGATGATGATGATGATGACAGCTAACATGCATTGTGGTAGTAAAGTGACAGATAGTATGTTACATAGTTTCTTTGTATTATCTCATTAAATCTTTGCAACACATCAGTGAATAGGGTATTATTATCCCATTTTACAGATGAATAACTTAAGGAAGAAGATGGCTAAGTCATTTGCTCAGAAGCCCACAGTGACAGGCCTACAATTCAAACCATGTCTCATTAGCTCCAGAGAAGTCAGTGCCAAGCTGCCCCAGATGACCATTACTGTCACCCAAGTGTGCAGCTCCATGGAGGCAAGACAGAACTCCCTGAGGACACAGAACTTGAATTGTGCCTAATACACAATGCTAATGCTAGGAGATGAAAAGATGTGCAAAGAGTTACTTGGGGAGATCTATGAGCTTTTGTTTGTTTGGTTGTGTTTTGTTTTATTTTTAAAATATAAAGACTCTCAAAGAATAGGGTGCACATTTTGAATTAGACAAATATGTGACAAGACTTTAAGGCTCTCTGGATAGGGATGAAAACAAGGGCTAAGATGGATGGAATCTGAAATTTTGGATTTAAGACTATAATTTTAATGGCCAGGATTTGGGAAGAAGAGGTTGAAGAGGTGTCCTGTAAGCCATATTGGAAGAGGAATGACAATTAGGCAGAAATCAATGAATGTGGGAGCTGTTTGTTTTACATGATGACCAGTGGGGTGAGCTTCAACCTATCCCTTACCTAATAGTTCAGAGGTTAAGAGCACAGGGTCAAATTCTGAATCTTTCTACCAGATGTCTGATGTGGATAAGCCACTTACCCTTTTTGTTAAATGGAGATAATAAGAGTTGTTCATAGAATAGTGATGAGAATTAAATGAGATACTATACGTAACACGTTTTTGCGTAGTAAGCCCTGAAGACATGTCATCAGCGCAGTCCTGAGTGGAGGAAATTCCACTGGGCATCAGAAACAAAACCCTGAAAATACTGGGCATCGGTGCCAAGAGCTTTAGTGTTCAGTATGACAAGGGGAACTGTTAATAGTTGCTCACTCTTCCATGTTCTTTAGAAATTGTCTTTCTCTCCAATACGGCTATGACCTCATCTGGCAAAAACATGGCAAAGTTACCTCAAATTTAAGAAGAACTCATTGACAAGAAGTCCAGGATGGAGAATTCTAAGCCTTTCTAGCAGGAAACTTCCTTAAAGTAATTCCCTAAAGCAACAGTGCTTTTGTGAGGGTCCTGAGCTCCCTCATTATCATTTTATTACATTTCCCTCCTCTGCACCCTGAGGACTTTCTCTAGAATAAACATAAGACCATTTACTTTAAAATAAAATGTGGTTTTCATTAAAATCCTATCCTGGCCCCTCCAGTCCCAACAAAGCATTTTCCTCCTAGTCTAATTGGGTTTCAAGTTATCAATAATACTATTTCTCTACAAAAAGGTGGAAGAAGGTAGGACATCCTTGTGTCCTATTAGAAGCCCTCCTACCAGCAGTATGAAATGGAATTTCCCTTTGGGGGGGGGACGTGTACAGGAAAATATGTAAAAGAGGATTATTCAGAACTTGAAGAGGAAGTCTCTCATCCTTGTAGGACTCTTGGACCACATTTCTTTCTCTTTTCCTCTTCCAAGCCAATTCTCCCTTTCCATCTAGGTACCCTCTCCAATGCTAACATGTGCAGCGGGACAAGAGCCCAGTCAGTTTTGAGGTAGGAGTTTCTAGGAGAAAGGCTACAGGTTTATACTTGAGCCTTGCTGGGCTGCCATTGGCTTAATTTAAAAAAAAATGTGCAAGCATCGGGGCAGGTCTCTCTCTCTCTTTCTCTATAAATGAGGAAGGAGAAAATGAGAGCTATGGATATTTCTAAACACAACAAATGTTTATATTTTAATTATTTTCAATTATGTCTTCACAAACTATCAAAAAATACAAGAAGATACTTAAGAGATAAAATAATAAATTAATGCTTGTTTAAAACATAAGCCCCCACATCGTGATGGGCTCAGACCACTGACTAATAGGTGTAGATTTTGCCTAATATCTTCCATACGGTCGTATTTACCTTCTTATCTCAAATGAAATATATCCAAATCAATGTCACTACTCTCCTTTTATTTTGTTACCCTTCCTGGTCTGTTGAGTTGCTCAAACTGTGAATGTTGGGCCCATAAATCTGCCAGTGGCCAGAACACAGGGTGGAGGGCTTCTGAGTATCATGGACCTGGGTCCCAGACTGGCCAGAGCATCTGCCTTTGGACACAAAAAAATCAACCCACATACAGAATATCATGGATCATGGGTGATATGTTTCTGTTTTATTGTCAAAATTATAATCCATATTACTATTTATAACTTTGGCACTTCTATTTCAATAATGCTATTATCCAGTCCATATTTTGATAGTGGCAATTTCATCCTAATGGACTGATATAGCCACAACCATGCTATAAATACATAAATGCACTTTGCTAATTTTTTCAGATCTTGCAAATGACAGGACACTACCAAGAGCAAATTTTTTATGGAAAGACACTGTATCCACTTAGGCCCAAAGCCAGGGTCTTTCTAAAAGCAGAAATCAGAACCTAAATACCAAGCTCAAGACTCCTTTTGCTAATGGTATGAATACCTGCCTCCCTGTTTATGAAAGATCAGCCTGTGGTGAAGCTAGACTCAGCTTTTCTTTGGCCTGAGATTTCTCAGAAACCCTGGGGTCATCAGCAAAGAAATGGTGGGGCCCATTCTGTATGGGGGATTCACCCATAAATCCAGCACCCAGTTTCAGGGGATGAGGTAATAGGCAACTAGCAGCTGCTTTCCCTCCCCAATGGTTTTCCCCTTCCTTTTCCTTGATTGCTGCCACAGACTGCTCGATTCTGCAACACGGAAGACTGTGCCACCTGCTGAGTGACATGAAAATGCCAAGTCCACTGCCATTTCCAACCCACTGGGATACACAGGGTGCTGTTTGAATCCTGTGTGCAAGTGACCAAACACAGCGAGGCTTCTTGGTGCTCATCAGTAGGGAGGTGGCTAACGTGGGCCAGAACTACATGAGGTTTTTGGCTTAACTTGTTTGGGGTTGAATCCTGATTATAATGCCAGCTGCCTGGGGGATAGGGGATAGATGAATCACAGGGGATAGGTGAATCAGAAATGACCTGATTAGTTCACTTGTTTTAACAACCCAATCAGGTTGACAGGGTAGCAATGGATTGATTTTATGGCACTGCCTGAATCAGTCTGAATAAAACTATTTAGTGCCACCTATAAACACAGCTGATTTCTGACATGTGGGATGAAATCTTTCCTTTAAGGTCTTGAGTAATAGAAAATAAAACTGCTTAAATTGGGTCTCTACTGAGGAGATTATGTATATCAGACTAAAGGGGCCCTGCTTTCAATTCCATTCCAATTCCCTAACTCCCTAACCTTCTTTCCTAGTTTCATTCAGCATCCCCTTTTTTACATACATTGAGCTCTCAAACCAGATATTTGTGACCACAATAGATAAAGACAGAACCCAAGACAAATGCATAAACTATTTCAAAGTTTCTTTTCATGCCATTATGAAATCTCTGACCTCTGGCCCAGGGGTTGAAGACAGACTGATTCTTTTCTGAAATAAAATTGATCTAATGGGATATAAGCTAAATGAGGATTCTAAGAGATTCTGGGCTAATATCATTTGACTAACAACTACTTCCTAGCCTTATTCATAGTCATACTTCTTTCTAGTTAGACCAAAGAGAGTTACAAGAGGAGGTTTAAGGTTATTTGGGCCTTTCCCTTGACCATCCTCTGTGGTAATTTCTGGTTCTATACTTCACTATTTCTGAGCACTCCTTGGATACAACTCAAAGCAAAACACCAGTTGATTATAGTAATCATATGATCTGGGTTTAGCAAGGTATTTCCAATGACTATTCTTTTTCTCTGCCTGTGTCCTCCCTGCATCTCATTTTCTCATCTGTAGAGTGAGATGGTTGAATGAGATCATCTCTAAGATCTCTAATGGCACTGGCTTTGCATGACTTTAATATCTTATGCTGGTATTTGCATAGCATGTTAACATTGTGTATAGCAATTTTGTATCTATGATCTGTGTTGCTTCTTCTTTGCAGTTCCAGAAAAACATACCCTTCCATTTCTTTGAAAGTGTTATCCTGTTAGACCAGATACCAGAGTCCATGGCCTCGATATGTTAATGGTTAAGTTAATATGGCTGCCATCATGCTGACCGTTGGATTCTTAGCCAATTCTAGGTTCATTGTCTGTGCACGACAATGCCCTGCTTGTGTGAGAGTTAATACCACCTGTCAGCATTCCATGTGCAAAAGACTGTGGCAATGAGCTTTAGCCATCTTGTGTTGAAAACAGAACTTTTCTTCCTTACAGTTCAGCTTTTATCAAGGGCCTTTAAAATGCAGCCAAGGCATTAAAGAGAAAGGGGGGGGGGAAACTTGGAAGGTTTTTGTACTTTTTCTTAAAAAAAATTATTTCTCTTTTCTTTTTACCATTACCAAAATCTCCTCCAAACACACAGGCCCTACAGTATCCCTATTAAATTATATAGAGCGAGTCCAGCCCTTGACTGTCAGCGGGGCCCATCAGTCCTAATTTATCGCCCCAGGAAACACAGTACAATTATGGTAATAAATAATAATAGGATTCAGTACATGACAACATGAATGATGGAGCCTCTCAGAATTCATTTACATTGCTTTGTGTTGCAATCATCATGCCTCTAATGTAATGCCAAGCAAATGAGCCCCTTTGAATATTGTGCAATCTATTGCAAGTCAACTGGCACAAAACTCACTCAATAAATCATGTTCAAACACATGCCTGTAATGACAAGTAAATCAACAATGAAGTAATTGCATTTAATGTATTGAAATACTGGACCAAAAAAAAAAAAAGGAAGAAAGAAAGAAACAGTGACCTCAAAGTGACTTTTTGTAAAAGGTTTGATATAGTTGCAACAGGGAGTGAGGTCCTTCCTAAGAGGTGCTTCTTGCTTAGATGCATATGCCAGAACTGATGATGCTGTTCCCTGCACAGACCTTGGCTGACCACCTTCTCTTTGCAGCAAGCACAGAACCAGGCTGCCAGAGGCTGCAGGGGGATGTTCACTAGGCTGAACCTAAGAGGCACAGGTGAGAGTAGAAATCAGCCTCTAGCACAGAAACCAGTCGTCTGCCTGAGCTGTCACCAAGCTCCGATTTCTGTAGCCAACTTGAGAGGCAGCCTGATAGGGGAGGAAAGAGCACTGGGTCAGGAGTCAGGAGGGCTGTAAACCTAACCTAGCTCTGATGTTAACTAAATCACTGTATGACTCTAGCCAAGTCACTTTGCCTCACAGTGCTTTGTCTGTAAAATGAAGTAGTTGGACTGTCATCTCTAAAATTCATTGCAATTCTAATACTCTGTGAAGCTCTGATTCTAATTAGAGGTCTTCACTTTTAAGCAGGCAGAAAAATGTCCCCACCCACTGCCCTTGCCCCTGAGTGTTGAAGGCTCTGGTTTGAACCAGCATGCATCTCTTCATCATTTCTGTTGGTTGGGCCAACTGTGTGTGCTTCTAATTTCTGTGAAACTTGGGCCTGCCCCTTTCTGGGCAAGCGGACAAGTCTGAAAATAGGGCCCCAGGGGCCATGTGGATGGATAACAGGCAACATTGAAATGACAACCTTCCCCACATTCCCCATGGCATCCACCCCAACTCCCCTCTTCCCAGGGACAATGTCAAGAAGAGATGAAGCAGAGCCTCTGCTAAGCCAAAGGCCACTTAAGGAACTTTCCTGCTCTCAGGAAAAACTCATTCTTGGCTGAGTAGCTGGGTAACCCTCCCCCACTAACATACGTTCCTCTTTATCCTTAACTCTCAGTCCCTGACTAATGTCAAAGCAGATCTCATGGACCCTGTAATCTGGGAAATATGGGGAAGTGGCAAGGTATGGAGGAAGTCACACTAGATTTGGAGTAAGAAGATCTGGCATTAAGTCCTGGCTTCACAGTTTATTGACATGTGACTTTGTGCGAGTCCCTAACTCTCTGAGCTCCATTGCTTCATCAGTAAAGTGATAATAATAATACTTGTTGTGCCCACAGTGAGGTTGTTGTAAGGACAGTATGACATATATGTGAAAAGGCTCTGTTAGTTGTAGAGCATGATTTTTAAAATCTCATTTTTATGATTATTTAGGAGGAAAAAAAAACCTCTAATACCAGTGCACTCAGATCATGCCTCTTACCATAAAAAAATATTGTTTATTTATCTGTGTGTTGTTATTGCCTGACTTTCCTCATGAGGCTATAGACTAGAGTGAAGAGCAGCTTTAAGGGTCTTATTCTTATTATTCATATATTCCCAGCACCTAGAACAGTAGTAATAAGGATGTATTCAATGAATGGGTGAAGGATATTTTTTTTCTTCTAGGAGATTACACTATAACATTGATTTTGAAGGTATTTCTAGCAAAATATATTTGATAATATCCTACCCCAAACCTATAAACACAGCCTCCTGCTTCATTTATTTTTCCTGCTGAAATGTGGTGGGTGAATGGGAGATGGCTCCTTTAGCCATGGCCCCTACTAAAAGGATGGCTACTGGAAAACCTTTTAAACTCACTGAGATGCCTTCTGAATTTTTGTGCCATGGTTTCCTAGGCAACAAAAATTCAGAAAAAGACTGTTCACTTCAAGGTAGGAAGGGATCTGGGAAGCTGGAAAAATCCATGATCATTTCCATATCAGAGGAATGTGGGAATTCATGGTTAGCACAACCATGAGTGAAAGCCCTTGAGTGAAAGCTAACAGGTTTCCATTCTTTTCTTTTTTAACATATTTTGTATTGATTTCAGAGAGGAAGGGAGAGGGAGAGAGAAACATCAATGATGAGAGAGAATCATTGATTGGCTGTCTCCTGCATGCCCCCTACTGGGGATTGAGCCCACAACCTGGGCATGTGCCCTTGACCAGAATCTAACCTGGGACCATTCAGTCCGCAGGTCAAAGCTCTATCTACTGAGCCAAACCAGCTAGGGCTAACAGGTTTCCATTCTTAGTGTCCCATGTCTGTAGGCCCTGTTCACCCTCTTTTGGATGCCATGCTGTCACAGAACCGAGAAAACTGACTTAGATTTTGCCTTTCTCCTTCCTAAAGCAGTCTCTTACTCTCTTGATAGCTCCCATATGATATACTCTGATTAGCAAGGCAGCAATCCCCAGGCAGAACAAAAGACATATTAACCAGGGCTAGTGGGTGGGGAAGTAGACTGGGGGCTATGGAATGGGCAAGAAAGAAACAGAAAAACTCTAATTTTAGAAAATTGTTACCAGTTGTGGGATGTTAAAAGTTTTCCCAAAGATGGGAACATCAGGAATGGAAGGACCCAGCTTCTCCATCTGACCTGATGATTAATGGGCTGGAAGTTTGGAGCCCTGATGATAAATACCTACTGTGTTGATCTTGGGGTTTCTCAACACTGGGCTGGATTCAGATTATTCCTGGAAGCAAGACAGGTATTTGGCAGTACCCTGGGAGCAAAAGCTCAAAGACCACGCCTCCCACTCTTGGGATTCAAAGGTCCTTTCAGTCAAAAAAGCCCTTGGGGGGGGGGGCGTGATTCCAGGGTTAAGCAGGAGGGAGACAATACCCTGTCACAAGGTAACCTCAGACTGAAGAGCAGTTTGTCTAAGAAGTCCCTTTCAGGAATATAGTTAATAATACAATGTAAATATGGTGTGAGATGGGTACTAGACTTATCAGGGTCATCACTTTGTAAGGTATATAAATGTCTAATTACTATGTTGTATACTTGAAACTAATATCATATTATATGTCAAATGTAATTGGAAAATAAATTAATTTTAAAAAGTCTCTTTCACAGAACACATTGTTAAATTTATGGAAGGCGATGGATTTTAGCCTGACTTGTCAGCATAAATGGTTTATAAATATCCCCAAACATTCACCACTCAAAAGATCACCCTGTCTCCCCAATTCAGCTTCCCTACAGTCCATTTTCCTTTCCTGGATTTCACTCCCAGCCCCTGCCCCAGCCCTCTCCCACCATCAGCCCATTCCTCTCAGGAACTCAGGGACAGGAAATGAACTCCTGCCTCCTGTCATTTTATTAGGCAGTTCCCAAGAGCCAATGAGCTGCAGCCCTGGCTCTGAAATGGCTCCGTCAGCTTGATTAATGACTGCAGGTCAGCAGCCATCACCTCTCCCACTGACTCCCCAAAGTGTACACACAGCCCCGCTGGAAAAGGAGAAGCAAGGAAGGGACACCAGAGAGTTCTGGATGAACACAGGGACCAAGGACAAAGTCAGGAAAGCAAAGGCAGACTTCCCTGAGAACCCACATTCGCCCCTGACAGAAGGGCTTTCCTCATCTTCTTTTCAGAGAAAAACAGGCAGAGAAGGAAGCAGAAGGGGGGAAAGTTTTAATCCAGAACTTTCCAGAAACTGGTAGACAAAGCAGTAGGATCACCAGAGGACCCACTCTTCTTGAGGAACACCAAGATCAAACATGCAGATATGGAAAGAAATTGCCATAAATTCTCCCTCCTTGTTACTGCACCACCCACTGGCACTTGGTGAGGAGAATCATGCTCTGAGGTGGCCAGAAGCCCTAAGGCCTTGGGAAGTGCCTAAGGAATCTTAGCAATAGAGAGAAGCCTCAGAGCTTTAATGGGAGTTTTCCATAGCCAGGGACATTCGATGGTTTTCTATAATACCAATCTCAGCCCTACTTGTAGGTATCCATGTACATTCTGCTGAAATGGACTGAGATTCTATTTTCTATTTGTCAACCACCTTCAAGAATTCCAGCCCAAGTTCCAATAGCAGACTAAACGTATAGCTTGAGGATTAAGAATGGCATGAATGAGAGCAGTGAAATGATACTCTGATATGGATTTTGGTTCAGAATTCAAAGTGCCTTTGTTTTCCGTGAAGGATACTTGAGATCATCTTTTTTCTAATTATTGTTTGTTTGTTTTTTCTCCTGAATTTCTAAAGTTTGGGATTCAGGGCTACCTATGATAAAGGATTCTCATCCTTGAGATATTCTTAGAACAATTTTTTAAAAACAAAAATTCCTAAGGACTAGAGAGCTTGAGCTCTACCTCTTGAGTGGGAAACTGGACAAATCTCCTCTCTCCTTTTGTTTCCCCTGCCTCGGGCAGAAAACAAGCACGATCCAAACTCAGGAGTAGGAAAGGAGCCAACAAGAATGTTTGGGTTGTGGGGGGTGTGCGGGGGGGGGGGGTCCGGGGGGTAGTTAGGGGCGATCAGGCAGGCAGGCAGGTGAGCAGTTAGGAGCCAGGGGGCGGGGGGGGATCCACACCATTCACTTTATCTTTTGCAATGAAGCAACTAAGGGCTGGAGAGGTGAACAATTGACTTAGGGAGGTGCCAGTAGATGTGGCAGCACTGAGGGGCCTAGGGCTCAGGATCCTAGACCAGTGTTCTTACCAAAATGAAACATTTGTCCTGGGAGTTGATAATGGAAAAGCTCCCATAGGGCAAGATGAGTGAAAGCAAGCAACTTGCTAACTTAACTAGCCACAAAGGCAGAGCTGAGTGCTGGAAAATATTTCCCCAAGTGTATTTGAGAGAACGTTGGAGATGCAGCAGCAGAAAGGGTTAACACATGACAAGAGAGAAAACTCTCTGTAAATAAATTGTTTCATGTAGCTTCACCCAACATTTTCTAAACTTCTTTCATCAAGGTTTCCTCTCTCTCTCTCTACATCCCTCCCTCCTTTTGCATACAATTTATTAACACACTGCAGAACGTGTATTATTCCACAGACCACACTTTAAGACATGCTGGTAAAGGGGTCAAGGAAGAAAGAAAATTGTATTACATTTTGGTCACAGAATCTAAATATACTACTAAGTAGTTGTGAACGTTGGACAACTCTAAAATCCCACTGGGCCTCAGTTTCCTAATCTCTTACAGGGTGGTGGAAAGGAGTGTGATGGTAGACAAGATAAACTCTAAAGTCCTGCCAACTCTAAATGTCTGTGATCACCTGAAGCTGTCCAGCCTCTCCGGCAAGGCTGGGAGATGGTGCCAGTCAGAAGAGCCGGAGGGTTGGCCTCATCCAAACGGCTTCAGCAGGAGACCAGTACTGGATACTCTTCTGTCCCAGCTTGAGAAGAGGAGGGAAGACCAGAGAACACAGGATTCTCTCGTAAATGAAAACGCCAATGGCCACAGGAGACACTATTTTGAGCCTGGCCGTTGCCAAAGTAAAGCCATTCTCTCGCTGAGCTAAACTTACTAAATAAGTCTTCTGTTTATTAAAATGGACTTTTAAAAAAAGTTATTGCTTTCCATGATGAAGCCAACAAAACATCTACCTCTCTTATTAAACACTCTCCCTCGTTCCCTCCTGCTCAGAGCTGAAATAGCCCATAAATGCACCCACAGGGGAGACCTCACCTGGCTTTATTGTGAAGCCCCAAAGAGTCTCTCCTTTCAAATGACACAAATCCCTGAAGCTTTTCATTTTGTTTCATCAATAATTATTAACCTTTCCTTTTTATTTTTTTTCCAGGGCTCACTCTGTTGCAGGCCAACAGCCTGGCTACGCGTCTGGGTCATCCACCAGCCAGCACTCTGTGAGCTTTGTAAAAACATGCACACATGTTCTGCCTCTTATTTCCTGAGTGGTCCCAACACCTGGAGTGATCAGAGTCCAAAAACGCCAGGCCAGGAAATTGAGTTCTTCTCAACTCCTGGCTGGGTCGTTTAGATATTGGAGGATGAATGTGCTCTGCACCTCACCCTCCATGGGAGAAGACCAGGCCCTGATGAGGAATTCAGGAGACCCCAGACCTGGCAACGAGGAACGAGAGAGAAGCCCCACAGATCTATTGGACGAGAAGCCGGACAACTTGTGATTTCACCTCAAATTATTCTTCGTCTCCTACCAAGCAAGAGAAAACTGAAAACCACTCTCCCTCCTACATAAAGCACACACAAAAGGAATTTTTTAAGGGGAAAAAAACAAACCTGGAAGCATTTTTGAAGGCAAAAGGCTGTTTATTGCTGCCAAAGTGCTGGGTTTTTTTTCTGCCTCTGGCAACTGGATGAGAATTGGAGACTTCAGCAGAGAAGAGATCCATTCACTTGTCATCACATAGAACCTCTGTGTTCCACAGAGGAAATGGCAAAATTTCACCCTTAACTGGATCAGTGAATTCTGACTGGGGGGCTGAGGGAGAAGACAGAGTAGACAGGGTCAAGCTGCCCTACATCCTGGGACATTCTGTGACCTCACTGTGCCATGGGAGGGAACGGCCATTGCTCCAAAGAGACCTCTTTCAGCAGGAGACAACGGTGGAGAGGAAAGAATCAGGAGGGGACACTCACCAGTCCCCACCCAGGCCAAGATGGACCAGTTCCATCCACATCACTGCAGAAGGTTCCATCAAAACATGTTTTAAACAAGTAGAGCACTGGGGTTATTTTCCTTCTCCCTGGAGTATATCCCATAGCCTTTTTAATAAAGGCTGTTTGGAACAATTGTGTTTATTATTGAGCTTAGCACATTCTATATTCAGTAACTGTGCTAAGCACAGAATTCATGTTCTCCTCTTAACCTCTCCTGCAAGCTATTTTTTCCTGCCCATCCACTACCTGTGCTACCGAGTGATCCCCGTCCACAGAGATGGCGAAAACAGTGGAGGGGAACTAAAGATCATCCAGTCCAACCACCCATTCTTATCAGATATCCATTATGACCCTTTATGGGACTCCCACCTCTTTTCTCAAATCCTCTTTGCTCCCCTCAAGCTTACATTTTGATACTAAAGTCCAAGTGTGGCAGCTGCAGTGTCCCCCAAAATCCCCCTATCAATTTCTCCTGAATTTCAAAGTGATGAGGTCAAGATCCAGAAAATTTGAAACCAGAGGAAATTAGGTTGCTAGGATCCTGGGGTTGTTTATTATGCTCTCAGCCTTAATTAGGTGTAAGTAACATCTTGTCAGTGTTCTGCCACATATGCTAAAGCTGTCCGGGCAATTTTACTGAGTCTGACAGCTTAAATCAGAAACAAGAGAGTCGACATGTCAATGATGGGGCAGGACATGATGGATATATTAAGAGGGGTCTGGAAAATTCTGGACTTCATTATATCGACTCCACTTCTCAAAAGTTTCTGTCAAAAGAATCTCAGCTTCGTTGGAAAAGCTCCTCTGGGATCTGATTACACCCAATTAGAGGGCCTCCCACAGCCACCTGGACACAGGAGGGTTTCTGCAGGGAATCATCGGAGGGGCGACTGAGGGAAGATGAGAACAGAGAAATTGCTGAGTGTGGTGAAGTTTCTACAAATAGATCTATTGAGATTTAGAGGGTGCAATAACTTGACATTTTTGGTAAGTTGAAAACTGCTTTAAAATTGGTTTTCAGGTTGCTTCTTTTTCCATATTGGCCCCTGGCTCTTTTCAAAATGAAAAGAATGGGATCCAGTCCTGAAAACGGAGTTGATGGCAATAATAAGATGTTAAAGACAACAGAGAAAAGTGATAATCTTTTGAAAGTGTTAGAGGCGCACTTCACTTAGGATGGCAAGTTTCTCAGAGGGGAAAAATGAGGGCAAGGGAAAAGGAACTTTTGCTACGGAGATTGGCACATTAGCATCTTGGCCTGAACACACGTCTTTCTTGCCCAGGCCCAAAGGGGCCGCTTTCCCGAGGCATCTACGGCCAAGACCCCAAGTCCTGACACATTACAAACTGCCATTGGCCTGTCATTATAAGTGGAGGAGAATGTTTGCTGCTTCAGCCAAGGAGAGAGGAGGTGCACCTACGGGGGCGTACCTGGCCTGATGACATGGCACTGTGTTCCTGGCAAATTAAATATCTGAATAACAAGGCTGAGCTCAGGCTCACAGTCCATCTGGATAATGCGGGGCTCAGATCCACAATTACACACTGCCTCAAGAGTGCCTTCACAAAGGAATACATTCTTTCTTCCCCCATTCCCTTTAAGAGGAAGAGCTATCAATTAGTGGGTGTGTTCATGCTGCTAAACTACAAGATTTTAGACCTCGGACTTGCTGTAAAGATTCATGTCTATGCAGTCCAGTGAGTGGAATACTCACAAGTAGGAAGACTCTCCATGGGTTTCAACAGATGAGAACTTCTAGCTTTATAATGAGCTTTTCTATTTAGCCATTTTGGCTGATGGCTCATGAGCATTTTTTTCTGAAATTAGGTAGAGTCACTGTGGCCTGACAATGTTTACATTGCTTCAGACATTTAAAGAGATATTGCCTGACTGTTGAAGTTGTGAATAAACTTCAGTGAAATGACTTGGAAACAACAGTGGGGAGGGGAAAGTACTTGGACATTATATAGTATGGAAATAGTCGTGTCTTCAGATTTTTATTTTATTTTATTTTTGCAAAAAAAAAAGGCACCCTCCATTTAGTTGAAAAGCAGTGGGGCATTTTTCTTTTTCTTTTCTCAGTGTGCTAATGCTAATTGCCCCATCCCCCAGGTCTCATACTGAATTGGATTGAAAACCTCTTTCCCAAATCAATTTGGAGACAATGAATCATCAGCCCTGGTGACTGAGCTGCTCTTTTATCAACTCAGCAGGTGTGGAATAGTCTTTCTCTGAATGGCCTTCCCTCCTGTGCCTCTTACAGTCCCAGTGAAAGAAGTCGGAGATGTATGAGAACTCAGAAAGTCTCAGTCTAGATCTCCTGTTGGCAGCTTTTCCTTTCAAGAAAACATGAGGATTCCCATGACCATGAGGGCCTACATTTCAGGTTCTCTACCATGAATGCTACAGACCAAGATTATGCCTATTAAAATCCGCAATACTTCTCTGGCAAGTCCTCTATCACTTGAACAAAGCATAATAATTTCAGTGAAAACACTATTTTTTTGTTTTGTTATCTAACTCAAGAGATATCCACTCAGCGCATAGTCCATATCATGGTCCATGCTAGATTCTGGGAACTATGAAAACCAATATAATAACTAACATCGATGGAGTGTTTCTTTGCCCCTAGGACTGTTCTATATGCCTTACATAAAATAAATCACTGGATGCTTAGATAAAATGTAATTACTATTATGATTGTCTCCATTTACTAGATGAAGAAATTAAGGCATAGAGAGATTAAGTAACTTGCTCAATCAAGGTCACACCACTAGTAAGGGGAGGGATTCATACCTACATGGTATGGCTCCAAAGTTCCTCCTCTTAGCCACAATCCACCCTGTCTGCCAAAGGCAAGACACAGTTATCCCTGCCCTCAAGGAAATCAGTCTGTAAGTTTGAGGTTATCTAGCCATATAATTGAGTGGATATCTAAACATAAATGGCAGGATGGTGTGGCTCAGTGGTTGAGCATCCACCCATGTACCAAGAGGTCACTGGTTCTATTCCCAGTCAAGGCACATGCATGGTTGTGGGCTCAATCCCCAGTAGGGGGCATGCAGGAGACGCTGATCAATGTTTCTTTATCATTGATGTTTATATTCCTCTTCCATCCTCTCTCTTGAAAATAAATAAAAACATTAAAAAATAAGAAAATAAACAAATAAATAAATAAATAAATCATGCTGTAACAGGCATAACACCTCATCGGACACTTGCTGAAGCCTCGTATCAAACATGCTGTAACAGGCATAAACACCTCATCGGACACTTGCTGAAGCCTCGTATCAAACACATCAGGTCCGTGTTAGTTAATCTAAGAAATGCTAAGCTCATGGCAACACCCACAGCCTCCTTCTTGGGAAGCTGGTATCATTTGCTCCCTGCTCAGGAGTGGACATGGTTTGAATACATGAACTGCCACTGGGCCACAGACCACAAGACCAGGAAGGACACCTGTGCTAGTTTCCCAGGGCTGCCATAGCAAAGGACCACGAGCTGGGTCTCGCAGTTACAGAGCCTACAAGTCCAAAATCAAGGTGTTGGTAGGGCCACACTCCCTCTGAAAACTGTAGGAAAATAATTTTTTTCTTGCCTGTTCCAGTTTCTAGCTGCCACAGACATCCCTTGACTATGGAAACACAATTCTAATCTGTGCCTCTTTTCTCACAGTCATTCTCCCTGCACCTCTTCCTACAGTCTGCCCTCTCTATGCATGTCAGCCTCCATGTCCAAATTTAGTCATATTGGAGTAAGGCCCACTTAATCTCATTTTGACTTGATTGCCTCTGTAAAGACCCTATTTCCAAACAAGGTCACATTTTGAAGTACTGGGGATTAGGATTTTAACATGTCTATTTTGGCAGAACACAACTCTACTCTCATCAAAGACAATGAGAACAGGAAGGACATCTGTGCTAGTTTCCTAGGGCTGCCATAACAAAGGATCACAAACTAGGTGTCTTATAACACCCTCACCAAATGCAAACCAGGAAACCCCACAGCCTAAGATGTGGTCTGGTCCAAGAACTCTGCCCAATAAGAGCGCATTGTACTGCATGGTGATTATTTGACCCAATTAGATTCTGTCTTTGGAGTTTGGGATTCTAGCCAGACAGAGGGTAAAAGACAAGTGAGTCACTGCATGGAGCCGGTGACCCCTGCTGTTGATGGCCTCAGAAGACAGACCTATGGCCAAAATGTTTCTGAAGCCTGAAAGGGAGACTCAAGTTCAGGTGCTCCACTGGCACAAATGGTTGCTGAGCCCCCTTCCTGGGCTTGCTTGCTTATTTTTTACTAACTATATCAATTAAACTAACTAGCTAGGCAACTATTATTTTTGTTTTACTTTTTATGCAACCCTAACTAATCCTGACTTTTTCATCTTATCAAAACAACATTTAAAATTCACATGCTATGGGAAACCATTCCCTGTGCATCTTATCTAGCTTTCATCTCTAATCATTCCAGCATCTCCTTATCACATGGGTAAATATGTTTTCCATGTATGTGGGTATACTATATGTGACTTATAACACACACACACACACACACACACACATATATACATGCATATGTACGCATCTTCTACCTCATTCCCAATAGAATTTGTGGTGGTTGCATTTATGAATATAAGTCTATGCAAGTATAATTACAGATTTTTTGGTATGTCCCTCAGTCTATTTTACTCATTCCATTCTCACCCTGAAAGAGAGCATCAACTCCTAAATATTCCACAAACATCCTATATAATAAAAGGCTAATATGCAAATCGAACAAATGGCAGAACGACCGGTCAATATGACATGCACTGACCACCAGGGGGCAGATGCTCAATGCAGG
>NW_005353460.1:800110-805097 GCF_000412655.1 Myotis brandtii
AGCGCTGCTCAGCCAGAAGCTGGGCTCACAGCTGGCAAGTGCAGCAGCGGTGGCGGGAGCCTGTCCCACCTCCGTGGCAGTGCTAAGGATGTCCGACTGATGGCTTAGGCTCTGCGGGGAGCAGGCCTAAGCCAGGAGTCGGACATCCCCCAAGGGCTCCCTGACTGCAAGAGGGTGCAGGCCGGACTGAGGGACCCCCGACTGCACAAATTTCATGCACCGGGCCTCTAGTATTTGAATAATGATGATGATAATAAAAATAGCTTTTATTCAATGTTTAATATGTGCCAGACACTAAGCTATGAGCTTTCCATATATTATCTAATTGAGTCTTTGCAATAATCTAAAGAGGAGGGAATTATTACAGATAAATAAACTGAGGCTTAGAGAGTTTGACTAACTTGACCAACATGACATAGTATTATGTGGAAGATCTGAGATTTAAAACCGTGTGGTCTACTGTAGAACTAATCCTGTTAATCATTTTATACTCCCTGTGCCTTAGCCAATGAAGTCTCACAGAGATCTATTGCTAAAGAGGACATGAGGCTATTTGATGCAGCAGTTTCATTTTATTTATAAGAACAGAATCACCAAGGGGTGAATTATGGGATTCAGTGGCTCAGTTGTTGGCAAAGTTAGGAATGGAATCCCTCCTAGACTTCTACTTCCAATCCTCCTGCTTTTCTACAGCAACTCCAGCTCTTCTGGGTTGTATCTAGATGAAATTCTACAAGGGTTTCCCATGTAAATGACTTCTCTCCTGTTTTCTCGAGTGAAACCTGGTTTTCCTTCTTTTTAGATTATGTTGGTCATTTTAATTAGAATCAGAGCGACAGGGAGCTAAATACCTGTGAAATATTTCCAGAAAGTCTAACCACGATTTTAAAAAGAGTTGAAACAAAAATCATTGCAGTTTATAAAGGGTTCACCAAGAGCTCACCTGAAAACCTAATTAATCAGAATGCGCATGCACCAAGCTTTCATGTTAACTGAGGGTTTTCTGGACTTTCTTTGTATTGCCATCTCCCAGCTCAAATGCAGCATGCAGTGTCAAGTAGATGCTCCGCTGTTATTTTTGACTGACAAAAGCAATTAAAAACATAATACTGTGTGTAAGTTCCTGGCAAACCTTGTTATTATTGTGAAGGTGTTTCACATATGTAAGGCAGTTTTTAACAATCCTCTTGATTAGTCATTCTTGTAACTATTTGAATAAACATTTCAAGTCAAGTCAAAATAATCACAGACAATAATGGCACTTATGTCATTCCTTAGAGAAATCGTGATCACAATGCGTCTTTCTCTCTTCTGTTTTTTTGAACTGAGTAAATAAATGTAACCCCTTTGCCTACTTTTTGGTTTCAAAATGCTGAATAACTTGATGTTTTTCCTCTTGGTAACACTGCTTTCTAGTTGGCTATAATAGGAAGGTTGAATGCAACCAGTTAACATATGTGCCTTCTTGAAGAGAAGATTGAATTTCTGCAATAATAGAGATGAAAAGCAACAATTTCCAAGGACCTCTTGTTTGCTAATATCAAATCCACAGCATGTATGTGAAGCAGACTGGGAATGTAGCTGTCTGGGAAGACTATTCACTGAATAGCCATGTCATTCCCAATCATTCCTATCTTCTCCAGAATATTTTTATCAGTAATTATCATCAGTGATCTCATACTTACAGAATAGTCTCTTATTAATTTACCCATTTGACCTCCCAGAAATATTTGACATGGCTAACCACTCCTCTTTGGACCCCCTCTCTTGCCTTCCATGACGCCAGCCCTCCAGGTTGTCCTTCTCTCCGACTGCTCCCATCTGTCTTGTCTACCTTTACTTCTTCCCCACCATGTCTTAAGCCTTGATGAATCCCAAGCCTGTCCTCAGACTATTTTTCTCATTCCATTCTCACCCTGGAAGAGAGCATCAACTCCTAACTATTCCACAAACAAATTCGACAGCAACCCCCACGTTTCCCCGACCATCCTCAGACTCTCACACCTGCAGTAAAGTAACAGGCGCCCACAAGCCACCAGACATGTGGGCTTCCCTGCTCCAGTCAGTTTTCCACACCACCTCCCTAGTGGTCCCTCTGTGCTGAAAATAGGAGGTCACAGGTCCACTTCTTAAGATGTGTCAAGTGTCTTCATAGTTTAAGAAGAGATCACCGTCCTTGGAATGTTATTCAGGGACCTTCATAGTCTCTAGCTTTTTTGTCCCCCAAGCATCATCTCTAGTCACTACACCACCACATCTGCCCAACACCTCTACCACACTCTTCTGCTGCAGTTTCATGACTATGTCAGGCCCTCCTGCTCTCTGGGAACCATGCCCGTGCTCTTCAATATGTTTTATACCTGCCTCCCTTTCTTCCCACACCACCTTGCTAACTTCTACTAGCTCTTCAAGGATATAGTTCAAAGGTCACTCAGTGCTTGTTAGCCCCTACAGCTCCTTGTGCGTATTTTTGCTTGTCCCGTGCTTCCTATCAGAACACATGGCTAGCTACACACTTTATGTATGTACCACTACACACACACAGCACACACACACACACACACACACACATGCTACTACCACAGGACACAGCACATAGCATATACTTAGTAAATTCAGATGAATAAATGATGTGCACATTCACATTGCCAGTCGTGAACCTGTAATTCAAACCCAAATAAATTCAAGCCTATCTTTTTTTTCACCAAGTATGTGTCACTAGACAAAAATGGAGATACAACTAATATATCACCAACAGACCTCAGTAGAAATGTTGTATACATAATAATGGGGACTCAGAAGTTCCCAACCATTAACAATTTTATTGATATTTTCTATGACTTAATTATAGTAGTCCAGTCTTACAAATAATAAGTTCTTTCAAAATACAAACAATTTTTTTTAAAAAAGAAAGAAAAACAAACATATTTCCGCCTGTGTGCCACTGGTTGGTACCAGCACAGTATAAAATTCCCTTTCATGGCCCAGCTGCTTACTTCATGTCAATGGGTTTATGAGGGTTGAGGTAAGTGTGAAATTTTGAACCAAAGGCTAATAACTCTAAGACTTCCTTCCATCCACCCTTCCTTATTTGATTTCCATCCCTCTGGTACAAATGCTGCAAAATCAAAGAACTCAGTGTTGGCGAGGTGCTAAAGAAACCATCCAGTCTAGAACCCTATTTCCAGGCATCAGTGAACTTCTCCAACACCCAGGCTGGGGAAGTTTATAAGAGTTTCTGGATTGAAAACCCCACAACTTCATTTGGAAGTTGTTTTATCCGATAAAATAAGTGTAAACTCTATTTAGTGATCAAGAAGCTTCCTAGAAAGGGTGTGTCTTGTTTTCCGGAGCTGCTTTAGGAGGCAGGAACTGTTTAAGAGGTGGTGTGATTGGTTTTTGTGCTTGGCACCCAGCATCATCTTCTGCTTCCCAATTGATCGACTTTCAAGTTAAAGAGAAAAAAATGTGTATTTCTAACTTAGGCTAGTTTTCTTAGTGGTAGTATTTAAATTTTCAGGGCAGTCAGAAGTAAAAACACAAATCTGGATCTTTCGACCCATCATCAGTGGAATTAAGGGGACAGTATTTATTTCCATGCTTAAATTTTAGTCCAGAACCGTTTTGTAAAACTATTGATAAATATTGAACCCTATAACACTTCCCCTCCAGATGAATGACTTTTTCTTATCTGCTTTAAGTGGATGTATCTTATCTAAGTCTGTTATATCTTTCTTAGGGAAGGGCAACATATTTTGGAGTGATCTACCAACTAACCAATCTCTTAATTTACATTTTCAACAAAAATAATAATAGTTGCAGGTGTCCCTAACCCTTTAGTCTCGCTCTCTCTCTCCCAGATGCCGACCAACAAGCCACCAGAATATCACATTAAATAAAAAGATAAAAATATCTAAGCAATCTTTACTTTGAATCTAGACATAAAGTTATGATTTTAGCTTAAAATTAGAATCAAACATAAAATAGAAATGAAAATATGCACTTATTTGGTGCCTATAATAAGCTAGATCTTTTTATAAGAATTTTGTTTACATTTTCTCATTTAATCGTCAAACTAACCCTATGGGGTAGGTGTCATTTTCCATGTTTACAAACATGGAAACTGGAGAAAACAGATTTTTAACCCAGCTTTGACTTCTAAAGTCTACACCATGCTACCTCCCAGGATAAAAGAAAAAAAAAACAAAAACAAAAAACTTTAATGATAATCACCAAGGAATAAATATGTTTTGATAAATTTGGTTAATTTGGAGAAAAGCTCTAAAATACAGAGTGGGGCAAGAGTAGGTTTATAGTTGTTCATATAGAAAATAATCCTATTTAATAATAGAGAAACATGGTAATTAGCCGTACCTCTGCTACCCTTCCCATTGGCTAATCAGGGCGATATGCAAATTAACTGCCAACCAAGATGGCGGCCGGCAGCCAGGCACTGAAGCGAACAGGAGGCTTGCTTGCTTCAGTGACGGAGGAAGCCAACGTTCCCCACCTGCCTTGCCGGCCTCTGGGCTTGCAGTTGAAGAAACATTGTTACAAATATAGAAGCTAAACAAACCCCCAGAAACCTGCTTTCAGCCAGCCGGGCTTCAGCCAGCAGGACTGCAACATTGTTTCAATTATAGAACAAACGCAGATCCCTGGTTTCAGCCAGCCGGGATCTCAGAGCTGGAGTGAGCAGGACCGCAACAGTGTTACAATTATAGAACCCAAACAAACCAGATACCTGCTTTCAGCAGCCGAGGCCTCAGAGCTGGAGCCAAGCCTCAGAGCTAAAGCTGGCCCAGAATGAAAAAGAAAAGAAAAAAAGGACAGGTTGGGAGATTCAGTCACCTGCCAGCCTGAAAACGGCCCTCAGCCCCTCACCCAGACTGGCCAGGCACCCCAGTGGGGACCCCCACCCTGAAGGGGGGTGTGACCAGCTGCAAACAGCCATCATCCCCTCATCCAGGCTGGCCAGGCACCCCAG
>NW_005353460.1:805751-806186 GCF_000412655.1 Myotis brandtii
GTGCCCCAACTCCCCTATTGGCCCTACTCTGTGAGTGACAGGGGGGAGCTCCTCAACCCCCTGATTGGCCCTGCTCTGTGCGTGACAGGGGGCAGCGCCTTAACCCCCTGATCGGCCCTGCTCTGTGCGTGACAGGGGGTGGTGCCACAACCTCTCTATCGACCCTGCCTTGAGTGTGACAAGGGACGGTACCCCAACCCCCCAATCGGCCCTATCCTGAGAGTGACTAGGGGTGGCATCACAACCTCCAGATCTGCCCTGCTCTGTGCATGACAGGGGGCGGCGCCCCAACTCCCCAATTGGCCCTGCTCTGAGCCCGACCAGGGGCTGCACCTAGGGATTGGGCCTGCCCTCTGCCACCTGGGAGCAGGCCTAAGCCAGCAGGTCGTTATCTCCCGAGGGGTCCCAGACTGCGAGAGGGCACAGGCCAGGCTG
>NW_005353460.1:806232-905159 GCF_000412655.1 Myotis brandtii
GGGCCCCGGCCAGGCTGAGGGACCCCCTCTCCCCCCCGAGTGCACAAATTTTTGTGCACCAGGCCTCTAGTACAATAATAAATAAATAATAATACAAGAATAAACTTTTTTTAAAAAATATATTTTATTGATTTTTTACAGAGAAGAAGGGAGAGGGATAGAGAGTCAGAAACATCGATGAGAGAGAAGCATCGATCAGCTGCCTCCTGCACACCCCCCACCGGGGATGTGCCTGCAACTAAGGTACATGCCCTTGACTGGAATCAAACCTGGGACCCTTCAGTCCCCAGGCCGACGCTCTATCCAGTGGGCCAAACCGGTCAGGGCAAGAATAAACTTTTTATACTCACAACTGTAAACCTGCTTTTGCTCCACCCTGTATTAACACAACTGGGATTTATCTATGCGACTCAACCAAGATTGACTGGGGAACTTTGCAGAGCTATCCTTGTTTAGTACTGTTGGAAGTACTTCTTTAAAAACTGTGACACATTTTTCTGATTTTCCCTGCTCTTCAGTCCCACCCCTCCCAGGGCCAGGCTTAGTGGGGCAAATTTTGAAGACAGGAACAGAAAACAGTGACTCAAGTTTTGCAAATTAACCCTTACTTGTTAACAGCTTTCTCTAAACAAGTTGGGTGGCCAATAAGAGCCATTTAGCGGCAGCTTAATAGGATTTTGAACCGTGATAGGTGCCAGTTAATATTTGCACTAAAATCTGCCAAAGGGGCTAGGGGGAAACTGTCTTTGCCTTGGAAGTAGGCTAGGCAGTTAACTGAAGCTTTTACCAGGCTTCCTCCAAACAGCAGAGGGCACTAAATAGCCTGAGAAGTAGCCCAAGGAAGAAGGAAATAGTATTTAGGGTTTGTACTCAGTAGTTCTGACCTTAGCAACTATTGTTCAAGTTCCATTTACTGCCCTTAAAAAGAAGTAATATAATATAGTTTAACTCTCAACATCCCCTCTTCAACAAAGAGCACTTGAAATATGAACCAAAAAAAAATATGTTAGGGTCTGACATAATTAAATATGCAGCCATTTGTTCTGAGTAATACATTTTATTCCCTATAGTAAGAACCACTGTAAAAGACGAGAAATGTTAATGGCATTTTCATGGCCCAGTGATTTGCACAGCCCCCCACTCTCAGTCCAATTCAGAAATTCTATTGTGGATCTGTTTACCATCCAGGAAGGAAGAAGGTAGCACCTGTGCTGAAATGTAGGAGGTAGGAACACTTGATAAGAAAGAAAATTGCATCATAGTTTTGTAGGCTGTTCTATTAAATTTCTCAGGGGAAAAAATTGCTCTGAGACTGGCTGTGATTCAGTTCAGCTATTTCCTGATACACTTCTGGGTTTTAGTTTATGTAATAACACTCCGTTTCCCTAGCATGACTTTTGTTTAAGGACCTCCGAGCACTTTTAAATGCATCATCTCCTTCATCCTCCCAACAGTCCCCACGAAGTAAAGGAGGAGGCAGCAGGTGGGATCATCTGTCATTTAGAGATGAGACACCAGAGCCCCAGCTCAGGGCTCCATCCACTGGCCTGTGCAGCCTCTCATTCAACTCCACAGTTTTCCTAGAATGGTGCTTCTTAGTTTTTAAAAACTATGTCTCCTCCAGATAAACCTAAATTAAACCCCCAGGAATTCTGACCCTTCCCAGAGAGCAATATTCTTGAAAATTTGATACACAGGAGAGTAAGTTTCCATTCATTCAGAAAGATATATCGAGCACCTAGTAAATGCCATACATTATTCTAGACGCTGGGTGGACAACAAAACAGAAACACACAACAGAGAAAATCCCTGCACTTTTAGAGCCTACATTCTCATGGGGAAGCTAGACAACATTCATAGAAAGTAAGTGAATTATATAGAATGTCAGAAGGTGCTAATATGGAAAATATAGAACAAAGTAAGGAGAATTGGAAGGAGGGTGGTTTTTAGGGGTTGCAGCCTCACTGAGAAGATGACATTTGAGCAACACTTAACCGAATAAGTTAGAAGGCCGTCTGGGGTGGATCAGTCCAGGCAGGGGGAGACTTGTACAAGGGCAGTGAGACAGGACCTTGCCCGGTGTGTTTGAGGAGAAAGGAGTCCAGTGTGGCTACAGTGGAGCAAGCAGGGAGGAAAGAAGTAAGACACAAGGTCAGAGAGGAATCAGGGTCGGCCATGCGGGCCTTGGAGGCCACCATAAGAACTTCAGCTCCTGTGCCAAGGAAATGATGGACCGAGGAGGTCATGAGCAGAGGCTGGTGTCTTCCACTCTATGGACCAGCCTCAAAGGATCCTGGTGCTTTTTTTGGATGCTTGTTTTTTTTAAAAAAACAGAGGATTTTGCCCTGACAGGTTTGGCTCAGTGGATGGAGCGTCGGCCTGCGGACTGAAGGGTCCCGGGTTCGGTTCCGGTCAGGGGCATGTGCCTTGGTTGCAGGCACATCCCCGGTTGGAGGTGTGCAGGAGGTGGCTGATTGATGATTCTCTCTCATCGATGTTTCTGAATCTCTGTCCCTCTCCCTTCCTCTTAAAAAACAAAACAAAAAACAAACAAACAAAAAAACCCCAGAGGATTTTGTTTGATTTTCAAAATATAAAATTAGAGCAAAATATTAAATACATCTTTTGTTTCTCAAATTATGCACATGAACTGATTTCCCAGGATTATCTTAACAAAGTACCGCAAGTGGGTGACTTAAGAAAACAAATTTATTGTCTCATAATTCTGGAGGCTAAAGGTCCAAAATCAAGTTGTCAGCAGGACCGTGAGCCTTGTCAGGGAGTCCTCCTTGGACGCTTCCTAGTGTCTGTGGTTTGCTGGCAAGCTTTGGTGCTCCTTGATTCACAGTTGCATCACTCCAATCTGTGCCACTGTCATCACATGGCACTCTCCCTGTTTGTTTCTCAACCCATCATACTATGTATCTCAACAGGTCTGATTCTGACCTCTAGGTTGCACAACTGCCTATTGGGGATCGATTCTTGATGTGGTCAGTGAACGGGCAGTTAGCAAGCACCCAGGGTGTGAAATAAAAGGAATAGGGATGATACCCAGTACTTGATCTCAAGCAGCTACCCCCTCCTTTGCAGCCAGGTGGGGAATGCTGCAAAGCCTCTGCTGTTTCTTCTCTTGGTTGCTACCGTGTGTGTGTGTGTGTGTGTGTGTGTGTGTGTGTGTGGTGTGTGTGTTGTGTGTGTGTGTGCTTATATTTATTTGTATGTGAGAGGATGTATGTGTGTGTCTCCGTGAGTGTGAGCACGTGCATTTGTGGTAAGTCAGTGTCTGGGTACATGTGACCATGTATATATGCCTGAATTTATGACTATGGGTATAGTTTGTGTGGACATGTGGATATCTGTCAGTCTTTATAAATGTATTTACAGCAGTGGTTCTCAACCTTCCTAATGCCACGGCCCTTTAATACAGTTCCTCATGTTGTGGTGACCCCCAATTTTATTGTTACAAATTGAACATAATTAAAGCATAGTGATTAATCACAAAAACAATATGTAATTATATATGTGTTTTCTGATGGTCTTAGGCGACCCCTGTGAAAGGGTCGTTCGACCCTCAAAGGGGTCGCGACCCACAGGTTGAGAACCGCTGATTTACAGTAAAGGCACAAAATCTCAGTTGAAATTCTAAATCTACAGTGAGCACAGTGAAACAAAAAGAGTTAGAATAGTCTAGGCCTGTCAGCCCCAAAAAGTAGCTTCAACTTTCCAGAACCCATTGGTAGTCACATCCTCTTCACCTTCAGGAGAAAGCAACCCACTTACCTTGCCCCCTACTCAGAATCTGGAGAGACAACAGCAGGACCTCTGTAAAAGACAAGTTCTTCTAAACTCACAGCCCTCATGATCATTGGAAATAATATGGTGTCAGGAAAAACAAATAGTCTGGGTATGTTTCCAGCTTGTCAAAGGAATCCAGAGACTTTCCCATCAAGGCTGGCTAATAGGAAAAAGAAAGAGAAGAATGACTGGCTTAGGCTAATCAAAGCTCTCATGCAGGAAAAAGAAAGTGTATGAGAAAGTACTTGAGAAAGGGTAAAGTACTGTGCAAAACCAGGAAATTGCTTGAATGTTGGAAACCACATCCTTGGGGTGGTAGCCTATAAGGGGAGATCATAAAGCAGTGTTCTCTTCATGGAGCACTGACCAGAGTGTAGGAGGCCAGGTGGTCTGGGTGGCCTGTGCCAGCCCCTTTAGTATCATGAAGACTTCTTCCTATCAGCTTTTAGTCATAGAGCAAGAGCCAGAGTGTTCTCAAAGACCTACAGAGCCAGCAGGACTTCATGGGCATGATGGAGAGAGGACATACCCTCAACTCCAGAAGAACCTTAACCAACACTGATGAAGAATGACATAGCAGACATTGCTCAGAAAACTCGCTTGATCCTCACAGGATTCCACTCTACAGATGGGGAAACCAACACACACAGAAATTAAATAACTAGCTCAAATCAACAGTGAGACAGTAGCAAGGAAACCAGTTCCAATCTCCAGAGGCTGGTTTTATTGGAAGTTTTCTTCATTATCTTGAAGACCAGACCAGGTGGCCACCCTTCATTCCTGGCAGCTAGAGAGCACTCAGTCCTTGCTTTAAAAAAAGATTCAGCCTAGTCAGCATGGCTCAGTGGTTGAGCATTGACCTATGAACCAGGAGATCATGGTTCAATTCCCAGGTTGTGGGCTTGATCCCCAGTGTGGGGTGTGTAGGAGGAAGCTGATCAATGATTCTTTCTCATCAATGATGTTTCTATCTCTCTCCCTCTCCCTTCCTCTCTGAAATCAATAAAAAATATTTTTTTAAAATATTAAGCTCTAGACAGTTGTGCATTTGGGTTGAGTTGAGCCGGAAAGAGCACCAAGTCACCCAATCCCAAACACCCCCCCAACATCAGAGCTAGAGAATTTAAAGAAAGAGATGTCTTCTGAGGCAAAGATGAGAGGAGGGGCAGCTGGGTTGAGGAATATCACAGGTGTTCTTTTCCTTTTCATCAATCTAATGATACCTGAGGAATCATTGAACTACCCAGGCCTAACTTTCCTAATGTGAGACTTGAGGAGTTTTGAATAGACTACATTATGGCTAACCTCTAGGATTCTGTAATTACTTCTGAGGAAGGTATGTCTTAAAGAAATATTAAGTGTCCCTTGGGGGAGATGCAAGATTCTCATAGAGCTTTATAAACAAAAAAAGCAATAGACACTTGCCAAGCACTGTGACTCTTTTATGATTATTATGAAGCTAGCCAGGAAGCACTAATACGTAAATTCAAGAGAGCAGCATCAAAGCAATGGCCATTCTACAAAATTCTACAGGATTCTTTGGTAAGAAAGAATTCTATTTCCTTAGGGGATTAAAGAACCCAGCAATGCCAGCTCCCATGGCCTGACACAGAGCATCCCAATTATTGCAGCCACTAAGACCTATAGGGGCATGAGTCTGAGGTGTTTCTCATGATACTACTGGAAGAACTGATCTTGATCTTCCCACTGGCTATTGATCTCTGTGTACTTCACTTTCTCCTCCTTCCCTGCCTCTTCCTTCCACTCCTTTCCATCCCTTTCAGTTCAGCCTACCTTTCCAGGTCAGGTTCATGAGGATATGGAGGTGTGGCCCTACCTGAGGGTTCCAGCCCTGCCTTGAAGGCAAAACAAGGCCTCTTTGGCATCTTCTTCCCAAACTGCCATTTCCTCAGAAATTGTGAACTCTACTGGGAAAAAAAGGAAATAAAAAGAGGCAGCCTCATCAAAAGAGGGAGATTTATGAGACTGGTGCCTGCAGAGGCTCTCCTCCTCTTTCCCTGGAACCATCAGTATCCCCCAGGCTGTGCCCTGGAACAGCCCGATCTGAACTCTGCTTTCCAGAGGGGCGCTCTGGTCCCTATTCTAGCTTTTCCCAGACTCCCTCCCACCCTTTTCCTCCCTGCTGGCTCCTCCCAGACCCCTTTCCTCCTACTGTTGTTTACAAGGAGACACCCCTCTCTGTAAATTAAGCCCTGGGCAGCCTCCCACTCTTGGAGGCCATGTGTTGAGCACCATGAGCCGACTTGTGGCATTTATTAGCGCAAGAGGAAAAATGCTTGCCTCATCAGAGAGCAGCTGGAGACAGAGCGCTTTTCAAAGGCATGTAACTGACCTCTAGCTCAGCTGCTGGATGCCTGGGTATTGCAGACTCAGAGGATTCTCATATGCTCTCTCTCTCCCTCCATCCTGCCCTCTCTCAGCCTCCACCCACTCTTTTCAGTTGAGTCCTGACCTTGCATGGCCTGAATCCCCCCCATCCATCTCCCTACATTGTGTCTCTCTGGTGAACTCATGCTGGGAGATTAATTGCTGCTATCACCCCTAATCCATCACACTTCCCAAAGATTGTTTTGACATCTAGTTAATTTTTGGCTGATGATTTATCAAATTCTTATTACCGTGCTCTGAAGGGGCTCATTTATTGTGTTGATTCATGGTAATGATAAAGGGGAAGCATTTTGAATTTTAACTACATTTCCCTCATGCTTCTTCTACCCAGTGTAGTAAAAAAAAAAGAAGAAGAAGAAGAAGAAGAAGAAGAAAAAGGGGAGGGGAAGGAAACTGTAGCCAGAAAATTCTTAAACAAATTCAAAATGTGAAATAAAAAGGAGAGGGGAGAAAATTCTTCCATTATGTGAACAAAGGCCAAAATCTGAAAAAGGTTTTATATATATACGTATATAATATACATATTACACACATATGAAATATTTTTAGCATCTGAGTCTAAACTACCTTTGGAAAGCTCATACCCCTAAGGCTCTTAAACATTTATCGCCCTGTAATATTACCTAAATGTCTACTACCATTTTATTCAAACAGAACTTAATGATAAGTGATTTCAGTCCTGTGCTAGTGGAAATGTAAAATGAGTGTCTTTGCCAGGCCAGATGGTCATCCACCTTTTAAAAGTGCAAAGAGGCATTCCTTTGCCACTCGGGTCACTCCTCAGACCTTCCAAATGTCTCATTTGCCACTCAGCTTTATTTAATAAACCCAGATGGTAGGAAGGAGGCCAACATCCACTCTTTTTTCAGAATGAAAGGAGCTGGTGTCCCAGGGATTCAGCTGAGAGGTGACAGGAGAGTCTCAGAGGAAAGACAGTCACAGGGGTGGCTGTTAGGGGACACAAATAATCCAGAAGAAAGACTAGGGAAGGCCCTGCAGCAAGGTGGACAGACTCCAGGCCCTCCACTTCTGCAAAACAGGAGCAAGGTTTCTGACCAAAGAAAGGGAAGAAGCATGAGGGAAGAAAGGACTGTACAAACTCTTCTCATCAGGAATCTCCATCAAGAAAACTCCAGCAAAAGATTCCAAATACAGGCTTTCTGTTTTTCGTTGTCCTTAGTGCCAAGGATGTTATAGGGAAATGTCCATCCCACCCTTTCTCCACACACCTCCTAAGACCTGCCCCGAATTCCCCCACCCACCTTCCTTTCTTCTGCAAGTCTCACAAAATCCAACTCATCACTGTAGGAAGTCAGGATTACCCTGAAATCTTTAATGCAACTGTAGATGTTGCTGGCCTGTGTGAAGGTATGCAGGAGTTTCAGAGGTGAAATGGTTTTGTATTTAAGATGGTGAGAAGAAAATATCAACTATCCTCCCTCTACCCTTTAGGAATAAATAGAGCGTGGGCCTACGGACTGAAGGACCCCAGGGTTCCATTCGGGTTGGGCAGTTTTCTCTCATTTTTGATTTCTTGAAAAATTATATAAAATTATTTACCTCTTAAAAGCAGTAAAATTCATATAGAAAACCATCTGGGCTTAGAAATATATTTTCTTACGTATCTATTTTATATACATATCTGAATATAGTATACATACCCATATACTTAGAAGGTGCATCGATATTGGAAATTATCTCAGTTTTTCACAATGAAAATAGAAGTCGAAAGATATCCCAGATTTAACATGGAGTAGGAGAGGAAAAGCCCTAAAAGTTGCTATGTTTGATTGCCTTGTTGTGGGAGGGGTGTGGAAACACACTCAGGATGAGCACCACTGGTAAACAGGAAGGCGGGCACAGAAAAACTGCCACCCATGGTCTCCTTTTTGTAAGAGTCATAGTCTGACAGCCACATCAATGGCTGACACTGATTTTCATGGTGCTTCTTTCATTTGCAAAAACACTTTACCTTTAAAAAAGCACCATCCACATGGAAAATGTATTTTCGGAAGCAACTGCTCACCCTTCTCCAGGTAAGACTGCTGGCTGCCCTAGCTGGTTTGGCTCAGTGGATAGAGCGTCGGCCTACGGACTGAAGGACCCCAGGGTTCCATTCGGGTCAAGGGCATTTGTGGGCTTAATCCCCAGTAGGGGGTGTGCAGGACGCAGCCAATCAATGACTCTCTCTCATCATTGATGTTTTTATCCCTTCCTTCCTCTCTCTCTAAAAATCAATAAAAATATTTTTTTTTTAAAAAAAGACTGCTGGCCAAACCCCTACCCCACCCCCAACACACACGCTGGCCACACACCCACCCCACCCCCAACACACACACCCCTTCCATCATGTCTGAGATGAAGCACATTCCACCTGGGCACAGACCTTCTGCACTTCTACTCTTTCTCTAGGAGAGCACTTAATCAGTCAGCTCCTCTGAGCTCCCCACTGCAATACCAGCAACACCCCTCTCCACAGGTCCTTCCTCTCATGAGCATTCAAACAAGGAAAGAGGTTGAATTTCAGAATAAATTGTTTCCTTTCAATTTCCAATGCTTTTGCCTCTGTTGGTCTCTCTAGATTTTATGATTACAGCAGCCCCTGTCTACTTTCTGCTTTGGGTTTATACTTTTATTTTTTTAATGGATTTTTTTTGGTTCAGATTTTTATTCATTCACTTATTTATTTATTTTTTCAATTTATATTTATTGTTGAAAGAATTACAGATGTCCCCTTTCTTTTTTTGTTTTTGTTTTTCCATTGATCCCTCCACCCCGTACCTACCCCTCCCAGGCCTTGACCACAATTGTCTGTGTCCATGGGCTAAGCATATATGCATATAAGTTCCCTAGTTAATCTCTTCCTGCCCACCCACTGATCCATCCCCACCTTCCTTCTGAAATTCATTAGTCCTTTTCATGCTTCATTGTCTCTGGATCTATTTTGTTCATCAGCTTATTTTGTTCATTATTCTTAGGATATATACCTAGAAGTGGGATCACTGGGTTAAATGGGAGTCCCATTTTTAATTTTTTGAGGAAACTCCATACTGTTTTCCAGAGTGGCTATACCAGTGGGTATACTTTTAAAATTCATTATCCACATTATGGCCATGCTAATTTTTAAAATAGTTTTTTTTTAATTTAATGTAATGATTTCTGACAACCTTTTCCCTTATAGTTTGTCCCTTGCTTTAATGCTTAGAAAGAACTTCTTCCTTACAGCAGTAACAAAGGCATCTTTATTTTTCTTACCCCATAGTCCAAAATTGATTGATGAAAGAATATATTAACAACTGATTAAATAATTAAAAATATATACCCTAAATAATGGTAGGTGGATAACTGATTAAATAATTGAAAATATATACCCTACAGCCCACCTTACACCATAGTCCAAAATTGATTCCAGATGTATATCTAGTTGTTAGTATATTCTTTCATCATTGATTTGAAATGCCACATCTTTCACATATACAAAATCCCTCAAATACACTTCAGTCAGTTTTGGACTTTCAATTTAGTTTCAGTGACCTATGTCTGTCTGCCTCTCCCTCTCTCTTTTTATTATTTTAGCTTTTATACTGTGAATTAATATGTGCAAAAACAAACCCTCCTAATTTCTTCCCTATCAAAATATCTTTGGTTTCCTCCTAATGTTCTTTAGTATCACTCTTTAATGTTCCCCGAAATTTATTTTAAATTTTTATTGTAATTACATTAAAGTTATAAATTTATATTATTTTTATCAATTGAGGAACATGTCATACATCCTTATTAATTAAAGTCATCTTTTATATATTTTAGTAGAAGTGTGAAATTTCTTCATGTCATCACTGCAAATTTTGTTTGGTTATTTTCCCAAAATTAAATATACCTCTGATGCTATATCAATTTTATTCATGTATTTTCTAATAGGTATCATAGAGTAAAATACATTTATGAATGCTACTATATTTTTTTAATATATTTTTTTGATTTTTACAGAGAGGAAGGGAAAGGGACAGAGAGTTAGAAACATTGATGAGAGAGAAACATCGATCAGCTGCCTCCTGTACACTCCCTACTGGTTATGTGCCCGCAACCAAGGTACATGCCCTTGACCGGAATCGAACCCGGGACCCTTGAGTCCGCAGGCCAATGCTCTATCCACTGAGCCAAACCGGTCAGGGCAATGCTGCTATATTTATTTTGTTACTATCCATTGTATTAAACACCCTTTAATGCTAATAGTTTTCCAGATCCTTTTTCTAGATTTTCTAGGTTATCAAGAAGATAATCTATAAATTACTACAATTTTTTTTCTTCTCCTTTCCAATATTTAAGCTTTAAATTTTCTTGACCTATTTCTGGGACTCTCAAAATACTACTAAATGATAATGTTGGTAGTCATGATGTTTCATTTGTCCTAGGCTTAAATGGAAATGTCTATAGTGTTTCATTACTTAAACATAATTATGACTTTTTCTTAAATGTACCTGTCGTTTATCATGTGAAAGTGTTTTTACACTTCAAGTTTAGTAAGAATTGTGTTTGTAATTAATCAGGAATAGAAATTAAATATTATAAATCCTTTGAGCATCTATCAAGATAATGTTATAATTTTGCTTGACTATAGGTATGGTGAATATTATTTCAAATAGATTAATGTAAAGCATCTTTGCATCTCCAGAATAATTCTTTCTTGGTGATCCACAATCACCCTTCAGTAGTCCGTTGGATACAATTTGTTAATATTTTAAGGGCTTTTGCACTTAAAAGTGAGATTGCCCTATAGGTTTCATATCTAAAGCATTAGTTGTTGTCATGTTTTGGGTTCAACATTATGACAGCTGGTCAATTGGAAAGCTTTCCATTTTATCCTATGCTCTGAAATGGCTTAAATGCCCCTTTTATATTTTCACATAAAATATTTGGGGGAGATAATTCTTTTACTGATTTTTCAAATGCATCCATACTTATTTGTTACTTTCTAAATAGTCTATAATTGTAGATTCAAGTTTCTTTCTATTTAATTATATGCAAAAGTCATTTTTCTTTTTTTTAATGTTTCAGTAATTGACTGTTTATGTATATACTTTTATTAGAATTTTTACTTTTGCATCATTATCAGGGAGTGGGGCCTGTAAAATTTCTTGTCTTTGAAATTTATTGAAGATTTTTTTGTGGCCAAGAATAGGATTAATTTTTATAAACAGAAATGGATGTTTCCAAAGAAGATGTATTTCTATTTAGAGAGTACATGATTCTGTGTATATTAAGAGATATGATATATGTTTCATTAGATCCGACATCATTATTTACTCTAACTTTGTTGAACTTACATGCTGGATTGTAGGCAACACCTTTCCTAGTCCCTGGCACTGCTATATTTGTTTTTCCTATTTTTTTTAAAAGAAGTATTGGTTGTTTTCATAAGATCCTGGGAGGCAGAAATTAGACTTCCATAGTCGCCACCCCATTTTACCCAGAAGACCCCAGAGAAATCTTTATAAGATGAAAATATCATAACACTTCTTTGTCTAAACATTTTAAAATATTTTATTTCCATTCCACACTCCCTACCCCTTCCCTTGTTGTCCTTGGGATCCATCACAGACTCCTTAAAATGACCAATGAAGCCCATCAAGTCTGGATGCTGCTGGCCTCTCCCTCCTCCTTTCCTGCCACTCCTCAGGCATTACTCAGCTCATTGGTCAGAGTGAAACCCCCGCAGTTCCCCCTTTCTCTATTCCTCCTTTCAGGGTTTTCGTTCCTACTACTCCCAAAGCCCACCCTCTGTTTTGACTTCATTAGATTTCACTTAACCTTTAGTACTCAACTTAGACATCACTTCCCACCCATGGCTGTATGATAAAACTTATGTAACTTCCTGTATATTCCCACTCACCTCTTGTTGCTTTATTTAGTGTTTAATCTACTTGTACTATAATCGTCTCCTTTCCTAAGTAGGCTGTGAGCTCCTGTGCCTAGAAATTGGGTGACTTGTTCAATGCCTAAGGTAGTGCCTCTCACGAAATCCATGCTCTACAGAACTGTGGCTGGAGGCAGAGCTGCTGTCGTGTTTAATCTACTTGTACTATAATTTCCTAATTAGGCTGTGAGCTCCTGTGCCCAGAAATTGGGTGACTTGTTCAATGCCTAGGGTAGTGCCTCTCACGAAATCTATGCTCTACAGAACTGTGGCTGGAGGCAGAGCTGCTGTATCAGTTCTAGTCCTGCTGTCTGTGAGTTTGTACTTGTTACCATGGACTGAGCAGAACTGAGCTTTCAGGTTGAACGCCTTGTAAAAATAAGAATTTAAGCTAATGTATTTCAGTGCTTACTATATTCCATAGGTACTATTATTCAGGGCCAGTTTCCTGGGTGGGTGACCAGGGCACAGGACACTGAGCTCAGTAGGTGACCCTGTGCTTGCAATGTTCTGTAGCTGCCCTCTTGAAATTTGTGTCTTGTGAGTAAAGTCTGATGCAATAATGGAGCATGGCTGGTGATTGTGTGAAGCCTCAGTTCACGTGTGGTCCTAACTCCTCCCATCGCCCTACTGCTCCAAAAGGGGCTCTCAGCCACCTGCTCCCATGCCTGCCCAGTGGGTGCTACCATCCTCTCACCCTGGTGGCATCCTAGACACAGGGAGGGTTGAGATCAGACACTTACACCCTTTACTCAGTTGAAAATGAGATAATCAAAGAAGTTGATTTTTCAAATATTATTGACCAGTCAGCTGCTGTTAAAGCCAGGAAAGAAAAATTGCAATGAATTCTGATTTGGGTATAAATAAAATATCTATATATATAAAAGCCAAGCAACCAAAACACCAGAACGACTGGAATGACCAGGACGACCAGTCCCTATGACGTGCACTGTGGCCGGCCAACCAGCCTGATTGGGAGGGGCAGCCTCTCCCCCCAGCTGGCCCGGCCCATGATCGGCACCCCCCACCCTGACTGGGGGTGGGGCCAGCTCCAACCTCCCACAGCCCCTCCCCCTGCCAGCCTGGCCCCTGACTGGACCCCCCTCCCCCTGATCAAGGGTGGGGCTGGCCAGCCAACTACCCACAGCCCCTCCCTCTGGCCAGCCCCACCCACTATCAGCCCCTCCCCCCAATTGGGGGTGGGGCCGGCCGGCCAACCTCCCATGTCTCCTCCCCACGTCTGGCCCAGCCTAATTGGCCCACTGGGGCAGGCTGGCCAGACCCCACCCATGCACGAATTCATGCACTGGGCCTCTAGTTTAAATATAAAATAATGTTGTGAGTTTTAAAACCTCTACTATTCAATTTTTCAATATTTTAATGACCTTAATGTTCTGAAAAGCATAACCACTTTAAAAATACATTAAAACAGATATTGTTTTCTTCTAGCCCTTTTAAGTGGTTCTTTTTCTGGGTATAGTTATTAAAATATATATTAGAGGCCCGGTGCATGAAATTCGTGCCCTGGGGGGGGGGTGGTGATATCCCTCAGCAGAGCTTGCACCCTCTCCAATCTGGGACCCCTCGGGGGATGTCTGACTGCTGGCAGTCGGACATCCCTCTCACAACATGGGACTGCTGGCTCTCAACTGCTCGCCTGCCTGCCTGCCTGATTGCCCCTAACCACTTCTGCCTGCCAGCCTGATCACCCCCTAACCACTCCACCAGCCTGATCGATGCCTAACTGCTTCCCTGCCGGCCCGGCTTTTATTATATAGATTTTTTATTGGTATGAGAGAGAGATAGAAACATCAATAATGAGAAAGAATCATTGACCAGCTGCCTCCTGCATGCCTCTGACGGGGGTTTGAACCTGCAACTTTGGCATGTGCCCAAACCTGGAATTGAACCATGACTTCCTGGTTCATGGGTCAATGCACAACCACTGAGCTACACAGGATGGGCTGGCTATGGTTATTTTTCAGGTCATTTCCTCACACATATGAACACTTAAGGAGGTCCCTCTGGCTATGAGAATCTCTCCTCTGCCCACTTAACTGGGGCTGCCTTGACCTCTCTGGACTCCCAGCTCTGTGTCTGGTACTCGGGAGACCACTGGGCTCTTCCTGGGGTCTCCTCACTGCTCCACAGCCTGGAAATGGTCTCCAGGCAGTGACCTGGAATAATGATAGGACTTACCTCATTTTTATCCCATCTCTCAGAGATCACGGCCCTTCCTTGCCTGATGCTCAGCACCTTATAACCTGTTTTCCTATGTCTTGTCTAGTTTCTCAATTGTTTCAAGTGAGAGAATACCCAGTTCTTGTTACTCTGTCCTGGACAGAAGCAAAGTCTGCAAAAGTTGACTTTGGAAGTAATTAAAAATACTAATATTTTGCTTTTTCATGTGTGCCTTTGACTAAGAAATATATTTCCATGTAAGAGATTTCATTTTTCATACTTAATCGACCAGTAATTTATTTCTATTTATGATGTGAAATAGATGTCTAATTTTGGGAGCAGGTTTTGTGTCATGTAGAACTGCATGACATTCTAACTTTGCTTCATGGTTATCTGCTCTGTGACCCTGGGAAATATGGTGCCTGTCTCTGAACCTCAGTGCTCTCATTTGTAAAGATTTTGCTTTTTCATGTGTGCCTTTGACTAAGAAATATATTTCCATGTAAGAGATTTCATTTTTCATACTTAATCGACCAGTAATTTATTTCTATTTATGATGTGAAATAGATGTCTAATTTTGGGAGCAGGTTTTGTGTCATGTAGAATTGCATGACATTCTAACTTTGCTTCATGGTTATCTGCTCTGTGACCCTGGGAAATGTGGTGCCTGTCTCTGAACCTCAGTGCTCTCATTTGTAAAGATGGCACAGTAAGTAATACTGTGCCTTTTTTGTCATTTAAGCAAAATGGTACCTATTACTCACAGGGCCAGTGCCTGTTATAAAGTGCTGCTCAAAATGCGGGTTTCTTTTTTACTCTCCTCTTAATAGCATGAGTTATTTGTTTTATGTTCAAAGAGCCCAGCCCACTGTAGGCTCTCTATAAATATTTGTTGACTTACTGAATGAGCGCCTCCTCTTCCCATCCCCTAGCACTCTCTCTGGCAGCTAGTGTAAGCCTTGGTAATTAATGATTACTAAGAACAGCCTTAGGTGTAAGATGATATAATTTTATGCACAATGTATGGAGGAATAAACAAAGTCTAAAGTTATAAAGAGCCCTAACCAGTTTGGCTTAGTGGATAGAGCGTCGGCCTGCGGACTGAAGGGTCTCAGGTTCAATTCTGGTCAAGGGCATGTACGTTGGTTGTGGGCACATCCCCAGTAGGGTGTGTGCAGGAGGCAGATTATCGATGTTTCTCTGATGTTTCTAACTCTCTATCCCTCTCCCTTCCTCTCTGTAAAAAAAAAATCAATAAAATATATATTTTTTAAAAATGTGTGCCCTCAAAGTTATAAACTTTCAAAGTCGCTAGCTAACACTTGAAATGCCCTAAGCCCAAATAACGACTGCCCCACCTGTACAAATACTGAACAAATGCCCATCTGACCCACATGATCCCTTTCAGATCTAGTAGTCAACAGAGTAGTAAATCAAATTACCTTGGCCAAGGTCTTGCTGTGGGCTGGGAGGTAGTAGGCATGTCTTTGAGGGAGAGAGTTGTGTGTTTATTGTGGCTGAGGATGGATGGGTGGCAGTGGCAAAGTCTAAAAGAAATACCCTTGGCTAAACCATTTCCCTTCATTCCACAACTGACAGGAGTACAGGAGTGTCTGAGCCCTCACTACCATGTCTCAAACAGTCAACTCCAAATAAAATTAAATTTAAAATGATGGCAAATACATAATAAAAGGCTAAGAATGATAAATGTATTTTTCTTAGTTAAATATCAGCTAAGAAGCTACATTGGAATCCTGCCTATCTCTCCAACACTTAAATACACAAGGAAATTTATTGAGAGGGAGAGAGATGGCGGGGTGGGAGGGGGGCCGAGGGGAGAAAACACACCACCATGAACGCTACTTGGATTTGGATTGGCTGTAGCATGAGTCATTGGTTTTCCCTAGGAATGATCAAGAGTGTCATTAGGATGCATTAAGCATCATCTAACAGGGCATGGGGAGTGCAGGGAGGAAGACAGGCTCTCTGGCTATTGCATAATCGATGCAGATTACTCAAACTTGCTCACAGAATATCCTCACCCCATTAGCACCAGACCTGTCTCTCACATTCAGCCTTTCCTGTCTTTTCCTGACTCTTTCCTCTGGGAATGTGGTTCTATCCCCACAGTGGAGGGAGCCCCAGGACTCCCAGGAAAACCACGTGCTGCCATACCTGGGAAGGAAGCTTTAACAGGCCATTTTATTAATTTATTTTATCACCAAATTGCTTTGGACCTGGATGTCAGTGTCGGCTTTCACATAATTTGCCCTGCCTCCTTTCTTTCCTCCTCCTCTATTTAAATCCCTCTTACACAGCCACCTCTGCCTGCCTCATACTGGTCAGCCCTCTCCACTCCTCTGGCCCTCGCCCCTCACTCAGCTCTCTCCCATCTCCCTATCTCATTGTCTGTCTCTTTAAATGAGGTCACTGTGACTGAATGAAGGACATGAGGTTCCAAAGAGGTCAGACATTAGCACTGCTATAACTGCACTGCTACTGAAACTGGGCAAACCCATCCATCACCGGCTCCACTACTCCATTAGGCCTCACATGAAATATGCCCTGCTCTGAATCGCAGAGCCATACATCTCCCGGTCTAGACACCTTCCTGTTGTGTGAAGATCAATGCCGCTCGGTCATGCATCATGTGTCATCCAGTAGCCCTCACTCTAATAACCGTGTCTATTCTCTAGTCTGCAGTATAAATGATGGCACTGAGAAAGTACTATATTATTCAGCAACCTTGGTCACTAATGGATTATTGGGTTTATTGGTTGATAATGTGAGCTCCCTTTCTTGCCTGTTTTTTTTTTTTGTCTTTTTCCTTTTTTTTGGCTGAATCTCCCTTTTATTTATTTATTTATCTCTATTTTTATTCTCTTTAGCTCAGGTTTGAGTGATGGCTACTTTAGACATCTGTCAACATACTCCTGTACCAAATCTCTAAAATAATGATGCTCTAAAAGAAGCCCAATTAGAAAGTATTATCTGTGGTCTCCAAAGAATGGATGGAGTCCAGGAGTAGTTGTTTAGCCTTCTGTTTCCTGAGGTTTCTGTTAAGGTGGGTTTTAATTGGAGGGCAGTTTTAGAGAAACAAGTTCATGTTGGGGACCGAGGAGCTCCAAGTGTCCCATGGGGCTCAGTGTCACAGAATCCGTTCTGCCGTCCTTTTCTCAACTAGTCTTTCTACCCTTTGATTACTTACCTTCAATACTGCCAGGTGCTGACAGTTACCACGGTAACACTGGGTGTCAGTGTTTCCTCTCTGGAAAATGGGCGAGAAAGCTAGAACCCACATGGACAGAAGTCAGGAAAAAAACACAGTGAAAAACTCTGAATGTTTAGACTTTGTGCCACATCAACTCTAGAAAGAGATGGCTTCCAACTACCCAACTTTTTGAAAGTATTAACACTGTATGTTAAAGATGGTAAAAAATTTATGAAGAAATAAGGTTTTCATTCGAAGGATAGGCTTCCCTGAAAAAGGAGGAACTTGTTCCTAGAATCAAGCAGAGGGTGGCCATAAGGAAAGTGCAAAATAAGTAGGACGCTCAAAGGTCTAAGGAAAGGTTAGCCAAGATGGCATTGCCAATCTTGTACAATCTTTGGGTCCCATATTTTATGACATAAGTGGCAAGTAACATGACACATATTTAGAGAGAATATTTGAATAAATATTTAATACATACTTAAAGAGAACTCATTGTAAGTAATAATGATTGGGGAGATTAGGTTATGATGCAGGTTGTGAACACACCTTTTCTCCCGCATGTCACCTCCCAGCTGGGCCACAGCAAAGCCCATGTGGTGAAGGGTGTCCCGGTGCCTATTGTCTTTATTCGGTGCTTAGTTGTGCTCAGAGACATGAGCACCGTGCAGTTAGGACGTGTTGGCCCTGGAAAGAGAAGACCAAAGGGAGCCAAATGCTACTAAAAGATCTTCATCTGATCCTCAAAACTTGAACTACCCAACCATTTCCCAGACTCACCGGAAACCTAAATCCACTTACAAAATTTCTGACCTGGCGGCCTGTTCTAGGCCCCTCCATTCTCAGTCACTGGGGTCTGAGGTTCCCTGCTCCAGCGAGCTAGTGCAGGCCCTGTACTGCTTCAGGGCCTTGGAGACCAAATATGTGACTTGTAGATTGTTGGGTTTTTAATTTTTTAAGTAATAGACTTTTTAGAGCAGTTTTAGATTTAGATTAAATTTGAGCAGAAAGTACAGAGAACTCATACACTCCCTCCCCCGGCCCAGTTTTCCCTATGATTAACATCTTACATTAGTTTCCTGCATTTCCTACAATTGATGAGCCAATATTGATGCATTACTAAGTAAAGTGGGTAGTTCGTGTTAGGTGTCACTCTGTGTTATACATTCTATGGAATTTGATAAATATGCCGACTGTTACAATGTGGTAAATAATAGTTTATTTGCCCTAAAAATCCTATTCACCCTGATCTCCCTTTAACCAAACCTCTGGCAACCACTAATTTTTTTTTATTATCTCCATGGTTTTGTTTTTTCCAGAATGTCATGTCATTTGGATCATGTAATATGTAGCCTATTCAGATTGACTTCTTTTTTAGTAATATGCATTTAAGTTTCCTCTATGTCTTTTCATGTCTCAATAGCTCATTTCTTCTGATCATTGAATAATATTCCATTGTCTGGATGTACCACAATTTATTGATTCATTCACCTACTGAAGGACATCTTGGTTGCTTCCAGGATTTGGCAATTGTGAATAAAGCTGTGATAAATACGCATGTATGGGTTTCTGTATAGACATAAGTTTTCCAATCCTTTGGGTAAATATCAAGGAACATGATTGTTAATTGTATGGAAGAGTATGTTTATAAGAAACTGCCAACCTATCTTCCAATGCAGTTGTGCCATTTTGCATTCCCACCATCAATGAATGAGCATTCCTGTTGCTCCATATCTTTGCCAGCATTTGGTGTTATCAGTGTTTTAGACTTTAGCCATTCTAATAGCTGTGCAATGGATCACATGCTTGTTTCAGTTTGCAATTCCCTGATGATGTAGGATATTGCTCATCTTTTCATATGCTTATTTGCCATTGTCGTTTGTCTTTTTACCACCACAGTCCTTGTTACTGCCCCTTCTAATCAGGCCAGGAGTCTCTAGCATCTATCAGCATCTCTCTAGGTCTCTAGCGTATTTCAGCATCTTCAGAAAGCTATCAAGTGGAGCTGCCCTGGGCAGAGGTGGTCTTCCAAAGAGAGGATGTTGTAGGGGTGTGTGGGGGGGGCGGGCGGGGAGAGAGAACAAGTAAAATGCAGGGCACCTAAAATGGACAAGACACATTTATATTTTACTTACAGTTTTCTTTTTTAGGGCCACAATAATCGCTCTAGTCTAGGTAGATGTCACTATCCCCATTTTATAAATAAGCACTCTAAAGTTCCAATTGAGTAGCTTACCTAAATTATGGAGTGTCTAAGCACTAGAGTTGTGCTTCACACTCATGCTTATTTATTCCAGGTCCACCTACTTTCTGCTATAATGTGCACTGCCTCTCAAGCAGCAGAAGGCCCGGTAAAAGACATCTGTCCCTGCTTTCCTCCTCACCACTTCTTCAGAGGTACCAATGAGAAGGTGGCAGATGTCTGGTACAGAGCCTAGAGTGTGGGGCACATGGGGCCCAACAGAATGGGGAAGGGAAGACAAGCAATCTTGTGGCTGGAGCTTGTGCATGCTATAAGCAATCGTGTAGCTTCTCTATTGAATCTCTGAGCAATTAGCTCCTGGAGACTAGCTTGAAAGGCTCTGTGCTGGGGTCAGGGGTAAACCAAGAAAGCACGTGGCTGTGCCCCAAGCTCCTCACAAGAAGAGTCAGTGCTCAGGTAGAGTCCCTGCCAATCTTCACAGCCCAGTCCATGAGGCCTAAGACACAGACCCACCACCAATCATCCCTGAAGTCACAGGTGCAAAACTATTATTGCCTAAAGCGAGTATCTTCCCATCATGCAGGCACACTCTTCAGCTGGGAAAGGCATGGCCAGGAAGTACCCTGAAGGGCTCCTGGAGGAGGAAGACAGTCTGCTGGACTGGCCCGGAGCTGACCACAGCACCCAGTGAGGCCGACTCCACACAGAGGAGCAGTCCTGCTCGCTTCTGCTGCCTCGCTGAGCCTGGCACTAATTTGTTGTTTGTTTGAACATGACAGTAATGTGTTTACCTAATTAGACGATGTCAGAGTCCCTCAATCTGTAACTCGAAGTTGGAATTTACTGATTAATCACAGGTATGCCCACCTGGTGGACACACCTCAGTAGGTGGGGAGGGGAGAAAGGCTCTGAGGCCCCATGTTGCAGAGGCCCCCTCATGCATTCCAGGTCCCTGTGACATTCTGTGCCTTGGCATCCTCTCCTAGACAAGAAAGCAGCACCATCTAATTCCCCTTCCTGTACTCCTGTCATCCTGCTTGCACTTCTCAGAGGTGACAAACAATGTCAGTGGAAACTGCTTCCTACAGGGGAGCAATTTCTGTTTACATATGTGATGCCCACCCCCTGCGGAAATGCTGGCGGCCCTGTGGCCTGGCTGGGTTATCAGGAGAATGTCACAAGGTATGGCTTCCACCCTCTGCCAAGGGAACAGATTTGCTGCCTGCTCTGAGGACAAATCCTCACCAGAGGTAAGCCCTGGCATGGGATCTCAGAGGAAAAAAAAGAGGAGGGCTAAATCAGAGGGCAAGAAGCAGGTTCTGGGCAATTACAGCAAAAACAACCTGATTACAGGCCTTGGGGTGCTATGCCAATGTGAAGGCTCAATGTTCTCCTTAATCTCTGCCCCAGGAGGAATTAAATGAATGGAATCATGTTCTGGTAAAAGTAGGAGAGGAGGAATTGGTTATAAAATGTCACTGGTAGCCCTGGCCAGTGTGGCTTACTTAGTTGAGTACCATCCCATGAAATTAGAGATCACAGTTCCATTCATGGTCAGGGCACATGCCCGGGTTTTGGCTCGATTCCCAGTAGGTGGCGTGCAGGAGGCAGCCAATCCATGTTTCTCTCACACATTGATGTTTCACTTTCTCTCTCCCTTCCTCTCTCTCTACAAATTCAATGAAAACATTTTTATTTAAATGTCACTGGTATAGTTAATGCTCAAAATGAACTAGGCATCTACTAGTTGGCATGAAATAGGTTTGCTGGTTGCAGGGTCAGGAAAAAACAGGGCAAAACAGGGAGTGCGGCCCCCTTTCATACTCTCATTCCACCTGTTTTGAAGGTGGCTAGAGCTATGCATGTCTCCTCTCAGAACAGATGAGTACAGGAGGCAAAGGGTGTGGCTGCGAGATGTCTCCTAACACAGCCAGGGGAGCAGCTGAGCTCCACGGCCTGCCCCCAGCCCAGCAGACAGCCTATGGCAGCAGCAAAATTGGGCAATCCCTGGGCCAGAACTGCTGGCTGTGCTACTTCCTCCTCACCTCTAATGCCCTGATCAGAAAGGAGCCCCCTTGCAGAGCACGGTTGGACTGCCCTTTGTGTCCTGCCAAGTACATTTGTCTTCCCTCTTCACCACCCCATTCCCCAACTCCACCACCCAGCTGTATCAGTGACTCCCAAGCCACCAACCTCACTGACCTTGGAAAAAGACAATAACGCTGTAGTCCACAGGGGCCTGACCAGAGAAGGTGGTTTCACACGTATGTTTTCTACAACTCAGGAATGACCTAGACTAAGTTAATTAGGAGCACTCCAAGTTCCACTATAAGAGATAGATGTGGGGAGAATGAGCGGGAACAGAGAAAGAGTGAAATCAGGACATGAAGTCTGACCAGAGAGCATAGTTTTTTTATTAATATCTGCAAAGGAAGGAAGCAAATACATCTACAAAATGAGCCTCTTACCTTCAACCTGACAGGTTGTACTTCTTACCTTGACCGTGTGGTCCATCCAGCTCACCTTGGCCCGTAATGTGGCCTGTGTGAGACATACGAGGTATTGACCGCAGTGTGGGAAAAGGAAGAAAAACGACCCACCTGGGCTCCTCCAGCCTCCATCTAGAGCGCATTTTTCAGGCCCAGCACACATTTTCAGTTTACGTCTACATCAGAAAGCCTGAGGCAAACTATTCACTGTGCACACAGAGTTCCAAATGGTCCTGGCTTAGTCCTGGGTCAGAACATTTCCCTTTAATTGAGCTTCATTCTCTCCTACAAATTCCCACACCAAAAAGGTATTTCCATTGTGGTATTTCTGCCGTGTGCTTCAAAATAAAGGAGTCAGGTCACTGGATGGATAGGAGCGTGGGTTGAGTTTATATATCTCCCACACACTTGGTGTGGTCAGTTTTGCCAATTAACCTTAACACCCCAGGTCTAAACAAATCAATCGAATTAAATAATATTGGGGTAAATCCTAAACCTAGAATACTAAAACAAGCAAAAAAATAAAATAAAAATAAAATAAACTATTTCAGAAAGGAATATGACAATAAAGGCAGGTAGTTCAAGAAAACTATCTTGACAACCTGGGAGCCTTAGGTTATAAATTGAACCAGGAATCTGTACTTGAAATGCAGTTGCCTCTGAGTGGTATGTTTTACAACCAAACACTTACTCTTGCCATCCAATCCTGTGCCCAACATAGACAGACACATGGTGTTCTGGAAGCTTTGGTTAAGGCTGACCAGGAGGCTAATCCTGAATCTGAAAATTACTTATTGTGTTGCCTTGGGCAAAATCCTTGAAGATCTTTAGTTTCTACAAGGATAGTAATGAAACAAGGATAGTAATGTCCACATGAAGCTGGAAATGCTAAATAAATGGTCACTGTCGTGATGATAATAATAACATTAATTACCACTATCATCATTAATGGCATCATTGTTAATTATAAGACATTCTTTCAAATTAGAGAAAAGAAAGGTCAGAGTGGGCATTTTAAGGACTTGTCATAGAAGACAATCTGTTCTCTGAGCTTGGACTTGCCCAGGCCACTCAGATCTCTTGGAAATAAATCTCAGGATTGGAGGAAAGTGAGCCTCATAAAGAATGTTCATACATAAAACTATAATTTCAAAATTCACACAAATTATATCAAAAAATGCAAAAAGACATAGAAAATACAGAGGATCCCCCTTAGTCAATGCTGCCAAAAATGTTATTATGTATTCACCCAACTGGAGTTCCTTCTAACAAACTGCCACTGAGCATATGGCTACCTTGGGCATTTTTTCATTATCCCAGAGTGTGTCTGCTGTCCCATGTCGGTAAACTCCATCTGTATCTCTGTCAATGGAAGAAATTTCCATCAGGAAATATCAGCAGGAATCAGGGGAAAGACCTTTCCAATTTACTGAGATCGAAGGAAGTAACTGCAGGGTTCCCCCTCTCCCGCCTCCCTCTTCCCCCAACTCCAGCCAAAAAATGTCTTGTTTTCTTTCCCAGAGATTATCCCACCACCCTCCACTGCCTGCTCAGGGGGAGTCTCTGGACCGTCCTCAGGCTCGTGGTGCTGCACATGATGGACAGACTTGTATTCTGGGTCACCGGCCCTTCAACTCCCCACTTGACAGGACTATAGAGAAGAGCAGGTGAAAATGGACCTCCGCCTCCTCTTGGATACTGTCCCAAGGGAAACAAGGAGAAAGGGCTGTGGGTGATCTGTTGTTGCTGCTAATTACCTTGCCCTGGACATATGTTGTCCTTTGAATCTCTTCATTCTGCACAGCATCCATCAGGGACAAAATTACAGGTAGGTTTTAACATCAAAGGTAGTGAGGCACGCTTGCTGGGAGTGGGCTAGGCAGGTGGAGTACCGAGGAGCCTAAGAGCATTAAAAAATGCCATCCTTGCACCCCCTTCTGTGTGCTCACAGTGTGACTATTGATATTTTAGTTAATATGGAACAATGTGACCCTAGCTTGTATACTGTTTCCTCTAATGCTTTTTTTAAACATTTTTTTAATTTATTTCAGAGAGGAAGGGAGAGGAAGGGAGAGAGATAGAAACATCAATGATCAGAGAGAATCACTGATTGGCTGCCTCCTGCTTGCTCTCCACTGGGGAGCAAACCCAAAACCCGGGTGTGTGCCCTGACCAGGAATCAAACCGTGACCTCCTGGTTCATGTAGGTCAATGCTCAATTACTGAGCCATGCTGGCTGGGCATTTTTTAACTATGGACTTAAATAACCATCATGTTGATGTACTAGCTTCAAGTTAAGTACTAAATATGGGTCATTTTTAGAAAATAGACTCAGGATGCAGAACTGCTTTCCTCCCTCGGTCCCCACTCCCTATACACTGAGCGGGGGAGAGTGGAGACAGAGACAAAATGGATTGTATATTGACTTTTCTGGAGATGATTTCTCTGTATACACACATGTCAATTTATATGATGTATTTTTAACATTTATTTACATGCAGATTTATATGCAGGCTCTACTTAAGACCCCAATTAACCACGTCAGCATTACAGCTCTCCATCTATTCAAGGAGAAATGCTGTGGAAAAACTCTTACCATTTTAACAATACCATTAATAATATGGGCCTCACTTGGGTGGTATTTGAGAAGAGAGTATCATTGATTAAAGAACCTCCAACCAATTATCTCTGGACTTCATAGAATTCATAAGTAAGTAAAAGCTCTTCACAATTCTCCCTGAGTCAGATACAATGAAAAGAAAGATACTTGGAGTTGGATTCTGCAATCTTATCTATTAGGAAAATATGGATCCCAGTAAATGACAGTGGGCATTTATGTGTGCACATCCAAATGACATCACAGGTGTACGTTCCTGCCATGGACGCCTAGCCTGTGAATTGGGGGAAGAGGGGGGTGAAGGCGGAGGGGAAGGCGGAGGGAGGGAGGAGGGTAGGGAAGACATCAAGCTGAAACAGACAGCTGAAGACACAGCCTTTGTGATCATCTCAGCCTTCACTGACTTCATTCTCATTTCCAATTGGACATCAAGAGACACAAACTGGAATATTGACTCTCAATGGTTCTGACCCAAACCACATCCTATTTTTTCCCCCAACCCCTATATCATTTTGGCAAAGTAATATGAAACTGCTACCAAGGTCTGTCCTATTTATTACCTAGCTACTCATTTGCATTGTCTATAAAAATGATAGATATAAATGCATTTCATTTTTATTTGTTCAAATCCTGCCCCCATTTAAGGTTAAGCTCTTCTTTAGGAAAAATCTTCTTTCTCTGAACAACCACAATACCCTCTGCCTACAGCTCTTGTTACATTCACTTACTTTTATGGGTTATTTTTGTTGGTAGAATATACCATTTCTTAAGGATAAATCCTGCTATTTCCACAGCACCTATATGTATTTAATATCTAGGAGGCACCCAATAAATTTTGATTGAATAATGAATGAATGAATAACCTTTAATCAGAATAAAGGCATGCAAGGTGTGCTTTATAATGCAGAAAAATTTATGTTCCATTCATGCAGTTGGGTGTAAGATGAAGGTATGATAGAAAGAACTTGGCCTTGGTGTGCATGCAAAAACAAATATAAGGTGCTCAAAAAGAACAAGGTGCAAAATCCCAAGCTGTGTTCTATCTGCAGCTGCCCCTTCTCCTGAAATTACTTCTTGCCACAATGATATAGGACTCACACTGCTCAATGGGATACACAATCCATCTTCAGGAGCCCATCATCACAGGGAGAAGGGGAGAGGACAAAAAAAAATTCCTAAGCACATTTCACCATTGGTTTTGATCCCCAGCCAAGGCCTTCCACCTGCAGAAATCCAACTCTCACATTTCTGCTGCTCCGGCCGATAACGAAGATAATTGTTTCATCCACTTTGTCAAAGCTGAAATGAAAAGAGGGCAAAGCAAAATGATGCCGTCATAAATCACAGGGCTCAGACAGCAAAAGAGGGACAAGATAGCGACTTCATTAAGGGTTATGTATTGTGCCATTAAGTTGGCGGGGGGTCACCTTTCATGTCACACCCGGCCTCTGTGATGCATTGCCAGATCTTCTTTCCAATAAAATTAAACGGAGATGTAAAACTGATTAGGGCCATGTTTGCTTCAGCCCGTGGCAAAGGGAATGGTACAAGGAATAATTGATGTAAGATTGCAACTGACGCATAATGGCAGCAATTTCTCTTCCTGGTCATTTCATTGCTGACCTTGCCCATTAAAATAAGCCCAGCTGCCTTGGAGAAAGAGACACTTTATTTCCCATCATCCTACAACCCCATGGCAGCCCCTATCCCCTGACCACTGGCCCTCACCAAAGCAACATGACTAGAAATACTGCCAGCTGGAGGTTTAGGGGAGTCAATGGTTCCCATGGATATGCATTGTGGATCCTTGATGCCTTCAATAGCATTTGTCTGGACTCCTTGACTTCCCACCCAGTTGCAGACAATTCTATACTTCACCAGCTTTTAGAGGCCGCCATGCTGAAAATCAGGTTATTGGCTTGCTTAGCCTGATTCTTAGATACACAATGCTGAGCTTCTGTGTGAATTCTCAGTCATTGCTGAGGTATGGAAGCAGCCATTAGCATAAGAGGGACTGACTTTATCCTCACAATCCCAAATTATGTTTTACAGTGCTTTATGAACTCAACAACCTGGACAACAATCTCCATGGGGGCAAACTCTACACATTGTTCAGTCAACAAATCTTTATTAAGGATCTCTTAAGCATCAAGCACTGTGCTAAAGATTGAGGTTAGGATGATGATCCAGGCAGTAACACCTCCAGGGTTCACAGTCAAGTGGTACATTTCATTGAAATAACATCAATTGTTCCCATTGGTTGAATGTTTACCGTGAATCAAGCATTGTTCTATATAATTTACATGCACTCACTCATTTAATCCTCCTAAAAACAAGAGAATGATTTTTACTCTTATCTCCATTGCACAGATGAGAAAACGGGGAAAGACAGAGTAGTACCTTGCCCTGGACATATGGGAAATAAGTAGTGGAACCAGTATTTCAGGTACCATGAGCTGAAGCCAGGAACTAAACCTGAAGGAAAATATTTAATTAATATGTTTTGTTTTTTCTTGATCCTCTCCCTCTCCCCATAAAATTGCTGATATGTTTTATCCAGGCTTTGGGAAGAAAGTGTATGTCTTTATCAAATGGAATTCCATGCTAGCCTTTGGATTTGCTACAACTTAGTACTGCCAACAACAACAAAAATGTCATTTATATCCCAGTTAAACATTTTATATCACATGATCTTATAGAATTTTCTTTCTTCTCATTTAATTTGATGTCTGAAGTTGATATTTTATGGTATATATAAGAAAATGAGCAATGCTTATCTATCCATCTCTCAAACTTTATATCCCGACCTACTATCAATATCAAGATCATGACAAGCAGTGAGGAAACACTGGCAGACAAGGCATCAGGAAATAGCTTCATCCAGGGCTGTGATATTCCCAGTGTTATTGGTGCTGCCTCTGTCTTCTTGTCCTAACAGAAGGGCCGTAGACAACATGACTCTGTGATTCTCTTGCCTTTGACTTCATAACTCATAGCAGTGAAACATACATATCACTACGGCCCCATTTTCATATTCACTAATACAGGACATGTAAACTCGTTGTCATAGAGAACTCCCCAAGCAGTGAAGGGAGATGTATTTTTATTTGAGACTTATTTACCAGAATTTTGCAACCTTGATCAGTCTCTCTGTCTTTATCCCACCACTTCCTTGGCTCTGACAGAGTCCAGGGACTGCAGCAGCTCTGAGTGGGAAGACTGTAAATGACAAATAACAGATCCTCTGCCAAAAACGCGATTAGATCATAAATAAACTAAGTTAAACCAGACTCTCCACCTACCACATCTAGCCGTGACCCCGCACCTCGGGAAAGAAGAAAAGGCTTTGTATAAATGGGGACAGGGACTGTGCACATTTCCCACTTGATGACTCATGCAATATGGAATGAGAGGCCCCAACCATCCTCCCACAAACAAAGGATGGAAAACAAACACTGAGCGAGCATCTGCCTGTCCTCACTGCCCACTCCCATCATCCAGAACCCAGGCCTCGGGAGCCAGACAGCTCTATTGGGTCTACTCCGTGAGTGTTCTAATGAGGAAAGCAAGCCACAATGGCTGCAAGAATGGGACACCACTGGGTCTAATATTTCCCTGTGGCTCCTGGGTTATTCCCACATATAAGAGGGAAACCTCTTCTTTACCTCAACAGCTTTAGTAAATGATTCTTTCATTTATATGGCCCAGTACAGCTTACACGGTCATTACTGACATGTAATTCCTACAACATTTTTGTGAGGTGAGTGTTGTTATCCTTACTTTCCAGACAAGGATACCCAGACTCAGCCATGTGCATAAGGCAACTCAGCACTTACAATTGGCCTAAAGGATGGATAATCTGCTTCCAGATGTAAAGAATTCCCATTACTCCTTGGGGAGGCAAGGCAAATTGGCCTCAAAGTAGTTTGCATAGCAGACTCATATCACACCAACCTCCCAGGCCTATTCCAAGGGAGCAGGAAGAAGCCTCAGCCTCCTTCCTATGCCCCAGCTCCACCTCCAATGTCCTCAGAAAACTGGGACCTCTCTTTCCTTCCCTCTCTCCAGGCTGGCAACACCCACCTTGGGTTGGAATGCCAGGGCAGCCCAGAAGAGTAATGCCATGGCCAGAAACTGCTGAGGACCAGTGGCCTGCTCTGTCCCTTAGAAGAAGCAGGATTGGTGGGAGATGTTCATTATTAATATCCTCATTATGGAAATATTATTCTTACCTTGAATCTGCTCTTGTGGAAAACAGACCAGGATTGAGCTCACTGTCTCAATGCTCCTGGAGTGGTGATGTTCAAAGGGTGGTAGCCTGGACTCCTCACCTTTACATTCATTCTCCTTCCCTCCACTCCAATCCAATTCTTATCTATGTGATAAAGGGTGGCCTCACTAAACACACACACACACACACACAACTAAAACTGGAAGATTTATCAGAGCAAAAGAGATAGGAGCCTCATGGCAAGCAATGCTTTAAAGAAAAACACACTTTTACTATTCAGTCAACAAATGTAAGCTTTAGTTCTTAGAAATGTACTGGGCTGGAAGGAATGTAAAGCTGAATGAGATGCTTCATGACTTTAGAGCAGTGGTTCTCAACCTGTGGATCACGACTCCTTTGGGGGTTGAATGACCCTTTCACAGGGGTCGCCTAAGACCATCGGAAAACACATATATAATTACATATTGTTTTTGTGATTAATCACTGTGCTTTAATTATGTTCAATTTGTAACAATGAAAATACATCCTGCATATCAGATATTTACATTACAATTCATAACAGTAGCAAAATTACAGTTATGAAGTAGCAACGAAAATAATTTTATGGTTGGGGGTCACCACAACATGAGGAACTGTATTAAAGGGTCGCGGCATTAGGAAGGTTGAGAACCACTGCTTTAGAGAGTCCTACTCAGTGTCCCTGAACACCTTCCAGGAGAGTTACTGCAACCTGACTGTGAGCAGACACTTGCCTGTGCCTCACTCTGAGAGCTGGAGCCAGAAAGAATGCAGGAAAACAAACTGGAACCTTTACAAGGCCCTTCCCACTAATACTTCCCAAGCCAACTTGGCATCAAATCTCAGGAACCAACTCAACAGTGCCTTGTCCTATATCCCTATTTAATTCACCTAAAATGATTATGATCAACTAGGGCAAAGGTCTGTACCTGAAGCCAGCTCTGTCCATAGGTCTCTCCCCTCTCTAGCCCTCAGTTTCCCCTCCACCAAGGGTTTCAGATTATATCTGTGTTGCCTAAGAGTCTGTTGAGGCAAATCTATATCTACCATGGGGTTGTGAGGGGGCTGAGTGGTGGGCTCAGAACCTTTCAGCCACCTCCCACCTATCTTGATTCAGAAAGAGCAGCCCAGTCACCTCTGTTCATCCTACTGAGTTCAATTCTCCAAATACAATCTACATAGCTATAGATTGTATTTGGGAAAAGAGATCTCCCTGGTGAAACAAAAACAACTTTTGAAAACCACTGAGGAAGTTGTTTAAGGTATTTTCCAGCTCTGATATGTTGTGACTTCTGGTTATTTTCTGTGATTAAAGGTCAACTTGTGCAGGGTTCATGTTCACTTTAATGCTCAACAAGATTCTCCCCAGACAAACTTCCCCCTACCTCCTTCCTGGGAGTGTTGTTCAAGAAAAATAGCATAACCAAGCCTTTCGGTCTCCATGTAGCTAACCGCTATGTACCCATTTAGCAAATGTTTGTTGAGTAACTGTTATGTGCCAAACAGTGTGCCAGCTACTGAGTTAGCTTCTTCCAAAGAATCAGGTTCTGTGGAAACTCCCCACAGCCTAGTGCTTAAAAGCATGGACTTTGGGTCAGACTGACCTCCAGCCCTGGCCCATTATCTGTGTAACCACAGGAGGTGGCTTACTCTTTCTGAGCTTCAGTGTCCTTGTCTGTAAAAATAATGTGAAGATCAAAGGAGTGTATTGTTGAAAGTACAAGCATAATCGGTGTGAAAACACTTAACATAGTAAGTGCTCAAAAAATGTCAATGATTATTACTTTTACTAAGTTCAATTGCTCATTGTCTCTTCCCTGACTCTATCTTACCTGGTCTCTCTGACTCTAGTATCAGCCCTTTACTTCATCCTTCCCTTTAACCAGAGAAATCTTGCTTTATCCACTGAATTCTTATTCATGCTTTAAGGGGAAATTCAAATGCCATCTGGCCTGTGAAGCCTTTCTTAATTCTCAGAAGCAAAATTAAGCTTCTTATGCCCAGTGCATAGTTCCATTTTCCTATTATAGAACTTATTGTATGGGATTCATTCATTTATTCAACAAATATTTGTTGAGTGATTATTAGGTGCCATCCTTATTCTAGGCCCTGTGGGATATATCTGTGACTCACAAGTCAATTGCTTATTTGTGAATCATTCTCTAAACACCCAGCCTCCAACCAGGGAATTTAGGGGAGCAAGATCCCAACTGTATTCATTGGCCTAGACAGGTGCTCATCCAAGGTACTTAGCATGAGTTTTCTCAAAGAATGGGTAACAAACAGGCAAATCTATAGCTTTGCAATGGTCATTAGATCAATAAGAACATGTGTACAATAGCCTTCTTCAAACTGTGGGTTGAGAAGCCAGGAGGAGGCTGGCGAAACCTTGGGCTGACTCTTACAATCTGTCCATTGTATCATCTCAGCCCTCAGACCCATCTCCATTACCCCTATCTGCCACTAGGACCTAGAGCAAAAAGGGGAAAGCAGAGAAGAGAAAAGAAAAAAATGGTTATACTGTAGAATTTAATACAATTTTTAAACTTGGAAATTCTGAATTGCTAGAGGCTGACAAAGACCTAGAGAAGCCCTAAGAAGACGTCATGTACCTACACCTGGGCCTCACAGCCATTCTGTCCTCTTAAGTCAGTCCCATAGACAAGCCCCTGGGAGAAGCTACAGCTCCAGACTTTTCTAAGAGGATATTAGCCAGGATTTATGTTTCTGCTCAAGCCCCCTCTCACCTTGTAGCATTTGGAAAAGACGTCATAGGAGCCAGCCCAGGCCACAGGGGAATAGCAGCAAAAGTGGGGAATGAACAAAGAGAGCACATTGACAGGCAACTAGCCCAATCCCGGAGGACTTATCCCCTCGCACGCCTATGCCATTTAAGGCAGAGCCAAGGAACAAAGAAAAGGGGATGTATTAAGTGGCTGAAATGTTAAAAATCACAGAATCACATTATCAGCTTGTGGCATTGACAGGAAGCTGAGAAGTAGATGCAGTGTCCATTGGAACCATGAGACTGGTACAGGTCACAGGCCAAAGGTCAGCTCTTTTAGAGGGCTGGGGTCAACAGGGTGGGTGTGCATGTGTGTGTGTGTGTGTGTGTGTGTGTGTGTGTGTGTGTGTGCATGTGCCTGCATACATCTAGATTTGCTAGATTTTCAGGGTCTTTCTGTGGCTGAATAACAACTGGTAGTAAGTTAGGGAGAGCCAGAAAAGGGAAAAGGAATGGATAAAATGTTACCAAGGGTGGCCTGAAGAAAAGCAAACCCAGAACCTCCAGGGCAGCTCAGCTTGGTCCACAGAGAGGTTTTTTAGAAAAGCAGCATCTAGTGTGATATTCAAGAGCCTTTGTGGTTGAGAGGAGAAATGGGCACAAAGAGCTCTGTACACATTTTTTCTGAAGGTTGGCGCTGCTCAACAAAAGATTCTTGCCACACTCTTCAGGTCAAGGATTATGTCTATACTTTTCACTAGCATAGTGCCTAGTGCAGAGCCAGTGCTCCCTATGGCATTGTTGAATGAATGAATGAATGAATGAATGAGAGCGATCAGGGGGAAAGATGTCTCAGTAAAAAGAAAATTAAGACTGAATAGGAAGTAGAGGAAGAGGGAGACCCAGAGGAGCTGGAACCACTGAGTCTAGCTAAGACAAGAAATGGTCACCTATTATACTTTAATAGCAAACAAACAAACAAACAAACAAAATGGCATGTTACAATCACTTGTTCATTTGCAAGGCCCTGGGGGAGCTATTGAGACTTAAGACAAAGGCCTGTCCTCAGAGAGTGTGGGATCCACATGCAGAGGGACAATTTATACACAATTGTCCTGAATAAAAACAATAGTCACGAAGGCAGTGCAGATAAAGTCCTAATAACGGGACTCAATAAGGAATAGGTCAGGACAGAATGTGAGTGTCAAGAGGAAAATGCCCTTAATTGTGAGGATGCTTTTATTTCAAACTTGGGTAGCAGGGCAAGTTGGCCCAGTGGAGCCTCGCCATCCAATGGCCAGCAAGACAGACACCGTCTCTTCGAAGGCAACAAGAGAGCTGGCACGGTGGTGGCTTTGCCTTGTGCCTCCCCTGTCCCCTCCCTTTGGCCACTTGCCCTGATAGTGGAGGGATTTTTCTTAAGGTCTTTATATAGATGAGTTAATGTAAAGGCTTTCCAACATAAGCATGTTTTTCTGTCCCTTCTCTCTGACCTTGGCATTTTCTCTCTCCATTCCAGGCTCGGTGCTGTCCTGTGGCCAGGTTTGCCTCTCATTTGTCAATGTTATTATTGAATTTTCAAATGCCAGTAGTACACATAAATCAATGGCTTTCTTCTCCCTACTGGCATATCCCTGCCACATGTGGTCATTCATTTTTTTAATAAGTCCCCCTCTCCTTTCACCCATTTATAAAAATGCATCTTGTTCCCCCACCGCCGTCCATCACTCGGTGAGCCCGGCTATTCGTCGCTCCCGAGTGCTTATTCATCAACGTTTTCAAAAGCAAAATCACTCTTCGCCTCCTGCTCTTATTGTGCCATCAATCTTGACCAGGGGATCAATAAACTTCGCTTTTGCAATTTTTCCACCCCCTCCTGAGCTGACTCTCTCCAAAGTGCAGTCTTTTTATTTACATTTTTAACTGATCATCAGCAGACGGGGGACGGTGGTGTCAGGGAGGCGAAGGGCTTTCATTTGCTCCCGAGGCAGCAATAACCATCCATGCATCGGTCATTTAACACGGTAACCCAGCGAAATTGATACTCAACTCTTCCCTGCCCGGGTCCACCGCGTAAATCATAACCTGAGGAAACAAAAGCCCTGCCTGAGCAGCGTGTCTTGCAGGCGGGCAGGGAGGCAAGGAAATAGTGGAGTGACTCACCCCCCCAAACCCCATTGGAGGAGAGGCACGCTGGCTACAGGAATTTTTTCACACTGTTTTATATGTGTTAAGGGGAAATTTAAATGGAAGGGTCTAGGGTTGAGGAAAGTACAGAAGGCTGAATTTAAAATGGGCAGATATATAAACCAGGCTGGCCAGGGGGCCTTGATTGACTGGCCTATTCAATCTCTTCTAGGCTGGTAGACACACCAGGTCCACAGGGCCCTTACCTGCTCTGTTCACAGGGGCAGAGACTCAGAGCAGCTAAGGGACCTGTGGACCTGATGCTCAAATGGCAAGGCTGCACGGAGGCCGGCGAGCAGTGTAGGAAGTCAGAGGGAATTTTTCAGCCTGCTCTGAAAAGACTTCCCTAAGGCTCTATTCAAACACAGGTAAGATGATAAGAATTTGACAATTCATCATTCGGCGAAGATTCAGGCATGTTGTCTATCTTGCTTTGTTTTTTCCATTGCTGTTTAGGCGATCAAATGACTTTAGGGCTTCCAGGTAGTGTGGCTGGTTAACCTCACGGGGAAGCTTGCAAGGTAAGACCTGCGAAGTGTCCACTTGTCCTCTCTCCACCACCAGTTCCTCAGCCTAATGAAGAGTAGCATGGGCCTAAGGGAAGTGGGGGGAAAGAATTTCTACTCTTCATACCTGTTCTGCTTTAGGTGCTTTCCATGCACTAGCATGCGGATCCTGAAAACAGCTTGCCAGGTAAGTTTTGTGTCCACATTTCAAGGATGGGTGGCCATACAGGGGTTTAGTTACTTGCCAGAGCTGTAAAATTTGAATACAGAACTCTTGAACTCCAAACCCAGGCCTTTGCAATATAACCAGTACTAACCTGAGACCTCAGCAGTCATCTGACTGGGACTGGGGGGATCCAAGAGCCTCTTTGGGGATTGCCTACATCCAATCACAAGTTGGTGACAAAGAGAGTGCAGGGTCCAAGAGGTCCAGTGGGTTCCAGGGGTCCACTGCCCAGGACACAGTAGGGATGCTGGAGCGGGCAATGCACTAGCTGACAGACATTGAACCCCAAGTCAAAGAGGGGTGGCTATTGCTCTTGGGGAAGTCCCTTCCTTTGCTGAGTCTCAGTTTCCTCAGCTCTAAAACTAAGGAGTTGGGCTCCATAATGCCTAAGATCTTCTCTAAATGGAAGACTTCTGTAATCCCCTCAGGGCTTCCACAGTAAGGTCCATTGCAGGCCAAAGGGTGGCGCTGTTAGCACTAAAGCCCTCTACTCTGTAGGGCCCTGTGAGGCAGGGGATCAAAGAGCATTGGAGGTGGGCAACTGGCAAATGCATGCTGACTTCTGTCTTTACTCTCCTCAGCTATGATAGGGGAGTTCATGATTAGATCAGGACACAGATCTAGGGGCTTTATATTTTTGGACTCAGAGTTTTGGAGCTCTTGGAGAAGTAATATTTTAAAATATAAATATGAAACAGCCCTGGCTGGTTTTGCCCAGTAGTTGGAGCATGGGCCCGTGGACCAAAGGGTCGTGGGTTCAATTCCTGGTCATGGGCACATACCTCTGTTGCAGGCTCGATCTCCTGCCCCTGTCAGGGTGTGAATGGAGGGCAACCAATTGATGTTTCTCTCTCTCCCTCTCTCCCCTCTCTCCCCTCCACTCTCTTTAAAAAAAAATCAATGGCAAAAAATATCATCAGGTGAGGATAAAAAAAAATCTTCTTAAAATAATATTGTCAACTTTTTAATTGGAAAAATCCAGGCATTAAAAAAATTACCATCAACCCTCACCATTATTTCAGAAAGGACATTTGAACTCCCCAAAGTTTACAAAGAATGTAATTCACTGTGGACAGACTCCAATCCACATACAACTGCTGGGAACCAGGTAAACAGCCTATCCACCCATCAAGCTAAAGAAGGCATACTGTCTGGAGGAGAGAGATATCGCCCTGGTGACCACACTGAAAGCCCCATCTGTGAGCCCACCTGTGCACAGTGCACAGCTCAGTAAGGGAATATACGCACACCTCCCTGTGTGACTTGTCTTATTGTTCAGTGCATAAATCTCACACTCCTGAAATACTGGGACCGTGTCTCGCCTTGAGTTTTTCATCACCAAGTAGATTTAACCTTGTTATTTTGTTTGTGCCTATCTGAGATTTAAGGGTGAGCTCATTTATGTGGCTCAACTGAGACAGATGGCGAGAGTGGGCCGAGGTGGAAGGGATATGGTTTGGGGGAGTTATGTCAGTAGAACTAACGGGATGTACAGGCAGCCAGATCCAGAGCTGGGCACAGCCCCCGGGCAGCTTGCTCAGCCACGTCCTGGTCTCCCAGGAGCCCACAGCTGCAGCAAGTGGGGGAGCCCGGGGCCTTGGAGAAAAGAGAGGTTCTGACCAGGGAATTCTAGAAATACTGCTGCCGTTCCTTGTTCGTGTAACAATAAACAAGACCTTCCATCAATTAATGTAGGCTCCAAAACGGCTGACCTTAGCGAGTGGAAGATGCTGGCTCATCAGCGATGTGCTGTTCTAAGTAAGCCCAGAAAAGGCACTCTGTAGATACCCAACTTTGCCTGAACGCCATCCAAGCTGTCAGTCTCAGGGCTGCTCCAGGCCTGGGCACTGGGCTTACGTAACGTCAACTGTTTTGCTAATCGGCCAGAAATAAACAATGAGTGACTGGTCATTTTTAAAAGCCAGCTCCCCTGCAAGGGGAAGAGAGATGAAGCCAAGGGGCTGAGGGAGAAAGCGCCTGCCAACATAATAAATACAAACCCAAATCTCCGACATTTTGTGGTTTGACACTTAATTGATTAACTAATTTGAGGCAACAAGATTTAGTGTTCCTGCAGATTAGTGTCGAAGGGGTAATTATAGCCAAAGCTTCCATCCCCGAAGAGCGTGGCAGCTGCAGCTCCGCACGGGCCAAACCCGCATTAAAGCCCACAGATTACAGCCGGCAGATACAAAAGGTTTCTTGGAACACGTCCCTCTCTGGCTCTGCGTGCTGGGATTGCTCTGGAAAGGTCATTTGGTGCCTTATCAGCATAGACAAAATCCCCTGCCTGTAATGTATGTGTTTATTCTCAAATTAAATATATTAATGTATTATTTGTTCTTAAAATGTCATGGAATAGATAGTGAGCTTAGCCCTCCTGGCAGACCTTTGAAGCTTAAAGAGTAATGTAATAATAGTACATTAATCCATAGGCTGTGCAACTCTGTCTCTGCGGAGGCCCCAGACTCCGGTACCTGCTCCCGGTGGCTAGATTTGCTGCCCGCTCTCGGCTGTAGGAGCCTGCGTCTTTAACAATGGGAGGCTTAATGGAGGGGGCTCTGCTGAAGCTAAGGAAAGGCATGCCCCTCCATTATTTAAGGGGGATAATTCTGTTATGAATGTGAAAACAGGCAATGGCCTATATGCTCCAAGGTTAAAAAGAATTTCAGGAAAAATGGAGAATGAGCCTAAAAGCAATACGACCCTATTTTTCTGCCATTCTCCTCTGGCTGGCTACATTTCCATAGGCGATGGTGTTTCTGGGCACATCTGAATGTGCAGTGTGATTCTAGCTCAAGGTGCTGGTGATCGCCCCAGGATTAGGAACTGTAACCACAATCAATGCAAGTACACACAGCGCTTAGGTAGGTCCTTGAGGTGGTGGGTGCTGCCAGCTGCCCAGTGCTGGGAGGTGTGGGTGGAAAGGAGGGTAAAGGAGAAGACCTTGAACCTTCACAGCTGCTCCAGCAAAAAAGAACACATTCTGCTTTAGTGTCCTTGAAGTAATTTTACTTGCTTGGCCCACTCTCCTCCTCTTAGTTCTGGCTTATGTGGGCCCGATTCTGTTGGACAGTGGACTGGGGGATTCTAGTTGCATCCCAGCTCCTGCCTAACCTAGCGTGGTATCTGCCTTCATGTGTCTGTCTCCAGCCCTGACCTTACCAGGGGTGGGCAAACTTTTTGACTCGAGGGCCACAATGGGTTCTTAAACTGGACCGGAGGGCCGGAACAAAAGCATGGATGGAGTGTTTGTGTGAACTAATATAAATTCAAAGTAAACATCATTACATAAAAGGGTACGGTCTTTTTTTTTTTAGTTTTATTCATTTCAAACGGGCCGGATCCGGCCCGCGGGCCGTAGTTTGCCCACGGCTGCCTTAGACCCTCTGCCTGTGTTTCATGAGTGCACTAGGCTGAATGCTAGTCTACTCCCTTACTCCTCTGGGTTAACTGTCAGCCTTCTGTGTAGTTGGGTGTCTTGGAAACTGACTCTGAGAAATGTAGGTGTTTTATTAGGAGATGGTCTTTGGACTTAAAGGAAATCAGAAAGACAGGATTAGACAGAGGAAAAAACTGATCTCCTGGCCTCAGCCAGTCCTGGAGCTTTGAATTTTGGATGGCCCTTGAGAGTTGTCCCAAACGGGGGCAAGGGAGCCAGGTCAGTATATCCCTCCACTAGTCCATTGTTGGCCCTGCCCCTGGAGACTGCATAACCTTGAACAAAGCAGTTCCCTGTAGCCCAGGGTAATTCACAGTGACTATGCAGCTGTGAACTGTCAGCAGCCAATGTTCCCAGAAGTCGAGGGTCTGAAGAAGGGTTTAGCCTGGGAGAAGCGTCACAATATTCACGGCATGTGGTGAGCTCCTTGAGATCTCTCTGCTCTACACTTTCTGCCCTTTCCTGAGAAATTAGCTTCCTATCCTAACCAGTGGTTCTAGCCCTCTGCTGCCCTCTAGCGGCTATGTCTCCAACTACCCCCGCCAGAAAGGCCCCATGTTGGTCTACAATGCATTGACTAATGTGTCAAGCAAGTTGGTGGTTGCTAAGCTATTCTTACAAGAAAGTTGTCACTAGCAAGATGCTGAAGTATCACTGGCACTGAAGAGAGCCTTCTCTCCACTTGTTCTTTCTACTCTCTCTGCCATTAGGCCTTGACTTCAGTTTTGAAAGCTTTGGGGTCTTGAAGAGGTTCCTGATTGGGATTGTTAGCAACATCAACCAGTATTGACTAACTCTTTAGTAGTATTTGTCAAGAGCAAGGTCTTTCAGGAAATAGAATGTGTGATCTCAGAGGAGAAAGGGATCAAATCCAGACATTTACCAATTCAATATTGCTAAAAAATGCCCAGAGTTGATTGGGTGACATTCCTTACTGTGCAAACTAAGGGCATAGAGTTCCCCAGGATGGAAAGAGCACAGGGTTTGAGTTACTAGATCTGGCTTCAAGGCCCAGCTCTGCCACTTCCTGATCATGTAGTATTGACTGAATCACTTATCTCAGATTAGTTTCTGCAACTGTAAAATGTGATAATACCTACCCAAAAAGTTGTTTGCAAGAGATTAAATTAACTACACATGTCAAAGCATTTTACAAAGCATTGTGTCATTCAGAAGATAGTGTCTATCGGAGTCCAATTTTTAGACATTTTCTGATGAACTGCACAGGGTTCCAAACCTACTGAGTACTACAGATCCCAACCTGTCACTCCAATCATTGTCTGGATTCACATACGTTCCTCCAGCAAGGAAAATGACTCTTCAACAGCAGTGACTAAAATACATGAAGAACTGGCAGGTATGAAATAATTGAATAGAAAGATACAAACTTTACAATGAACCTTGCTGTACCTTGATACATTCATAAAGTTACTTCCTGATGCAGAGGTGGGAAGCTATGATCTGGGAACAGTTCAGTACTGTACCAGGCTCACAGCGAGGCCAGAAAGTGCGTCAGTGGAACTGGGACTAATGCAGTCACCATCAGGAAGGCCCACTCTTCTTGGCATGTGCTTCCTAACTGGAAGGCAGATTGCATTTGTTTTGTTTTAATGCAGAAGAAATCTGCACCATAGAACTTAATTGTCAGACTGTTGAAACATACTGAGGGAATGTTTTCCATCAATAATGGATTTTAAACAGGTGAAGTCAACAACGATGAAGTTAGGTCCTATGGATTGTGTATCTGAAGTATAGTCATTATTGAGAGTTTGCAAGGATGAACCAAAGTCACAGCATCCCTTGGCTTAAGGATGAACCAAAGCCACAGTATACCTCTCTAACAGAGATAAAATAGCAAGAAAACAACATATCTTTCCCCATACACAATCTTTGAAAGAAATTTTGTTAATTGATTTAAATGAACTCTCAAGCTTATACATGTATGAGTAAGTACTTAGTTCACACACACACACACACACACGCACACACACACATATACATATATATATATATATACACTAGAGGCCTGGTGCACAAAATTCGTGCACTCAAGGGCAGTCTCTCAGCACGGCCTGCGCCCTCTCGCAGTCTAGAAGTCCTCGGGGGATGTCACGGAGGTGGGAGAGGCTCCTACCACCACCGCTGCACTTGCCAGCCATGAGACCAGCTTCTGGCTGAGCAGCACTTCCCCTGTGGGAGCACACTGACCACTAGGGGGCAGCTCCTGCATTGAGCATCTGCCCCCTGGTGGTCAGTGTGCATCATAGCAACCAGTCATTCCGCCTTTCAATCTATTTGCATATTAGCCTTTTATTATATAGGATATATATATAAAATACTACATCATGTATATCATATATATGCTGAACATTTAACTGACAGAAACAAATATTAGGAGAAGAGGCAAGAATCAGGAGGCAACTAGAAAAAATACCACTGAAAAACTAAAATACATATCACAAAACCAAGCTTGAAATGTGATTACATGGTTTCTTACTCAGAACAGATATTAGATAGTTTAGAAGGGAAATAAAATTAAAAGTAACAAGAAAAGTAAGAAACTGAAAAATAATGTGTGAGTATGAAATAGTGATGGAAACTCAAAAGGCAAAAGAAGCCATTTAGAGTCGGGAGAAATAGCTTCAAGAGATCCTGAAAGCATCCTTGCATTACCACTCGGTAAAGCAACCATCCCATCAGCGACTGGAAGACAATATGGAAATCTTTGAATATGTTTAGTGCAAAGTACTATGTTTAGGCAGAAATGAAAGTGGGTAATTTAATGTGAAATTATATTTATTGAGAATGTTTTTGTTTTGTTATTTAAATTTGTGTATAGAAGAGAAAAACTTCAGTTGTCATGAAATCTACAAGTATGAAATACCTTGTTTTCCAAAGCTAGCTAGGGGCTAGGCAGGTAATAGAAGTGTGTGTGTGTGTGTGTGGTGGTGGTGGTGCGGGGGGGGATGGCTAAGAATTCTGTACTACTTTTACTGAAGAAATGCCTTATAACTTAGGTGCACATTTCATAGAGAAATGAATGAAAGACTCACTGCTGATATACAGGCCCTGGCCAGTGTGGCTCAATTGGTTGAGCCTCAGTTCTGTGCACGGAAAGGTCACCAGTTCAATTTCTGACCAGGGCACATGCAGGCTTGGTCCCTGGTAGGGGGCATACAGGAGGCAGACAATCTATGTTTCTTTCTCACATTGATATTTCTCTCTCTCTCTCCCTCCTCCCTTCCTCTCTCTCTAAAATATCCATAAAAACATACTTAAAAAATTAAATGCTGATATTCACCTTCACCAAGGTCCACTCTTTTACACCAAGGTTCTCCTTAGAATTCCCAAATATAAGCAGTCACAGTGTAGACAGACACAGGAAATTCCATTATTCGTCAAGAGACAAGAAGCCTTTTCATGGAATCCACAGACATCATGGAGTCAGCTCCTCGGGCTTGCCTTCCGAGCTATCTTCTAGATTTCAGTTTTCTTTACGGCCAATGGGAAGTTCTGTAGGCCCATGTCAAGCATTTTGAGACAGTGGTGAAAGGCACTGTTTCAACAGATTATTTCCTTCCTGACACAGTCAGCATGGGGACCACATGAGCGTTCATCTCCATAGCAGTCACCAAACCTGATTGTCATGAAAGGGCGTGGGGGTGTCTGGCCACAGTTCCCCACCTCACCTCCATGGCAGCAGGCACTCCAGGGCCTGGACTGAACGCCATGGAGAAGGGCCAATTGGAAAGTGGGGCTTATTAAAAAATAGAGAACAGGGCAGCCATGGAGGGGAAAAAATGATAATGTTTTCTTTTCCCGTTAGGAGGCCCTTCTGAACCTAGACTCTATCTAATAACAGAGACTCCAGGGCAATCTAAACTGAGGGCTGTTCTCCAAATCACCAGCCAAACCCGAGAGAGAAACAGCCAAGATGGCAGGCCTGCAGCTGGCCCTGCGCAGGTGACGGCAAGGGCGGGCAAGAAGCCCTTCCCTCCATAACGTAACCCTTGTTCATGGAACCATAAAGGTCACTGAGAAAACAGGCCAGGATCCTTGCCTCCTGTTCCTGTAATGGTATTAGCAACGACTCTTTCTTACTCAATCGCACTCCCAAAGGATTTCCAATAAACTTTTTATGTGCCATAACTGTTACATTAAATAAAGCTGAAAGTATTGAGTAAACCGACTGTAAATCACTTTAGATGCCTTGGAATTACATTAAGTGTGAGAATTATGGATCTATTGGTGCTTGCAGAAACAGAGAAACGACAGAGCCAGGGATTTTTATGCTGCCAGCCTTTGGAAGATTTTTTAATTATTTCTTTATGCTCCGCGACAGCCATCTCTTGTAAATGAGTTGTTCAGGGGCAAACTCGGGGTAGGGAGGAGACAGAGGAGAAGTTGGGGTGCGGGTGGAAGGGAAGGGATGCCTTGCTATGAGGAATGCAGCGATAGCCCTGGATCTCCTCCTTCTTTCAGACGTCATTACTCCAGGCTTGAACTTTTTCTTTTCTTTTTATTATCTTTCAGGATTGTACATTTTTTATTATTTTTGTTAATACTCACCCAAGGATATTTTTTCCATTGATTTCTAGAGAGAATGGAAGGGAGGGAGGGAGAAATGGAGAGAGAGATAGAGAGACAGAGAGACAGAGAGAGAGACAGAGACAGAGAGAGGCATCAATGTGAGAGAGATACATCAGTTGGTTGCCTCCTGCCAGGGATTGGGCCTGCAGCTGAGGTATGTGCCCTTGACCGGAATCAAACCTGTGACCCATAGGTCGATGGGCTGTTTCTCTAACCACAGAACCAAACTGGCCAGGGCTTGTATATTTTTAATTAAATGCATATGGATATCATCCCTACAGCGTTTTGCAGGATTTATGTCGTTGGACACGTTCTCTTCCTGGACTTCCAAGACCTTTTCCATTCAAGTCTCACCAGCTGTGATTTTTGTGAAGTCGAAACCCCTGCTTTTATGGCCTTCATGTTCAACCATCTTCTCGAGGCCTCTGCAGGGTCAGAGCTGTGTTTCAAAAGGAACTGTCAGACTACTGAAAGTGGAGGAAGTTTGGAGAGCTTGTTGATAAAACGGAAACCTCTCAGACTGATGTTCCCCAGCACCCCCTTTGATGTCAAAGCAGGTTTGGGTTTGTTTGGAAAAAATGTTACGGCTGCTTTCCAACTGGCCCGAGTGGTTTCTCTCAACGACCAGTTCCAGCAACACAATTATAACCAGGGGCCTGTGACATCAAGGACTATTGCCCTCGTCATCAAAATGATGTCGGGAACTTAGAAGCCACTTCCTCTCAGGGAGAGCAGAGGCTGCAAGAAGTCATCCTCCCTCCAGGCCAGAAAGGGCGTGGCTGATGAATAATTCATAGACATTCATGGAAAGGTTAGAGGAGGGGTGATGTGGAGAGGAGAAGTCTGAATTTATGTCCCCACATCTAGCAGTGAGAAGCATTAGAAGCCAGAGGACACCAGAATGTGAAGCTAACGGGCAACCAATTTATCTCACCTGGACTGCTAATGGCCATATTAATACTTTGTAATCTGTTATAAAGAAAATTAACAGATGAAAATCTCTGTTTCAACCAGTCAATTGCTATCTACCTATAGGGAACCAGGATGTTACATGATCTGTCTGGGGGGACAAGACAGCCCATGTTAAATAACAGAAAGCAGCCTGCAAGGCTATGTCCTTAAGTGAGGATTGGGTAACATCAATCATAATTGCAGCAGGAATTTGGAGGGAGATGGAGAGAGCTGATGTCTTGGCAGGATGGGTGGAGCCAAGTCTGTGCTGAAAGCATGGTCTGGACTGCAGCTTACGGGGAAGGGCGTCCCAGGGCAGAGGAGAGCCGTGGGGAGACAATGACCACAGGGTGCTGCGAGATACAGAGAAGGGAGCCAGTGAAGGGAACCAGTGGGGCCAATAAGGTGGAGTGGAGTGGGGTGGGGTGGGGGCACTCTGACCACTAGGCGACCCTGTCTGCACAAGGGAGTAGGGTTTCCTACAGCATAAACAATGAGGGAATAGATGTTTGTGTGCATGTCTATGGACAGTCTCAGCCCAGTGCCATGTTACCAGTTACACCAGCTTCAGCGAGGAGTTGCATCTGAGTTAACCAGAGGCTAAGGGTGAAATGGAAAGGGCTCGTGCACTAACAGCGTGAGACGAAGGCCGTGCTGGAGGCAGCCGAGCAGGAAGAGCAACTGAGTGGGCACCTCCGCCTGGCTGCCTGCAGGGTTGCTCTGCACCCTGAGCCCACTGGGAGTCTGTGCACTGGCACCCTAGTTGGGTCATGGAAATTCATGTGCCTGGAAACACTGGTCTAGGAACCTCCAGACCTGGGGTTTGACCTTAACTTTGGCATTAATTGATTGCATGACATTGAGCAAATTATTTCACCTCCTCTGAACCTCGGGCTCTCATCTAGGGGCTGGGTGATCTGGAAAGTCATTTCTAACTCTCAATCCGCCCAATGGCTATGTTTGTACCTAAATAACAGGCCAGAGGGTGGCTAGCAGAGTTCTTACCCTTGGCTGTGTGAACAAAGGCCACACTGAGATCTATTAGCAAAATCCATCCACTTGGGCCGGCCAAGGCCAAGAAGCAGAGAAAGTGCTTCTTCACTGAGAGTTCTCCCCCGCTAACCACCGGGGTGTTTAAGCTGCTTGATCTCCTAGAGCCTCAATGTCCACTTCTATGAAATGGTGAATGGAAATGCCAGAAACCATAAGGGACAGTGACCTCTAGGGGAGCGCCCTCATTCAGTAGGTCCAGTTTATGCTTCCCCAATGGCAGTGCTGGGTTAGGCTCCTAGATTGCACTTACCCTGCAGGGACAGAAACCTGCCTCCGGGTTCTCCCTGACTGACCCCACAGGGCGCTACCTAAACCGCGTACTCCTGAGCTACACTGAACTGTTGCAGAGGCTTTGGCAGAAAGTGTGGATGCACGTGTCAACATCTCAGTGAACAAATACATGGATACACAACTAAGAGCAAATCAGCGCTGGATCCTTTAACAGGGTAGATGCCGAATAAGATGCCCAACACTGTCACACACCTAGCACCTGTGCTCACTGTATCGGTATCGAGACAAATATGTGAAATTTCTACAGATGCTCATCGGGGCCTATTCTTAGCTGGGCACTGAGTCAGCAGGACAAAAGGGTGAATGAAACAGGCAGACTACCTGCCCTGCGGGGTGAGATCCTAGGGTAACACCTAAATGCAAGCATCTCTGAGAATGATGGGCAAGGTGAGGAGAAGGCCCGATGGGGGAGGGGAGGGTGGTGAAGAGCAGCAGGACACCAAAGGACCAGCAATCAGGGAAAACCCCTCATGGGAGGTCCCATGGAGCTGAGATCTCAGCGGTGAGAAGATCATGAGCCTCACAATCCCAGCCGGCATTTTGGCCCCCTTCCCCCTTCCTAGTGGCAGCCAGTTCTGCCATCTCTGTGCATGGATGACACATGTAGCATTTGGACGATCTTAGTTTAAATAAATTTTACAAGAATTATAAGAAACAAAACCTATTTTTCCCAGGGGGGAGCCCATCCCTGGGCATCCGCACTTGCCAACACAAAGGTCCCCCACTCCTCAGCTCTGCTGGAGAGGCAGCAGGCGGGCGGGCAGGGGAGCCGTGCCCTCTCCCTGCAGGCAGGAAGCCCAGCAAAACAGCACACCTCACTGAGCCACGTTCTGATGAGGAAATCGTTAGTGGAAAGAGCTCCCAACGGGAACCCCTTCTGTTTCGCTGATCTTGTAAATCGTCTGAATTCAACGTGTCACAGGCATGTCTTACAATACACAAGATAATGCCCAGATTTTGTAGTGCAAAAGCGCATTAACCTTTGTGGACTCTCACAGGGTTCCCACAAAGAATGTCTGGTAAAAACTGCAGGGCTCGTGGTAATTGCTTGCCATGTGGGTAAGTGATCCAGAGCTGTGCAAAGATAAGGAGAAACTGCTGAAGGCAAATCACCTGGGCTTTATTATGCTCGCCCTAAAAAATAATTAGCATGGCCTATGAAATCATACTGGGGTGGGGGGGGGTGCTTTTTCTTTTCTTTTTTTTTCCAGAAGGAAACTGTAACCTACCTAGCTTTTCTCCTTACAAGGAGATTTGGAGTGTGTGTGTGTGTGTGTGTGTGTGTGTGTGTGTGTTTCCCTGACAGGAAGACAAATGAAAATGCTGATGTTAAAATAAATACACAAATACCGTGTCCAAAGCAGCAAGGACAACTTGGTGTAAATACTGTGCACTGACCGCTCTTACCCCCACCCTGTGCATCCCAGGGCATGGCCATCCCTCACTAAGTGTGGGCTCCAGGCTAGGGATGCTTGTTCCCAGTTCACTGCCATGTGCCAGGAGGCAGACAGCCGTGCCCAACCTCACCTGAATGAGGAAGCGCTTCTCAAGGCCCCAGCTTCTTGCTGACCAGAGTGGGGCCACTAAACTCCCGCAGGCGGCCTGAGGGTCTGGCAGAGAGCTATCACTTGCCTCCCCAGTGCCCTTGGTCCGGCCAAGGCCAAGAAGCAGCCAGAGGGGTCTGCGTCTGGCCCAGTTCTTTGGGGGAATAGTCACTGGAGAGTTAGAAAATATTTTTAATCAGTTTTCTTCCAGTCAGAAAGGGGACAGAATATGCATATGAATATTCTAGAGAATACATGTTATTAACTACATAGAAATGACATTTCTTAAGGATTCCACCCTCACAGAAATGCTTTTATTTTAAGCACATGCATGGATCGTCTGGTAGGTAGGTCAACAGGTTTTGGGTCATGAACTTGATGAGTAAAAGTTATGTTTTAATTGTTTATTCTCTAATTCTCTAAACTCCTGGACACACAAATCACAAGCGAGCATGACTAAATTTTGCAGAAAATGTCCATCCTGATGTTTTGTAAAAAGGAAGAGAGCTGAGCCCAGCCAGTATGGCTCAGTGGTTGAGCGTCAACCTATGAACCAGGAGGTCATGGTTCCATTCCTGCCCAGATTGTGGGCTGGATCCTCAGTGTGGGGCGTGCAGGGGGCAGCCAATCAGTAATTCTCTCTCATCATTAATGCTTCTATCTCTCTCGCCTTCTCTCTTCCTCTCTGAAATAAATAAAAATATATTAGTGAAAAAAAGAAAAAGGAAGAGTGCTGAGCTTTGATTCTAGCTCAACAAGAGTGTGTGGCAGGGAAGGCCTGTCTGCATTCCTCAGGTGTCCACAGGCTGCTCCCTGGGGAAAGGGTACAGCCTCCAGAGCAGAACTCAGACTTGGCCGATCTTGGGAGAGTTCCTTACCACCTCGTGGCCTCAGACACCTCACGTGCTAAATGAGAAGTTCGGGCCACGTGGCACAGTGACCTTTATCATCTGTACAGTGTAGGAGCTTGCAAAGCCCTTCACTCACTCCCTCTTACTTGCTTTTCCAAGCACCTTGGGAGACTGCATTAGTCAGCTTGGGCAACATAACAAAACATCCCACGTAGGGTGACTTAAACCACAGAAATGCACTTTCTCACAGTTCTGGAGGCTGGAAGCCCAAGATCAAGGTGCCGGCTGTTTTGGTCCCTGGTGAGGCCTCTCTTCCTGGCTTGTAGATTACCATCTGCCTTATGCCCTCGCACAGCCTTTCCTCTAAGGTGGCAGAGAGAGAATGAAAGATCTATCTCTCTCCCTCTTCTTGTACCACCACCAGCCCTATGGGATTGCTGCCCAATGGTTATGCGCTCACCCAACTTTACCTCCTCTCTCCAGATACAGTCACATTGCAGTTTAGGGTTCCAACATAGAAATGGGAGGAGCACAGTTCAGTCTATAGCAGAGATCAATGTTGCTATGATTATTTCTATTTTCCAGATAAGTCAGAGTTCAGAGCGGTGAATTGACTCACTGGAGACCGGCCAGAGAAAAGATGGTGACGCGGGGCCTGGCAGCCAGGACTCCTGGCTCTGCACCCCATGCTCAGCTCACTACACATGGTGCTTTGTTCTCACTCAACAACTGCTCAGTTATGAGAGGCCTCAGATGATAAGTTTGGACGCCCTGTCCTTTGGGTCAGCACCCAGCAACCCCAGAGCAGCAAGGTGATGAAGGCAGCTCAGCACTCACCTCTCTCAGGAGCGCCCTCTGGAGCCGCTCCCTCCTGTTCCCTCCCTGGGCCTGACCTGAGCTCTGGTGTTTGCCTTTACAGCTTCAATCTCCCCTGCATTACCCAGTGAGAGCCTCTCTTCATGGCCCGGCTGATAATTTATTTAGTTTTGCTAAGTGTTCCCTTACTGGGAAGGGAAAAGAGGGAGGGATGAAAAGGAAGATGGGTCACTGTCTTTGAAAAGCCGACTCATAAATGTTCAGGTACGTTCCTTTTTCTGTTGGCTAAGCAGCTTTCCCAGCCAAAGAAATAATCACACTGCAAGCATCTCCCAGGTCTTGAGAGAACAGACGTATTTTATCTCTCCTTGGTGACGGCTCTGAGCAGCTAATGCTTTTGCATTTTAAGCTTAAATAGATTTTTGTCCAAGGCAGCTGTAGTTTGTTGCTCCTCCTGTAAAGGTCTTTGTAGCCCTGGTAAACAGAAGAAGGCTTCTTCAAGCAAAGGGAAGGCTTTGGTCTCAGGCATTTCACTGGGTGTGGAAGATACTCTTGCTTTGGCTACCCAAAGCCATTCTTAACCATTTGCTTTTTTTTTTTTCGGCCTCTCAGCTCCCCTTGCAGGCAGGGATGCCCCCATGTCCCAGTTCTGAAATGGGAGGTGACGTCCATTGGGAGATTGTAGGAAAGGCAGAACTTTCTTAATAAATAGAACCTTATGAGGAGAAATCCAGTTGTATAATTCACACTAACTCCTTTTGAATCGGGTTGGGATGCTTGGCACCACAGCAGCCATCTTGCAACCGTGAGGCACCAAAGGCAAAACAAAAAGCCGTATTTTCAGGATGACAGAGTGAAAATAAACAGCCTGAATTGTTTTTTATGACAAACTGTACCTGCTGAGCTATGAGGCAGCTATCTTCAGAACTCCCTGTTAAGTGAACAATAAATGTGTTTGTGTCATAAAGCCATGGTTAAATGGGACGCAGGTTCCTTGAAACCAGGAGGATTCCCAACCTATACACTAGACCACAGGAGTGATAGTGTTGCCAGGGAGAGTTCACCTCAATAAAAAGGATCCCTTGGTGTGGATTGTTTTCATGATAAATGCAGTGCTGGTAAGTGCCTGAAGGTGAAGCAAAACACTCATTACCCTCGGACCAAGGCAACCCAGCAGAGCTCATCTTCTCCTCTTGCGATGGCATCTCTAAAGCTCCCATATGGAATTGTTCTTTGGGATGACATCCTCTGCTTACCCTGATAGGTTATTATGAGGAGATTCCCCATGACCTTCTCACTACACCCAGTGCAGGGCGGCTGCTGAGGATGGTGTATCACAGTGTCTCTGTATGAGGAGTCCAGCACTCTTCTGTTTCTGGTTTCAGTAATAGGACCAGTCACTCCATCACCGGCTCAAGAGTGTGCTTTACTGAGTCTTGGGTCATTAGACTACCTTCACCACCCTCCTCTTGGACTATAGCTGAACCCCTGGAAGGGATACCATCTAAATTGCTTTCCCAGGAGCCGTCTCTTGCTGAGTGTGGGTGACACCCTTCTCTGGAAGCTGGACTGAGAACCTCCACCTCGTTTCATCTAGAGGTGACTGTGAGAGAGCGGTGTCCATTAGCATTAAAGTGGCACCGTGCCCACAGAGGCACACTGACTGCCCACGCATCTCCTTGGGGCGAGGCAGAGGAAAGCTTTGCGGTGACAGGACACATAGAGGTCCTCACTGTGCTCAGATGACATCCAAGCAGGGAGAGAGCAGATGGACAAACGGCTGCCAGGACACCTTTATGCTGACAGGAGGTCTAGAACTCCTCTTGCTGGGTCTAGCTCCAAAGAAATGGTCTCCCTGTGATTCATTTGAATAACAATGATGCTTTGTCACCAGTATTTCCTTCGGGATTGGCATTGGGTTCACCACAGGGACAGGAGAGCCTCTGTGCTTTAGAGCTGGAGGAACATTCATATGACAGATACGGAAGCTGAACCCAAAATAGAGAAGTGACTACAGAGCCTGCCGGTGACCGGAAACAAGTGCATGAGTGACGGGGGACCCTGTTCACGACTTGCGTCTGGTTCCCACTCGCTTTTCGCCGCCAGAGGGTTCAGACAGTGAAGGGCGCTTCCCCTCCATGAAGTGAACTGTCTTCCTCTTCTTAGTCTTCCGTGCTCCTAAGGTCCTGGTTTTCAGCAGCCCTGACTCCGTTAACCTCAAAAACACTTTTACTCTATTATCCCCGTTTTGTCTCAAAGCTTTCTCAATGTGTTATATAAAGGTCGCGAGGACTGATTTTAAAAAATCACAAGATACCATATCTACAGGATTACACTCCTGTGTAGGGAAAGGAAGGTAACTCAATGACAGAGAGATGGTTTTTGCAAATGTGACAAGGACTCTGTGCTTTCAAAACAAATAAATGCTGCTGGAAGCAGCTTACTCAGAGACAATTTTTTTATGTAATCAGTATTCCTCTTGGTAATCACTGTAATAAGAGCAATATGTTTTCCTATATCTTCTTTATTAAATATTAATATAAGGAACACTGAATAAGTAATCAGAGTCAGGCCTCAGCCCTTCATTAGAGACCTGGCCCCTGTGGCCTCCTTCCTGCAATGTACAGCATTTCTTTCCCCCAAATCTTCTATTGCCAGTAATGGTACCAACCTGCTCCCAGCTACACGTGCCGTAAGCCTGGGAGTCATTGTATGTCTCTTCTCCTTCATTTCTTCCACCAACTCATGAAGACTCCCTCCTAAATGTTTCCTAAATGCCATCCTTTCTCCACTTTCCTATACCACCAGCCCACTTCATGTGTCCACCAGTTTCCATCCTGAGCTATTGCAGGTGCATCCTAGACTCTCCCTGCTTCTGGGTATGCCCCCCTTCTCTTCTCTGAGAATGTCTCTGCTTGAAAAGCCTTTAGTGAAACCAGTGATTCCCAAATGTTTCCACTAAGATGCCCTGATGGCAGAAGAGAATGTACAAGTTGCCCCACTCAGAGGTGCACCCCATACTGAGAAGCATGACACAAATTTTAGACTAATATTTTAAAGCGGTACTAAAAAAAAAGTTCTGCTTTTCTTTCCAGAGAGCATAGGTTTGTATCTGGTATAAAGTGTGAATGTGAAGTTGCTATATTACATATTGCCCTGTGAGGAGCTTTAGGAGTAACACCATGCAAGTATAATAGATACATGTTGCTGAGTGAATAAATGAGAGAGTGATATCCCTACAACATCTTGAAGGTGTTAGCTTCAGGTTAATGAATGAATACAGAAGGGACAGTAAGATGGATATTTTATATACTGCTGGTGAAAGCATATGTTTCTACATTTTTGAAAAGCACTTGGTAATAGGTATTAAAGTCCTCAAAATATTTATAACTTATCCTCAGTATAAATCTTAGAAAGAAAGTCTCAAGGAAATCAGATAAGAGTACAATAATGTATGTGCAAAGATGTTCATCACAACATTATTTATATCAACATGGCATAATGTATATTAATTTAGCTACATAAATTCCCAAAATAAGAAACTGTTTAAATTATGTTACATGCATGAGATGGATTATTATTCCACCATTACAATGTTTTTTAAGAATATTTAATGACATGGGAAAAATACAAAGCATGTGATAGGAAAAATGAGAATGCTATGTGTTCAGTAATAAGAATACCTGCATTATTTACACATATATTGGGGAAGCTACAAGGAAATATACCAAAATGCTAATAATTATTATTTCTGTGAGAAGAAACTGTGTTTCTTTACTCTTTTCTACAATGAAATATATTTTACTTTCAAAACAAAAAAAATGTTTCTTTAATACCAAAAGAAACTGGCTATGGAAACTTGGCTTTAGTAAGAAAATCTAGAAATAGACACTTGAAATACAGAACCCTGGCTTTAGCAGCTCCAGCGAAAGTGAACCAGCCCTCCAGGTCAGGCCTTGCTTCCTTCTGGAGGACCTTTCACAACTTTCAGCCTGCAGTGCTCCGAGGCACCACGCCCTGTTGGTCACTTATGAATGACAGTATTCGTATTCAGGTAGCCATTCCTATTCACTGTAAGACAGCTTCATGGTTAGCTTGTTCTTTTGTGATTTGTCTGTTTGTGGGGGAAAGACATTTCTATCTAGGTTTTCTTGGATTCAGATCTGCGAGAATTCACACTGAGCATTTTTGCAGGTCTCTACCAAGCACTGTTCAAGTCACCTGGGAAACCCTTAGAGAAAGGACACATATCAGGCCTCCAGGAGTTAAAACATTGTGGGAAGCCAAGCAAGGCTAGAACCCAGGCTAGACACAAAATATGGTGACGAAACACTCAGGCTTTGGAATGAAAATGCCTGGATTTGAATTCTAGTTGTATCACTGCTGGATTTATAACCTTGGATAATTGGCTGAAACTCTCTAAACCTCGGTCTCCCCATAGATCATATGAGGTAATAACAGTGGGACCACACAGGGCTGTGGGTACAGCTAGGAGAGACGATGTGCTTGAGGAAGGCATGTACAGGTCTTCATTTTATCTTCTTGATCCTATCTGACCTCCGTAATTTCAAATGCCTGTGTTTGATTGGATACCTGAAAGAGATCTTCCTTTGGGTGCCCAGTGCTTTGTCATTGACTTAAGTATTATGTAGAGGAATTAATGTGATGAAGTGCTTCCTACAGGCACTATGCTAGAATTTTACAACTGTCCTACCAATAGGCCATCTTGCACCATACTTATAAACTCAGAGGAAGAGTGCTTCCTACAGGCACTATGCTAGAATTATTTTACAACTGTTCTACCGATAGGCCATCTTGCACCATACTTATAAACTCAGAGGAATTATAGTTGCTAATATCATAGCAACTAAAAAGTATCCATGGCTTAACAAATAGTTAAATTTATTTTCATTCACATTACAGTCTAATCAAGAGTTCAGTGGAAAGTCTCCTGCGTGGTCATCGAGGGACCAGTGCTTTCTATTTTGTGGTTCTGCCATTGGGTATGGCCTCCCCAAAGTCCTCCGCTGGGACCCCTGCATTCAGTCAGCCAGCAACTGAGGAAACAGAGGAGGAGGGACAGCGCCAGCTTACCCCTGGCCTGCAGGAAGGGGTGTACATTTTCATGCACATTCTGCTGGCCAGAGCTCAGACAGATGGGCTCTCCCACCTCTGGGAAAGGCTGGGAACTGTGGTCTTCCTGTGAGTCCAGGAAGAAGAGCATTTGTGCCATTGTGGCCATTCGTTGCCATACCTCTACCCGTTCCAGACACCAGCTTTGGACTCAAGGTAGCTGTGTGTTTTCTTAAGCCCATAGTGAGAAGTTCTTTCTTGAAATCCTTGCTTTGTTTGAGTGATAGATTAATTATTTTTCAAACTCTGCTTGATCACAATTTTCCTTAATGTATAAAAGGCACAGAGATTTTTTTTGTAAGGCATAATGTCAAGAGAATAGAGGAAATAGTGCCAGGCAACATTCCTGCACAGAAAACTAAATATAAATTCTAAAAGGACGTAGACAGAATTGGGGAGGACATGACCAAGGGTTAGGGCCTTCCTGGGTCCCTGCAAGAAGGAACGAGTTTGGAAAAGGTGGGGACAAGATGGTGTAAAGCACCAGTAGAGAACTCCCTGGGGCTTGGGGAGGTTTGCATATACTGTGGATAGACTAGCTCGTTTCCCATTCCAACCTTTTTCTTAGGTCTTCCTCAAATTGCTGAGGCTGAAAAGCTGAGAGAAAACTCTATTTTTCCCAAACTCCCTTACATTTAAAGTTCCAGATTTGGCTTAGGCTCCACAAGAGCAAGTGCACTCTCATATGACAGGAAGAGACAGGGCAGTGGACCATGGTGTGATTCCTGGGTCAGACAATGAGAATCTGGATTACAGGCCTTCTGAGGCAGCAGGGAAGGTAGAATCAGTACCAAACCCAGGGCGGTCCACTGTCCCATTTGTTCCCCTGCTCCATATGATTGCCAATTATTAAAAGCAATTTTTTCTTTAAATCTCAGGTTATTGAATAATGAACCCCATTCAGCTTTCAATAGTCACTGTCATTATGTAAAATAATTATATCGCAGAAAGTTTCACAAAGTTTTGACCCCCATCCTCAAGCCTGATCCCTTACTCTCAGGCCCAAGACCTTAAGAAACATCTATTGAAATAATCAGTACAGTGAGGGGATGGAAGAGAGAGAAAGGCTTGTTTAGCTGGCAATTTAAAGAACCAACTTCTAGGACGATGAGTCCTCTGGCCTAGGAGTTCAAGTGTGGAAGGAGAGGATATAATAGAGTAGAAGGCTAGCCAATTAGTGTAATCTGGAGAGTGCTGAAAACATCAATGTATATCCATAAACCACAAAGTTGTAAGTTTCTCAAGATGTTAATTAGCTATGTTTCTGTTAGTGAGCTTTTATAAAAAGTACTAGTGGCCTAGTACATGAAATTCATGCACATTAAAAGGGAATTAATTAGAGGAAATATTTTAATATTGCTATTTGCCCTTTCTCTATAATAGAAGTGTCAGAGATGAAAGAAAATTAGTAAAATGTATATGAAAATCTCCCTCCTGTCAGAGTCTGGGGTGCACCACAGGACCTAGAGTCAAGTCCCCACTCACCACCCACACGCGCTTTGAAAATGCAGGAGACCCAGACCTGGCTGGCCCCACCCCCATTGGGTGAGACCCAGACCTGGTCGGCCCCACCCCCGTCAAGCCCCTCTGGGCGTGGGAGCACAGCCTCAGGTCCCCCAGCCCAGCACCAGGGTGGGGGCGCAGCCTCTGATCCCCTGGCCCAGCGCCAGGTGGGGGGTGCAATCTCAGGTCCGCCATCAAGGCAGGGAGCATGGCCTGAGGTCATGCTTTCAATAGTCACTATCATTGTGTAAAATGATGCACTGGGGTGGGGGGCTTGGCCTGAGGTCCCCTATCAAGCCCCACGGGGCAGGGGGCACGGCCTGAGGCCCCATGCCCTGGCCAGGCACCATGCAGCCTCAGGTCCCTGCTGTTCGGTCCTGATGTTACAGCATCCAGGCTAATTTGCATATTCCTCTATTATATAGATAGCCCTGATGTTACAGCATCCAGGCTAATTTGCATATTTCTCTATTATATAGATAGAAAAGTATTTTCTTCATCAATTAGGATTTTGAAACATTGGGTTAAACAAAGAAAAACGGATTTTTCATTACTGTAGCTCTTTAGCAAATTATGTATACTGATGACATTCAAAAGGTAAATGGCACAGTATTTTCCAAAAATCTTTGGCTAGCGGGCCCTTTTATCTCAGATCATCTCTTGGAGATAACAGAGCCCACCAGTGCCCATGGTGCCCAGGCAATGCTGTGTTTCTGCATATAAGTGAGAAAAACCCAGAGATACCATCCCTGGTTGTATCAGAAATAATAAAGATCTCAGGTTTAACCCCTGGAAAATTCAAACCAAGGAAACCTGGATATGTACTTAATCATTTTCCAATGAATCAGAACACAGTGTGATCCCCACACTGATTAGGTCTGTACAAATTCAGAGCATAGAATGCTCTGAGCATTTCTTTCAAGAAACTCATTGCTACTTCAGTGAGGTACACCAGTAACAATAATTTCAGCTAATTAGTCACTAAACTAATTACTTTGTGCATTTTTTTAAAAGTCTGCTTATTTTTCTCTCCTTTGTAAGAAACAGAGGAAAAATTAGAGCTCAGTTATGGAGCATTGCTGCAGCTGTTACAATTAGAAAGTGAAGTGACTCAAAATCATTATGAGATGATGCTGCCATTTCTAGGCTAGGAATTTCTACTATCAAATTTAAAAAATAGTCATTTTGAGCTCCCATAGTTTGTCAGTTCTTGAGTTACAGCTGCTGTCCTGTGGCAACTTGTATCTTCTGTGAATGCCAGGTTTTCGTATCCTGGGGTTGAATCTTATATGTATAATTTGTTATATAGACTCTGTGCTTTGTCTGGCTGTCTAGTGTGCAAAACTTACTACCATATCCTCTCAGTAGGATCTATAGATACAAACAAACAGATGAAACTGCTCCCCCCTAAGAGAGGGAGCCTACAACAAAATGGAGGAATGCAATCAATTTCTGGATTTTCCTCACTCAGGACGTGAGAGGTATGCAGAAATGGCTCTTAAATATTCATCAACGACCTGGGAACCATGAGCCCCATTCCACAATGTCTAAAAGATTTATAGAACTGGAAATTCTTCTCTGCTCAAGTGTGTAGGAAGCCTCTTTTCTGGGCGAAGTACAAATGGTTGGGCTAGAGTCAACCTGCCTCATTGTGGTTTTAAAAGAGGATTTCTAAAGAGAGCCAGTTAAATCTAGCAGCTGTATCTATGTGCTCAAGTCTCTCCCAGGCATCATACAAGGGGCCACAGAGGCTGGGAGATGGTGAGGAGAGAGGGGGACAGGACATTGCCTTGGTCTTGCACTTTCAATCTAGTTGAGGAAACAGGACTTAGCATAAGGAAACATGGGAGGGTGACATGACTATATAAAAGCTCTCGAGTAAAAAGCAGATCAATGCTAAGTGGAGAAGGAGGAGGAATCCATGTGCATGAGGTAGGAGGGGGTTTCTGGAGGGCAGCGCTTAGCAGAAATGAGCAAAGGCACTCCCCAGTGAGAGCCAAATAACAGGCAAGGAAGCGCATGAGGTAACCCTACTCTACCACTGACTGCTTCTGGAATGATATTGGTAAAGCCCATTGTATGCACAAATGCCACCAAATACTGTGTCAACCCTGGAGTGGGCAATGTGTGCTGTATTTGCAAAGGCTGACATGAAGGATTGCATTATTCAGGTACCTAAGAAAAAATGTCCACAGGCCTGTGCATAATATGGATTAAATGAGATGTCAGTCCAGCGGTCTCTGCTATGCGTGATTCCAATATTCCCATGTTACCTATATTATAACTCCTACAGAAGGGAGTCCCAGGTAACTTCATACTGCTTCCTACAGTGGCTGCACCAGTCTGCACTCCCACCAACAGTGCACGAGGTTTTCCTTTCCTCCACATTCTCACTAACATTTGTTGTTTGTTGATTTATTAATGATAGCCATTTCAGAGTGCAAGTGCTCGCCCACCATAGTCACCCAGACAGTGTAGGTCAGCTAGTCATTCAAAGTGGGGGAGGAGGGCATGCAGGGTTACCTCAGGAGAGGAAAATCCCAAAGGATGGTAGCTCAGGAAATGCACAGAGTAGCAGAGGCTAGAGGCTGAGAGGCAGGGGCTTCTGGATGCTCTGAGCTTGCCCTCTTCATATTCTCAGCACCTCCCCCACTTCCAAGCCCACACAACGCGAGCAGTCAGATTTGCTATCCCTCGAGTCTGAGAGGACCAGAGCAGGCTCTGCCAAAAAACAAACTCAACACCAGCAGGCAATTACTGTAGACATGGTGCTAAATGTCCACGGAAAGGTTATAAGAGAAATAATGGCTTTTGCCTGACCAAGAACTCGGCTGCTGGAAGCCCCAATGAGATAAGTTCTAATGGGTAAGGTAAATTATTTTCTCTTCCACTGAAGCCCAATTTTCTATCTGTTTCCTTCTTTTGCGTACAGTAGAATAAAGAGTGGGCAATAAAAAGAAGGGGGAGGAGGAGGGAAAAAAGCAGAGACTTTTAATGGAGGCTCATTTTGGTAAAGCACCCAGTGTCCCCACGGGGCCTGGAGAATTAAATGCTGTCACTCAAGTCTGAAAGCAGAGTCGTCCAGTTTGCAGACACCTGTCATAATTAAACTAATGGCTCTGAAAATGTGCCTTGATATTAAATCTATCTTCCACTGAGGAGCAGAGCTGATTAAAACCGCTGTTTGACAGGTAATGATGAACCTCTTGCTTACTGAACTTCATGACTGAGCCGGCCGGTGTAGGCTGTCCTCTTCCCCTTCCTCCATCACTGGCCCGCCCTTCCCTCCTCCTCTCTCCAGCCAACACCAGCTGCACCACCTCGCACACCCCCACTCTGCATTCTCCACAGGGAAGGATCACCTCTCAAGTCAATACCCAGTTGGTGTTTGGCCACCAGGAAGCATTGCCAGCCAAGAATGTTTGTCTACAGCTGTGGCCAGACTTTCTGTGTCTTACTAGAAGACTGAATTTCCCACCAAATCTGTGGGAGAGGTTTAACTCTGCCCTGCTGTGAAGTCTGCAAAACTGAAGTTACCAGGCTGCTTAGTGAATATGTTCCTTCCAATCAGATGAGACTGGTCTACTAGAACTGTCTTTGGGCAAACAACACACTCTTAACGGATTATGAGGAAATCTGAAGATGCTCACTATTTACACACAGATACTCTCACTGGTCAGATGCCCTTAGTACCAGACTCCAAAGAGGGAGAAGTTAGGTGAGTATTGATCAAAGCTCTTTCACCCTCTGGGCTTCAGCTTCTCCTCCCAAAATGAGGGGTCAGGAGATGGCCTGATAAGGCTCTTCTGCACCTGATAGTCCAGAGTTTTATCCCAAAAAGAGGCCGTCCTTTATTCTTGATTAGGTGTCTTTCATGTTTTAGATTTTCATCCCCAGAAGTCACTCCGTGTATAGTCTTCCTCCTCTCCATGCAGGATGGATAGAGAGTCTCAAGAAGCACTGGTGGGGTCTCTCCTTGTGCTGTCCCAGACCGTAATGAGGAAATAGAAATCAGTAAGACACAGTGTGTGGAATGACAAAACATTATCTTCCTGCCTCTTGGCATATCATTCAAGATTCCTTCAGAAGAGACTTGAGCTCTATGTCCTGTCCCACAATCCCATTAAATTTGCACTTACCATCTCCCCTCCTCAAACTAAGGACTTCCCTGCTTGGGACCCTACAAGTGCTTGCTACACCTCTGGGTCCCCTGAGATCCAAAGGGTGGCTGGAGAAACATCGAGGAAGGCAGAGAGCTCCATCTCCTCCTGGCCACTCTGTTACAAAAGGTAGCAACAGCTTCTGACTAAGCCAGCAGCAATGATGATCTAAACAATTACCCCAAGTTTTGAGCACCCCTATTATCTGGGCTAAATCTGTTGATGGCTTGTTTGATTGATTTGTGGTGTTTTATTCTTTTCAAAGCACTCTCACACATTTCCTTTGATTCTTACACCACCACTGTCATCTAAGCACATCCCCATTTTACCAATGAGTAAAATGGTTTCTTCAAAAACCATAGGACTAGTGGATGACAGACTGGGACCAGAGCCCACATTGGCTGATCCACTGTTGAGGGCCATCTCAGATCACTGAAACTCCAAATGAACCTTGAGCTGGGTCCCAAGTTCCTTACTAGGAATCTTTATTATTAAAGTATTTCCATGGTCAGCCACTGGTCTCTGAAATGCAATTTTCCTTTCACACCGTTTTTCCACCATAGAACTGCATGTCATAGTCTTCTTTTTTCCGACTTGTTTCTATATGAAGTTGATTGTCATCTCTTTTAAATGCCCATTTTTTTTCTTTTTAGGCAGAGTTTGGAAATATTGAGGGTCCTATTTTTTTTCTTCTTTATCTGATTCATTACTATTTTCTGTTTCTATAACACTTCATGAATGATTGAGGTAGATGCTGGTAAAATAGATCAGCCAGAGATAGAAACAGAGACAGAGATAAGGAGAAAGAGAAAGAGAGGGGGTGGGCAGCTGGAAAAGGCAGAAAGGCAAGCAAAGAACATGAGAGAGAAAGAGAGAGAAGAGAGCAGATATTCAGATTGGGGGAGGGGGGAATGGGGCCAAAGAGAATCAGGGAAACAGGAGAGACTGAATCACAAAAATATAGACAAAGACAGGAAAATTAGAAAGCTCTGTTTGTCTGTCTTTCCCCAAACACCCAGAGGTCAAACTTCTTCCTTGCACAACATCATGTCTGTAAACACACACACACACACACACACACACACACACACAGGGAAGGCTGTCACATTTTAGAACACCATTAGGAAAGTGACACTCAGTTGAAGGAGTCACTGTCTAGTGACCCAGGCTGACACTCTATCTGACCCCTCCCTCCAAAGGCTGATTCTTTCTCTAAGTGGCAGAGGCTTCGTCTCTCAGATCTAAGTGGGGCCTCTAATTGTGCGATGCCACGGATGCCCGGGCAGCCGCGTGTCTCTCACTATCATTAGCTTTCTTACCAGGCTCAGAAGCCTTCCGCTGCCACAACAGTAATTACCAAGAGATTAGGCAGGCATTAAGCACTCCTTAATTTGACACATTGCAATGATCTCCATTCAGCCTTTCTGCTCGAATAACTCTCAACAAATATTTCGGAGGCTACCAAAATAAACAGAAGCACTATGTTTACACAGCTGAGGCCCTCTTCCTGCTTCTCTAAATGCCATCAATTCCAGGTAGGGGGGTAGAATGGGGGCAGTGAGGAGGATGGGTGGGCAGGGTAGGATGGGCTAGGGGGAACGGGAGGTGGCACCACCTGCAAGGCCCTAAGATGGCCTGAAAACCCAAGTCCATACAGTGGAAAATATTAGTAATACACGACCATATGGTATGTGACCATTGATGGTGATTTAATGGGACCCATTATTTAAGAAAGTAGTTATACAAGAACCTAGTAAAAAGACATCAGTATTTATATAAAAACCACCACATTAGGACAAAATAATAATTACAGTGAAGGGAGTTATGTTGTTGCTGCTGGGGGTTTTGGTGGGTTATTAGTTCAGACATTATTCATTAAGTAATGCAATGGGGAAACCATTGTTAATATGGCAATAAATCCCACGGGACCCATCACAGAGGAGATAGGATCATTTGGTAATTACAATGCATTAGAAGTTCAATATTCCCTTTCATGCATTTATTTCATTTGCTCACTCCCACCCCAATAGTCATACATGTGCTGCTCTCTTGACTAACCTGAACAAGGGGTAGCTGGAGAGGCAGAGCAGAATGACATGGTGACATGGAGGGAACAGCATCCAGGAGTCCCCTAGGTCAAATACAAGACAGGTTGAAATAGATATCCATAAAGAGTAGAGATGAACTTACAAAAAAATAACTAAAAGTCAGAATGGCCAGAAATTGAGTCATGGATATAAATGTTTATGGGAGGGTAATGGATTGGTTAACAATATTATTAGATGAGAAATGAGTCTGAGAACCAAACAATGAATCAATTGGGATTTTCCATCATAGAAAGATGAAAAAAAGCTGTTCCAGAGTCAGACATTGGAATCAAAGTAATTCTAACTGGGCATTTTCCATCTGAGATACATGCCTCCATCCATGTAGGTATCACAAGCAGTGACCTACTTCCTGGCATGGTCTAGGAGACCTCTGGTGAGCCGAATTAATTGGGATCTTCCATCATAGAAAGATGAAAAAAAAGCTGTTCCAGAGTCAGACGTTGGAATCAAAGTAATTCTAACTGGGCATTTTCCACCTGAGATACATGCCTCCATCCATGTAGGTCTCACAAGAAGTGGCCTACTTCCTGGCATGGTCTAGGAGACCTCTGGTGAGCATGTGTGTCTAACCCAGCCAGATGGAGTTCTTGCCTTTAGTGCTAGGAGTTTGATTGCTATAGAAGGAGAACCATGATGCAGGGTGGCCTGGGATCTTCCTTACTGAATGGGCATCAGCATTAGAATTTACAGATGAAAGGGAAACTAGTAGGACAGATAGAAAAAGAGGTCCAACTTGTGAATATCTGCCCAAGCCTTCCAGCTATTCCACATCTGCCCATGCCTTCTAGCTACTCACACCCACCCACACAGCTTTGCCGGTGTGGCCGGTTAGCATATCATGGTAGACTAGCTGCTTTCTAAACCAAATTCTCTGCAATCCACACCATGAGAGTTTATTTCTACCATAGGTCAGAGTTGTTGTGAGGCAGGGGTGGAGGCCCTCTTATACAGAACCCTTCCACCTAGTAGCTTTACTTTTCTTTTAAGAACCAGCATTTCTAGGTCCTTGGAGCTTTCTGCATTCAATACAGGAAAAGATGGAGAGGCTCACACAGGGAAGGTCGTTAGAGGAAGTCCTGGAAGTGGCACTTGTCACTTCTGCTCATGACCTATTGGCCTGTCCCTAACCACTGGGGAGGCTGGAGCTATCCATGTCCTCGAAAAAGTGGAGGGTAGGGATGTTGCTGAGACTAGCCTTCTCGCCTACTGTCAGAGCTCCAGGATATTGATTGGACACAACCAGCACCAATACTTACCCATCAGTTCCCAATAACAGATCCCGACTATGTACAAAGCACTCTGTTGGGAACCCTAGAGAGAAAACAACCAATGAGTTACAGCCTTCTCTTTCAGTGATCTAGCAAAAATATGCAAAAACAATTAACCACAATATTCAGCAGGGTGAATCAAATGTTCTAGAGGTATATACAGAGTAGGAGCATAAAAGGCAGAGTTCATTGTAATGAAAAGAATCAGAAAAGGCTTTAGGGCAATGTGTCAGCTAACAAATAGGAATTAAACAGACACAACAGCAGGGAGAAGAGCTTGTCAAGAAGGAAAATTGCAGAAAGAAATGCACAAAGACATGGGAGTACTGGATATGTTTGAGGCCAACCAACTGGTTTAATGTGACTTAACCACAAGGTGTCATGTAGAACATAAAATTGGGCTAAACCAGCATAGTCATGGGGATATAAAGTACAGCATAGGGAATATAGTCAATGATCCTATATAATAAAAGGCCAGCAACCGTAATGACCAGAACAACCGCTCAACCAGCTGCTATGAGGTGCATTGACCACCTCTCAGTCCCTCCCCCTCAGCCCACAGGCTCTGATCACAGCATGGTGAATGGGGAACCACAGGGAGCTGGGTGGGTGATGGCAGTGGCTGGAGCGAAGCAGCCCGGGTCCGGGTGCCGGAGGGAAGCCGGTGCTGGCAGCCCGGGGAAGGAAGGCCTACTCTTGCACAAATTTTCATGCATCAGGCCTCTAGAGTTATAATAACTATGTATGGTGTCAGAGAAGTACTAGATTTATTGGGGTGATCACTTCATTTATACTAATAAAAGGGTAATATGCTAATTAGACCAGATAGACCAGACATCTTCCAGACGTCCTTCCAGACAAAGCCACAGTGGCAGAGGCCGAGGCAAAGGTGGTTAGGGGTGATCATGCCAGCAGGGGAGAACACTTAGGGGGGTCAGGCCGGCAGGGGAGAGCACTTAGGGGCGATCAGGCTGGCAGGGGAGCAGTTAGGGGCATCAGGCAGGCAGGCAGAGTGGTTAGGGGCAATCAGGCAGGCAAGCAGGTGAGCAGTTAGGAGCCAGCGGTCCTAGATTGCGAGACCAGCAGTTGGACATCCCCTGAGGGGTCCCGGATTGAAGAGGGTGCAGGCCGGGCTGAGGGACCCCCACCCCTCCTGCACAAATTTCATGCACCGGGCCTCTAGTAATGTATATAAATGTCTAATTACTACATTGTACACCTGAACCTAATATAATATTGCATGCCAACTATAATTGAAAAATAAATTTTAAACATGTTGAGCCAGACCATGCTGAATTACAAATGCTATCGTGGAAACCTTTGACCTTATTCTAAATGCGATGGAGAATGAAGGAGGGTGACATAATCCACCTCTGCAGGCATAGGACAGTCAGATGGCAAGATGAGAGGTTGAAGGGCAGGGAAATAAGTTAGGTGTTGGAATAGTTCTGATGGATGGTGGTGATGGTCTAGCATAAGGCAATGAACATCAGTCTTTGTCCTTGTCCAGCCCCTTTACAGCTTTCCAATATGTAATCAAATCAGCCAGTGGCATCCTTCACTTACAATTGCTTTAGAAGACTATATGCCAATATATTCACATATTCAGAGCCAGCATCAAAATCACGGTTTGCTAATTTTGAAAATGGTGTCACTATAGCCCATTCATAGTCAGCTCCCACTAGCCCCTCGCCTGGGAATCATTTCCCCTCAAAATCTGCTTCTCTGCTACTTCTACTCATTATTTTTGGCCCCACTCATTGCCTCTGAATTGTCCCAGTGGGGTTCATAAAAGCCACATCTACTCTGTCCAAAGGTAGAAATGTTGGCAGCTCCTTACAATATCCTTGAGTAGCCAGGATTCTCCATGATCCTCTTATATCTACAGATCACAGATGTCTGGGGCTTTTCTACTCTTCCCAGACTCCAAGGGCACAGGTGCCCAGAAAGGATGACATTAAAATTCCAGAAGAGCAGCTGGACTCCACTCTACACTCTGCTCCTGCCAGCCCCCATTCCGTCACAGTGGATGGATCCCATAGTGCAGCCTGACACATAGCACTCACCTTAGTCTCCCTGCACACATCCAAAACCACATTCTCATCTTACCCCTCACATAAGAATCTGCCCTCAGTCTCTAGGGCTTGGCAGAGACCTTGACTGACCCAGCTATGGCCCTGCTCTGTTTGTGCTTTAGACTATTGACCCTACTTCAGGATGGGGGAACAAGCTGTAACAACCTTCTTCTATGGCGGTGGACATAGGAGGGGCAGAGAACTGACAGAGTGTGGCCACAGTTTGAATGAGCTTGGTGCTGGGGTAACAGGGCTGCATAGGGAGGTGGGTGAGCTGATGATTTTTGCTGAGTTAAAAAATAGTGATCCATGGCCAATTTAAGGGGGAAAAATAAAGTAATTACTTTTTGAGAACCAGAGTAGTCACATTACAGAAATTGGTATGGGATTCCTTGAAAATAAATTCTATTGTTCAGGGAGATAAGGGAAGGAAAATCAGGCCAGACCCTCTGCATGACACAAGGAGACAAGACCATGCTGCAGAAAGAACACAAATGCAGGCACACCAGGCCCGGATCTGCATCCTTGAGCTGGTTGTTTAAATTCTCTAAGCTTCAGTTTTCCCATCTGTAGATGAGGAGGGGTACTGGAGGTCAGAACATGCCTTCGTGAGGAGTTATTGACAGGATAAGGGATGAGGAATGTTAAATGCCAAGCTAGTATCTCTAGTGCATGTGTGGGCTACGGAAAGTCGATCTGGGAGCAAGTAGCAGAAGCTGTAGTAGACAGATTTCAGCCCTAGAGAAGGAAGACCTTTTCTACCGCTGCAGCTACCAGACAGTCAGATGGAATGTTTCTTAAGTGAGCAAGTTCCATGTCACTCTTGGTAACCAACAAAATGCAGGGTAGCCACATTCAAGTGAGGTTGGTGTAGGAACTCCTGCATTGAGTAGAAAATTGAAGCAGATGAATTTTAAAATCTGAAATTCTTCCTTCCCTGAGCCTGTGATTCTTGATTGCCTTTTATCAGGGAAAGCACAGGCGCTCAAAACCTCTCTGATAGATGAACTGCCACTCATCAGTGAGTGTAAACTGAGGGACTGATTTATCAAAGGCCTCTGTGGCCCAATCCTATGTCCTCCCATTCCTTACATTCAATACCATCTGATGGTTATCTTTATGGGGGTGGAGGTGGGGGCCAAGTCACTCAGGGTTTATTTCACCAGGCTCTGTAAGTGGGAAGGCTTGATATACGCAAGCCCTGTGGGCTGCCAGAAAATCCTCTGCCCTTAAATAGTAATGAGGTCTATCGGTCTCCTTACAAATGCAGCTCCCTGAGCGCTAAGTAAACCGTCTCCATTTACAGTGTCAATATCAACGCGGGGCCTTCCTTGCCTCTCAAGCAGCCTGAACCAATTGCAATTGGCTGCCATTCCTAATTCCTGTGCTCAGTGAGAGCTGTCAATGGGTATGTCAATAAGATACCGGGACTATTGATCAGCATAGGCATTTAGGGGTCACTGGTCGATGAGAACTCTTGCCAAGAGATGTAGAAAACGATAGCTTTCAGATAAGGCAGCAAAGTGAGGTTCCCGAAGGAGAAATAATATAGCTCAATTTCCCCTGTCTTACTGCTTGTCAATTTCCCTTGGTTTTCTTGATGGGGGAAAAGCAAGGAGAGAGAGACAAGAAGGGAGAGAAGTGGAAAAAAACAAGTGAGCAACTCAAGTGTTTGAAAACATCTCAGAGAATGAAAAAACCGACAGCCACAATAAAACCACACAGCATCCCCCCAGCCACTGTCTGCATCTACAGAACAAAGAGAATATCCAAAAGAGGCAGTGTTTCTGAAAGAGATGGGCTCGGAGGATGAAGGTCAAGATGACAAGCATTCTTCAGAAATGGATTTTGAAGGAATCTCAAAAATCAGTTCAATAGCTGTTTACTGGCCCCACGTATTAAAGCTCAATGAGGTGGTCCAATTCTTGACCAAGTCATTTGCTATCCCAGATTGATCTTCGCCCTGAGTGAAGGAGAAAGACAAGTTCCCTTTAAAGCAATGTAACTTGTTCATCATGAAAATAAAATTGTGTTAAAGTAACATTTCATATGGGGGTGGAGAGAGGTGGCAAAGAGGCTCATTGTTATTTTTGCCCGTTCTGTGCCCCAGAATTTTAACTGTTATTTCACATTATAAAAGATGTGTTCATTTTGTCCAGTAAATTGCCTTAATGCAAATGAAATTATTCCATTTACAGATAATTGATTGCATGGAAATATCCAGTGTTCACGGGCACAGAACCATTTTAACTATTCTTTGGGTTCCAAGTTGTAGGTTTCACAGATAATTATGGACACAGAAACATTTCTTTCAGGTGAACAAAATAACAAAAATCAACTTTAAGGCCAGGGATGGTCAGAGCCCTGTTATAAAATCTTCCAGCTTTTTAAGTGGAATACACCCTCCCACAAGGGTAAGTAACATGCCACATATTGGCTTCCATTTTAGTTTATCCTTTCCTTTTGGAATCCAGCTCCTTTGTGACCTTATATACCACTTCTTTGGGAATTGTTTCATTCCCTTAATTCAAAGTCACATCTCAGCTTGCCTCTGAGACAATGAAACTCATCTCAAGTCCCACCAGTCAGATCTGCTTTAATTAAACCCTGAAAGTTGCTTAAAGCAATAATTGAGCATCTACAGCTGAAATTTTAAGAGATGGCATATGAACAACAAGAGGGAGATGCATTTCAATGAGGTTTGGCAGTATCATGTGTCATCCCTCAAGACTGTATTTTCCTCACTGTGTGTCAAAGTTCATTCATTCACCATTAAATACATACATTTTATTCTGCTTGATTCTGACTAATGACACTATGAGGACAGAAAAATAGAAAAAAAAATTCAGCAAATCCACAAAGAAAACAGAAGAGGTCACAGTTAACAGGACATATTAACAAAATTTTGGAAGTAGGGAAGTGAATAAGCAAACGATAAATGAAATAGCAGACAAGAAAGCTAAAAACTAGACTTGCATCAAGAGTGAAGCCTCCAGAACCTGCCTACTTCACTATTTATCCCTAAAAGGCTCGGGAGTCTTTGTAGGCACTAAATACCTCTGAAGCAGGGGTACAGGACAGGACTGATCATAGCAGGCTTAGTTAATAGTCTTTACTCACTATTTATCCCTAAAAGGCTCGGGAATCTTTGTAGGCACTAAATACCTCTGGAGCAGGGGTACAGGACTGATCATAGCAGGCTTAGTTAATAGTCTTTAAAAGAAGCAGTCAGGCTCAGAGATGCCCTCTTCTACCCACAGAGCCAGGTGGCTCCTTCTTTGCTATGGTAGGAATCTGAAGGGTTACTTTATAGTGATGGTTCTCAAAGTGTGGTCCTGGGACCAGCAGCATCAGTGTCACCTGGGAACTTGTTAAAAATGCAAATTCTCAGACACTACCTTGGACCAACTGAATCAGAAGCTCTGGATGGGGCTCAGCAATCTGTGTTTCAACGAACTCTCTAGATGATTCTGGTGCAGGCTGCAGTCTGAGAACTACTGTTCTAGGTAGAGGCTGAGCCAGGCAGGGTCTGGCATCAAAGAAAACAGCAGGAGCTGAAAAGAGTAGACAACTACTGGTGGCTTAGGCAAACTTGACATACAGAACATTGAACCCCTAATGCACATCTGAGCTCCCCAAAAGTTGGCAGCCAAGATGATATATCCTAGGCAGGATGTTTAAGAATTCTTCCCTGGGAAACTGATAGACCTAAGAGAAAATATCTGCACTTAGTGAAATTAACTGGTGGGGGGGGAATCCCCAAAGGAAATGACTGGGTCACAGCCCAATCAGCCTATAAGGAAACCCACTACCCATAAGCCCCAGATAGGCAGAGAAAGCTTCCTATCACCCTTAATGATGAACTGACATTCAACGATTACCAGATGTGTTAGGAAATCCTCAACCATGAAAGGGGGGGGAAAACGAAAAGAAACAAACAAAACAAGGATAAGAATCTTGGAATACATGCAAACAATTGATAAAAGAAGAAAAAAACGTTAAAAATAAAATAAAAACTATAATGAATCATTTCAAAAAAGTAAGAGATCTTATATTCATGAAACAGGAATAGGAAACTATTAAAAACTATAGGCCAGGTGCACAAATTAGTGCACAGGTGGGGTCCGGCTGGCCCACCCTGGGGCTGATCAGGTTGGGTCAGCCAGAGCGGAGGGGCCACAGGTAGTTGGCTGGCTGGCCCTGCCCCCGATCAGGATGGGGGGAAACAGGGGCGGGGCCGGCCAGGAGGAGAGGCCGCAGGTGGTTGGCTGGCCCCACCCCCTGTTCGAACTCCCAGTCGAACTCCTGGTCAAGGGGACAGTTTGCATATTAGCCTTTTATTATATAGGATGGGATTATTAAACTAAGTTTTCAGTTCTCTCCAAGGCAGAATATTTGCTCAGAGTGTCAGCTCCCTCCCCCAAAATCAACCTGAAGAATCACATGGAAAACTTGTTAAAGCGAGGGGTGAGGAGTGAGGTACAGCCTGAGCAGCATCCCTTAGGCATTTACTCTCCAACCAAGCACCCTTCATTCTAAGATGTTAAGGCAAAATACTAACCAGAGAAGTTTCCTGATGCACATGGAGGCAATTGGGAGTGGTCAGCGATAATTCTGTGGGGCTTCATTCTTTCACCTTGGGGCTCATCCCCTACCTTCTCCTCAAGTTCAGTGAGTAAGACACAGTATGGAGTAACCTCTGCTCTTCCCCAAAGGAGCCTGAGCCAAGTCCCCTGATTAACACAACCACTTACCAGGAAAGTAGCAAAAGTGTGTGCAATATATACCATCTGAGGCCAAATGCTCAGAGTGGACAGACCAGGAAGTTCAAATGGGCATGACTAATGTACGTAAGGACATAGGGAAGCTAGAAGCATTGTGAAACAAGAACAAGAAATCATTAAGAAAGAACCAAGTGAAAATACTATATATGAAAATATGATAGCAGAAATTAAGAATCAAATACATGGAATAGTTTCTAAGATGGACATATCCAAAAATGATTAAGAAGTTGGAAGGCCTAGGTGAAGACATTTTCTAGAAAGGAGCAAGAGATGGAAAACATTATTTTTTGAAAGCCAAGAAATATGTCTTAAGGAAATGTCAACAACTGAAAATAGGAATGAGGGGATAGTGCAAGAAGAAAAAACATATTTGAAGCAATAATGAAGATATGAACCAAATATAAAAATCTGAAAATGTCAAGTGAGGACATGGAGCAAAAGGCTCTCACATCTGGTGCTGGTGGGATACAAACTGGTACAAGCACTTTGGAAAATACTTTGGCATGAAGCATGTCAAAAGAAAGGTAAATATGTATTTAATTCACATCCTAGCAACTTCACCTCCAGCATATGTCTTAGAAAAGTTCTCAGGCACATATACCAAGAGATATGTAAAAAAGTGTTTACGGCAGCAGTATTCTTCATAGAAAAACCTGGGAGAAAAAACAAACATCCATCAACAGTATAATGAGTAAATTGTGGTATGTTCATACAGTGGAATATAGGATAGTGAAAGGGAATGAATTACAGCTTCAATTATTATTAGATCTCAGAAACATAAGATTAACCAAAATAAGTATTATTCTAATGAAAAATAATATATGTTGAAGCTCTAACCCCCAATACCTCAGAATATGACTGTATTTAGAGATAATTAGGTTGAAATGAGGCTGTTATGGGGGGCCCTAAACCAATCTCACTGGTATCATTATAAAAAGAGATTAGGACACACAAGAGACACCAGGAATAACAAAGCACAAAGAACAGGCCATGTGAGGACACAGCAAGGAAGCAGCTACCTGCAAGCCAGGAAGAGAGGCCTCAGAAGAAAACACACCGGCCTACACCTTGATCTTGTACTTCTAGCCTCTGGACCTGCAAGAAAATAAATTTCTGTTGTTTAAGCTTCCAGACTATGGCAGCCCTACCAAACTGATATGCTCACCAATCAAAAGATTGAAAATTTCAGATTAGATTTTAAAAGTGATCTAACAATATGAAGTTTATACAAAAGTACTTGGAACAAATATCAGTAAAGTTGAAAATATAGAAATTGAGAAAAAAACAATTGAATAACCTCAAAAACATGAACAAAAATAAATCTAGGTTAGCACTTTTCATGCTGAACAAAATAGAATTTAAAGCTAAAGCAAAAAATCCTAAAGAATACAAAAGCTACCAGATGCTGGTGATGGAACTAAAGAATAAAAAGATATAAGCATTTTGAACATAAAAGCACTTAACAAGTCAGTCTCAAATATTAAAAGCAACAACTGACATAAATTAGAGGAGAATAAAGATAAATCAACAATTATAGTTGAAGATTTCAATAGATCCCTCTCAGAAACAGACAGATCAAGCAGATAAAAGAAACAAATAGAGATTTAGAGGACCTGAACAATAAAAATAATAACCTTCAGTACTTACAGACTCTATACCAAATGAACGGCAATCAGTGTTATTTTGAGCACATACAGACAGAGCATTAATAAATCTAAATGTTACTGGCTAGTGTGGCTCAGTCGGTTGGGCATCATCCCATGCACTGAGGGGTCACTGGTTCAATTCCTGATCTCCCTGTGGGGCATGTGGTCAGGTTGCAGGCTCAATCCCTGGTCCGGGTGTGTGTGGGAGGTGACCAAGAGTGTGTGGGAGGTTGCTGATGGATGTTTCTCTCTCACATTGGTGTTTCTCTCTCTCTCTTTCTCCCTCTCCCTTTCCATTTCTCTCTCTCTCTAAAATCAATAAAAACATTTTAAAAAACCTAAATTGAATATTGGGTCATAAAGGAAACCAAATTAATTCCAAAGAGTCAAGTAATACCATCTAAGTTCTTGGGTAATAATGCAATAAAATTTGATATCAAACAAACTTAAAAAAAAATCTCATGTTTGGAAACTAAATAGTACACCACTAAATAATCATTGAATTAAAAATAGATATTGTGAACAAAATAAGAAATACTTAGAGCTGAATAATAATGAAAACACATGTCAAAATTTATGGTACATAACTAATAGTGTTTAAAGAGAAATTTCTAAACTTATATAAACTTGTCAGAAATCAAGAAAGATCAAAAACAAAATAAACTAAGGATTCAACATAAGACATTAGACACAAGAAACAGATTAAATCCAAAGAAATAAGAGAGGAAATATTTAAAATAAGTATATTATTCATGCTCCAGTCAGAAGAATACAAACAGTAATTTGAGCAAGAAATGCTCAATATAAACAATTGTTAACTATTTGCAAGACATTACTTACCATGGTGGGGCTAAAAAGAGAACTCTAAAGGATGCCCAGGGTCTGAGGGAGAGGTACCCAAAGAAGAAAAACAAATATGGAAGGGGATCCATCCTCAAGGCTAGAATTCAGACCTCATTAGAGAATGGTTGGTGATAGTCCGTTGGATGCCAGAAAAGTTCTCTGTGTTTCCTGGACCAGAGTGTGTCACCATTTGCAGGCCAACTGTTGTCAGGTGAGGAACCATAGGCGTGATTGACAAACAAGAAACCCCAGACCAGGGGGCCAAAGAGCTGAGACTGGCAGGCAGGATGACAACAAAACTTGCAAAGAAGCTGCCCCTGGGGTGCAGCTAAACCACCTCTGTTTTGCATATGTCTCACGTAGACATCTAAAATGCTTGCTACTTCCCTGCTCATTATCTAGTTGGCATTGATGTGAGCAGTGTGATGTTTTGTGGAGTGTCAAGATGATCAAGCTCTCTGCAGACTATATTATGGCAGAGAGCAGGAGAACTGGCATAGCCCTGAGGCAGCACTGTGAAGTTATACTGTTGGCACTGCCAGGTAAAAGCAAACTGCTGCTGGAGGTCCTTTCAAATTGGTACAGAGAAAAAAGCATTAGTTACATCAATAACTACATACCAAATGCCAGGAATTGTGCAAATCTGCTGCAGTAAAGGTACAACAGAGACGACAGCTGTATTTGGAATCACCACCTTATTCAGTTTATAATAGTCTGTAGTTATTCTCCAATATCCATCCAATGTCTGCACAGGCCAAACAGGTGAGTTAAATGGGAATATGATTAAGAATTACCACTCCTGATTCTTTCTTTCAATGCTTGGATAATGGCATAAATCTCTGAAATTTCCCCAGATATGCAATATTGCTTCTGATGTGTTACCTTGGTATGGAGAAGTTCCAGGGTTTCTCTTTAGCCCTTCCACCCATAAAGGTTCTCATCCCATGGGTTTGAGAGTCCACATGGGGGATACTTCATCTCCAAGCACATGTATTACAGTTATACATTCATTATCTGGGTAAATCACTCATAAGGTGAGTCTGTAGATGAATTAGACCCATTGTGAGTCAAAGGTTTCAGCTAAGGGTCCATCTATTACTTGATCATGATAGCCCCCGCTATAGCGGGTCTGAATCATGTTTTGGATGCCCAGGAATTAGTTTCAATTCCTAGCCAGTGTCTAGATTTCTCCAAAAGGTTTGGGTATTGCCCAGGCAATCCAGTAAATGGCTCTGGGTCCTTTTAGATTAGGCTTAGAAGACGATTTATAGCACCTACTTGTGAAAACGCAGCAGGGTCCTTCCTCAAAGGGATCCAGTGTCCCCTTCAATCCAGAGGCTCTGGGTCTGTGTATTGACTTAGATCTGGAAACTGGTGGCTCAAGTCAGGTTTTTGGCCAGACTTATAGATTATTCTGTCATATAGATCAAGAAATACTTTAGTAGGCTGCCCATCTATTTTGTTCCAAGGAACATGGTGATCAATTAGCTACCACTAAAGATTGCAGATATGAGATTCATGCCTTATTGAAGAGGTTGTGATTGCAATCCACTGGATTGTGGAGAAGTCTGCTGGGTTTCTCTGATCCAGAGCTGGTCCATAGTCACTGGGTTAAGGTGGCAGTAAGAGAAGTATAGGACAAGGACTAGCAAGTAAGAAACCTTAACCAGAGTGCCAGTGGGCCACTCCTTGTGGGCAAGACTCTGCCCATTGGAATGTTGATGATAAACTTCTGGAAGCTGCCCATGGTGGTTGCTGTTGAACTCATCATCTAGGGGCCAGCTGGAGCACCCACAGAATTCACAGGGAAAGTGCCTGCAGAAGTACCACCAAATCTTATTAGGAGTGAGCTCCACTGAGTGACCTGCACAACACAGGAGCCAACAGGAAGAAATATGTACTGGAACCAGGAAGAGAAGCCCCTTCTTCCTGCAGTGTCCCTCCATCGCCCTCTACTGACAAAGTTTAGCATTGTATCACCTGGCAAGAATGAAATGTTCCAGCATCACAAGCCTGACAATCAAAGGTAGATTTGGAGCTGAGAGGCAATAAAGTTGAACTGCCATCATAGGGAAAGTAATAAATAAAATAGAGAAAATTAACAAATTGAAAGGTAGTTCTTTGAAAAAATTGATAGATATAGATGTCTTAGGCAAAGTTACTTAAGTCAATAAGAAAGAGAAGATATATTGAAAGGAATATTTGGGATAAAGGGATCTTATACATTTTCAATATAATAGCAGAGTTTTAATATTAACTGGAGTGTTGACCCTAAAATCAAGGAAATTTCCCAGATAATAGAACAACAACAACAAAAAGATATGGACAATGGCTGGAGGGAATATAAATTATTGCTAGCCCTGTGGGCTCCAGGAATTGTTCTGCCTACTCCTTTCTGGTGCCTTTTCCCCTGTATCAAGTAGTTTCCTTTTACACACACACACACACACACACACACACACACACACACACACACACACACACACACACACACACACACACACACACACACAGCAGACATCTCCAGTGGCTCACACCAGGACCTCCTCCAGAGCATTTCCCCTGCTTTTGCAAAGGAATGGCCTGTGGCCAATCATGAGCTCCAAGGGGGATAAACAGCCCAGTCTTCCTGCCTCACATGGAACAACCTCTTTGATGCAATGTATGCTTCAGAGCTCCTTGCAATCAGGCTGAGGCTATCACATCTCAGCTTATCTTCTTCCTCTGTGATTTCTTGCTTCCTTTATTCCCTAAGAGGTTTCTCCTGAGGCCACTCCTCCAGGAAGTCGGTTAGACAAGAACCCCTGTCTCTACCTCTGCACTGGGGGACTCCAACCTAAGGCACAGGGGTGACATGGTGCATGCTGTATAACAGGAAAATGGATCTAGCAGTGGTGTTTAGGATCAATTAGGGCAGGGAAAACTTGGGTTAAGGGAACTCAATTAAGAGCCAAGTTTTAGGGAAGAGATGATAGATAAGAAGAGGCTGAGACTAAGGAGAAGCAGAGAAAACGAAGAGGAGGAGGCAAATAGGGATTATCTCTGGATAGACTCCTTAATTCTGATGCAACATGGCAGAAGAGGGAAAGGACAGAGTGAGAAAGGGTGACAACGTCTCAGACCTGGGTGACTAGGAAAATGGCAGCCACACGTACAACATCGGGTAACCAGAGAATACTCATATTGGGAGAAAGCATCCTTGTGCAGACTCAACCTCTGCATAGCACTCTGCAATTTACAGAGCTCTCAAAGACATCCTTTCCTTTTTTCAAAAGGTCTCTGTGAGATGGGGTGGTAAGTATCCTCAATTTTTATTCTTTCTTGTGACCTTGAGAAGGGGGAGAATACATCCTCTTGCTTATTGATTTTGGGCTTGGCCAATGTGACTTATTTTGGCCAATGTAATGTAAAGAAACGTGACATGAGCAGTTTTCTATGTGCTGCTGTGATTCTATTAGGTCTTGTGCTTTTGCTCTCAACCTTCAAAAGGGCATGACACAGATAGCTGTTGATCCAAGGAGAGTAAGCAGACATAGATAGCAGACCTAAATCCAACTCACAGCCCAGAACACTATGCAGCCGATTCTATCCAATCCTAGCACAACCACAGGCACCTAAAGACCTAAAAATGAGAAATAAATGCTTGTAGTTGTAAGCCACTGTGTTTTAGGGATATCTTTATGTAGCACTATTGCAACAATAACTAATACAGTTAGGTAAACAGGTATTATTAAGATGCCCATTAAGCAGATGAAAAGACTGAGATACAGAAAAGTTAAGAATTTGTCTAAGTTCACAGCTCAAAGGAGAAGGTTAACTATGTCCTTACCTACCTTCTCAACAGAAAGATTCTAAGTGTTGACACATTTCACAGCTTAAAAGCCCAGCATTCAAAGGAATAATTCTATGTGCTTTTTTTAAAAAAATAAAGTACTGAGTTTGCTAATAACCTAAGAAGTGCATGTTTTCATATATGCTGCCTATTAAGTCTGCTCATATCGTATCAGCAAACATCATGTTGTCTTGGATAGGTTCCTAGTTTTTCCTGTGAAATGTTTTTCAACGCCTGAGTGAATCAAAATAAATGTAAATGAGGTTTATTAAGTCAACCCCACATGGTGCTGTATTGTCAGCATTTGTAGGGCTGTGACAGGTTAGTTATTGCAATTTGAAGGAAATGTCACCAACACAGCAGTATGCGGAATTAACTTAAAAATATATATATAAAACATCTCAGGATTATCCACCCTTTCAAGAACCATTTCCTCTGAAGGTGACAGGGGCTGATAGAGGCTAAGGTTTGCTCATTCCTTTTCATAAAGAATGCTTCTCTGGCTACATGATACCTGAGGCCAAGGGTCAGGGCTTCAGGTAACCACCCAGCTTTCTGAGAGCTACTGTTAATGGACTGGAGAGAGGAAACAAAATGAGAATGATTGGAGCTGACAAGGAGTGACAGGAGCCAGTGGCAGCAGCACCAAGTGCCCTCTGCACCCAGAATGAGCGTCAGGCTGGTTCAAGGGGTGCGGTGGGAGCAGAAGCCAAAGAATAAAAAAGACAGGTGAGTGCTGAGCTGTCAAATGATGGGCCAGGTAGTGAGTCCCTTGGTCAGACCTGATTTGAGAAAAGTCAGAAGGGTTCTTTCCTCAAAATCATCAAGCTTAGTCATCATTTGTGGAGACTTCTCCTTTGTCCGAGGTCTCTCCTCATGTGAAAATGCATCATGGGAAAAAAGTAAACACATTAAGCATTCATTTATCAAGACCTCAGTTAAAAAAAAATACCTTTTAATTGAAACCTCAGGCCCTCATTGTAGGGACAACACATGGCATTTAGAACCTGAATGGAGTCATCCAGGCGAAGGAAAAGGCACTGGTGGAAAATATGAGACTAGACCAGAAGTAGATGTTCTGACTTCTCAGTTTTCTAAATTAACATTGTTTAAAACTTGTGCGCAGCTATAAAATCAATCCTAATTGGAGGTTACGCAGAGGCCTTCTCTTGCTCTATGTAGAATAGCTCCTCCCTGCCTGACCTCCTTTATATAAAGTGTGAGAACCACAGAGTTGGGGGGATCTTCTTATTAACTCCTACATTTTACAGGAGAGAAACTAAATGTCTGAAAAGGAAAGGGAACTTCTAATCTCACCTAGCTGAGCGGAAGGAACATGGGCAAGTCTCCTTCCGCAAAATTCTATCTTTCAAAACCACCCCATGCTGCATTCTCTATATGAGCTTTTGCATCCAAGGCCTACGTGTATCTATTACAATCAGAAGCATTAATTAAACTATATTTCTGAGTGGCATGTGGCTGTGTGCCTTTTCATGCAAAATATGTTTAAAAGATTTGTCCATTCAGTAACTGTTGTTGGCTGCCTGTTGTCCCTCTGGGATAAATCCTTGGAGGCTTAAATACTAGAAATAAAATCACAAAAGTAAAAGGGGCAAGCATTCACGTTGTGGATTCATTTTATTGGGTAGGCAGTGAAAGAGAACACAGAGGACTTCACTGGCCATGGAAGAATGGGGGCAAGGTGGGGACCATCCCTCTCCCCAACAGACACAGGAAACACAAACAACCCACTATTACTTTGCTAAGTCCTCTAAGAAAGGGCCCATGCCATCATTATATATTTAAACACACACACACACACACACACACACACACACACACACACACCCCTACTTTAGAAATGTGGAAGGCCAGGGGCCTATAAAGCTATCCAGTTGCTAAAGTTCACTGGAGTTGATAGAATATGTGCAGCACCAAAGAGAGAATCAGAGTGAACGCTTCTGCAAGGACTGAACTCTGGCCCAGCATCAGGCATGTCCAGTGACTTGAACGTTATGGCTAGCATAGAGTATCTCCCTCTAAAGTGGGGTTCCAAGTGAAAATGCCCAGCAAGCAAGAGAGACCCTGAGGCTGCAAGTGGACTTGGAGTCTTCTGAAGGTCCAGAAGGAGGCCCACTTTTTAGGAAAGAAGGTTAATAAGAAAAAAAGAATCAAGCCCAGGGTTAAGAAGCATCAGACATAAGTAGCCACTAGAGGAGGAGCTGGTAGAGGAGTCTGAGAGAAGCAGGGAGGTCCAGGAGAGTTTCCTATCATGAGCGAAGGAAACCACAGATGGGATGGAAAAACCTCACTTAAGCTGTTCATTTCAACTCCCTCCCCACCAAACACTTTTAGCAGCTTTCTTAATGGCAGAAAATGATTGATTTGAATTTCACTCCTTTTTCAACAAAGACAGCAAGGTTGTGGGAGAGCCATGAACTTGGGTCAGGAACCTTAGGGCTGAATCCTGCCATGACTGTATGTCAGAGCCCAGCTGTGTGACCTTGAAGAGATGTCCTAACATCTGCGGGTCAAGATTTCCTCATCTAAAATCACAGGTTGCTTGAGTAATAATGATGTAATGAATATAGAAGCATATGTAGCCCTAACCAGTTTGGCTCAGTGGATAGAGTGTCAACCTGCGGACTGAAGGGTCCTGGGTTCGATTCCGGCCAAGGGCATGTACCTTGGTTGCGGGCACGTCCCCAGTAGGAGGTGTGCAAGAGGCAGCTGATCAATGTTTCTCTCCCATCGATGTTTCTAGCTCTCTATCCCTCTCCCTTCCTCTCTGTAAAAAAATCAATAAAAAATATTTTTTTAAAAAAAACATATGTAAAGTACTATATAAATAACATGATGTTTTTTAGAGTAATGTTTAAGAGAACTGACAAATATGAACATAAACAACAAAAAGGCTGGTGTCCATAGTCCTGAACACAGTAAGTTTCCCATGTAAAACTTACAGGATTTATTTGGCACTCCCAGCCAAAACAACCCTTTACTTATGTTTACTATAAAGGCTCTGCTTGTTTAGTATTTAACCTATTTTTATCACTTGAAAGGCATGATGTCCAGAATTAAATGGGGTGGCAGAGGTAGAAAGGCCATCAGAACAGCAAAGATTTGGGCATTGTAACGACCTACTCCTATCTCCCTCTCCCCAGTTCTGCACTTGCCTTGAAAACCAGCTGCCTCACAACTACCAGAGAGGGCTTGGAGACCAGGTTTGGAGCCCCTTAAAAAGTCCCACCCTCAGAGCATTATCAGCATTTCCCCTGTCAGCTCCCTAAAAAAAAGTCCTATTAACATAGTTATTTGCCCAAATTCCCAACACATTCTATGAGACCCGTACTACCCTTTTACCAAAACCCAACAAAGATATTACAAGAAAAGTATAGACTCATATTACTTATGAATATAGATACAAAAATTCTCAACAAAATCCAGCAACATAATAAAGATTATATACAACATGGTCAAATGCCACTTATCCCAGGAATGCAAAGTTGGTTTAAAATCTAAAAAGTTTCCAGTGCAATGCACCATATTAATAGTAGAAAACCACATGATCATCATATCACAATAGACACAGAAAAAGCATTTGACAAAATCTTATATCATTTCGTGAAAAAGACACTCAAGAAAGTAGGCCCCAAATGAAACTTTTCAACCTTATAAGGGGCATCTGCAAAAAAACACTCAGCTGATATCATATACATATAATGGCAAAAGACTGAATGTTTTCCTCTAAAAACAGAAACAAGGTAAGCATATTGTCTCTTGTCACTTCTATTCAACATTGTATTAGAGGTCTCACCCAGGACAATTAGCAATAAAATAAAAGTAATTCAGATTGGGAAGAAAGAAATAGAAGTATTTCTAATGCAGGTGGCATGATCTTGTATATAGAATATCTTACAGAATTTAATGAAAAACTATTAGAACTAACAAGTTCATCAAGATTACAGAAACAGGATCAATATGTAAAAATCATTGTATTTCTATACACTAAAAGCAAACAGTATAAAAATAAAACAATTTCATCCATAATAGCACCAAAAGGAATAAAAGCTAGGCATGAATTTAACAGAACTTTAAGACTTATATGCTAATAACTACAAAATATTTTTAATAAATTAAAGAAGGTATAAATAAATTGAAAGACATCCCATTTTCATGGATTGGAAGACTACTTTTACAGGAATGGCATTATTCTCCAAGTTAATCTATAGTTTCAACATAATCTCTATGAAAATTTTAGCTTATTTCTGGGAAGAAATTGATAAGTTAAACCTAAATGTCCATCAACTGATGAACGGATTTTTTTAAAGTTATATATTCATACAATGAAGCATTATTCAGCAATAAACAAAACTAATCCATTCTATAATATGAATGAACCTTGGAAATAATAGGCTAAGCAAGATAAGCCAGTCACAAAAGACCTTATATGAGTCCATGTACATGAACTACCACAATAGGCAAGTCTATAGATACACAAAGTAGATTAGTTGGCTCTATGGTGCTGGTATAATGGGGAGAATAAAGTGGGGAGTGATTGCTAAAGTGGTTTTTTTGGGGGGGAGGGTGATGAAAATGTTCTAAAATTGTTGTGATGGTATTCCAATGTTTGAGCATATTGAAAACTATGAAGTATAATTTAAGTGGGTAGATTTTATATGTGAATTACATCTCAATGAAGTTGTTATAAAATACAGGGTGGGGCAAAAGCAGGTTTACTGTTGTGAGTATGTGAAACAGAGTTTGTTCTTATATTATTATTTATTAATTACTGTATTATTTTCCATATGAACAACTGTTAACCAACTTTTGCCCCACCCTGTAAATGCCTACCAGAACAGCACATCAAGAGGGTCTATGGATCTGTAAGTAGACCAGAATACTTGTGGTGTCCGTGCTTTGAGAGAATCTAAATCCCAAAGGGATCTACTAGGACATGATGTTTTGGTCTATGCAAAAGAATTTCTGCTTATAAAATTTCTCACAGTAAAGTAGTATTCTCTACCTTTGCATACCTGTGTGCAGTTGAATGTCATTTAGTGTGTTCTCCCCTAGCCCAACTCTTTAATTCGCAGATGACTCCTTCTGAGTCTTCTGGAACTCTTTCTAATATATTACAAGAGCCCCATGTTGAACAGTTCAACCTCCTGATCAAGAACTTTCCCCAACACTCAAATTGGACTCTAGAGAAGGTCAGGGTAGGCAGAGTAATAAAGGCATGATGGGTGGAGGGGGCTGAAATTTGAGGATTTCTGGATATAAATATATACACAATGCAAGGCCATGGGTAAGGTGAACTGGATGTGAGGGATGGCTGGGGAGAGACCAGTTAGGGAACATACAGGTACAGGAGAGTAGTAATGAGAGCCAACCTGGGGGGGATTAGTCAGAGAGAAAGAAGGTGACACCCTCATTGGCAAGTATTGGGTGGGTAATGAGAGAGGAGGAGCATTCAACAGTGAATTCCAAATTGCCTCATTTCACTATGGCAAATGTCTTTTTTCCAAGCATCATTTTTCAGAATGAATGATTCATTCGTAAAGTAGATAATTAAGTCCCAATCTAGTCTGTTTTTGACCTATCAGGGTTGTTTAAAAAAGGTCTTATTTGCAGTTAAGAGAGTGCAGTACTTTCTCCATTTCTGAAGGAGGAAATCAGAGCACTGAGGGTTGGATTCTCCCAGTTGCCATAGGACAAGCAGGTGGTGCTCAAGGGGGGAGGGGCACCTGCCTACAGGAGACATTCTGGTTCCAGAACCATAGGTTATGGTATCTGAAGTGTGTGTGCACCATATGGGAGTAGATGTTGCAGAAAATCAGACTGGGGAGTGGCCTATCTCCCTTGGGACACCAGCAGTGAGGGTAACAGAGAAAGTGAAGGGGCATGACTAAGAGAATCCTGCAATAGAAATGGCCCTAAGGGCTTGTCAGCTTCAACCCTTCCTGTTTCAGTTAAAAAACTCAACCCAGAGCGGAAGGGACTTGTCCAAGGTCATTCAGCCAGGTGGTGGCATATTTGGAATGAACAGCCTGGCTGCTCTCTCCCTGAGGATGCATGGCCCCCAGGCAGGCCAGGCTGTCACTAACAGGCACGTAAGTGTGCTCCCACCTGTCCTGGCATGCCTCACACTCAAATCAGAAAACCTTCTGCTGAAACCCCGATGAGGAAATTAAATTAGCAACTAATTGGTTAATTGGCAGCAAGCTCTGTAAGACAGTAAGGAACAAATTAAGTTGGAGCGAGAAGCTCACATTTGTTAGGTCTGATTATCTTCATTATCACCTCCATGGCCCACTAGCAATACTGTGCACCTCTCCCCTAGGAAAGCTCTTAGAAGGATCCTATGACCCTTTGGCTGCCAGATAAATTGTTCCTTTCTCTTCCTTTTTCTGCCCCACTGACACCACATTCCCTTCGTAGTCCCTATAATCTAGCATTTCCCACGCTGTACTCTTCAGAACCCTAGTTGTCAGTAGCATGCTGATAAACATTTAATGATGGCTCTGTGGAGTAAAGAGCCTTAATTTGCAGCATTTAGCAATTTCTGTGGTGTAAATACTTCCAATATGAGCCAATTTTAATGTACCAATGTGACATCTACCAGCTTGCAAAATTCTTAAAAATTTAACAATTGGTTCTTGCAAGCTGGTACAGGTTGATTCCAACACAACACTGATGGTGTGTTCAGAGGTTTATAGGAAGGGCCCATGCTCAAAAAAAAAAAATAGGTAGGAAAGTCTGCATATTGTATAGACTCTAAGAAGTTCTGTAGAAAAGAAATATATTTCATTTAACTTAGTGCTTTTCAAACATATTTGACCAGAGACCCTATGCTTCCCAAAGTACATTTTAATATCTTCTGGAATAAAGGTCCATTGAATTGGAAACACTGTCATAATCATATTTTTAGTGTGCAATTTCTGGACGCAGGCACCATGCAAAGTCCTTCAGATAAGACATAAGACATGGACCTTGCCCTCCAGGTAACCCAGGTAGCAAACCACAGTAGAAAATCTCAAGTATTACGTGTCTAGTACTGATCATGAGTTCTAGAAAATTTCAGAAAACAAACTCCATCACCAGGCTGGAATTCAAACAGTGTGGCTCAGCCAGGGAAAAAAGTTTTCAAGGCAGGAGGACTCCTTTCACAAAGAAGAAGAGATACAAATGCATGTTGTGTACCAAGAGGTAATGAGACCAGTGTGACTAGAATTAGGGGTGTGGTATAGGAGGGGAGTAGAAGATGAGACAGAAAACATGGATGGAGGTCTGATTGGGGAAGAAGGAGGAGGAGTTGGGGTGTTGGGCTATCACAGGGCAGGGCAGGATAGGGCAGGGTGGTAAAGCAGAGGGCATATATTTTTTAAACAACACGATTTCTTGAATCCTTACAGTCATTCCATTTCTTCTTATTTACCAGGTGGAAAGAGGTAGCCTTTCTTGATATGTGGCTTCAAGAATGCCAGAGAAGCCTTCTTAGCTCTGTCAGTGGAACCAGGCGATTCTGTCTTCTCACAAGGACGTGTGCCAGCATGGGGTATTTTTCTTCTACCAGCCATATGTATGGGGCCGTTGTGCTTGAATGCGCATGGGACCACCTCTGTCCTCATGGGTTTTCATTCATCCATCCATGTGAGTATGTAGCTTGGGCAGAATGTTGAACAAACACTTATTGGCCCTTTTTCTGTGCTAGGTGCTGCTAAGTACTAGAAGGTTTCTTTCCATTTCGAATACATGTGACTACTCCAGGAAACAGGGGGCTCAGCAAGATGCCATGCTCAAGATTAATGTTTATGGCTCTAAAATCACCAGTCTACTGTTTGGCTCCCAGCCACATGTCTATCACAGTGTTCTTCTGGGCTTTGAGTGGGACATGCCAAGTACATACTTAGGAGGCTGTCTTTTGGTCTCTAACCTCACCATTGTCCCCAAGCGAGTCCCTGGTGAAGCTGTGAGGGGGGAAATTTTGGTTTCGGTGCCCAGCCTGCTCCTCTGTACATTTTCCACCACTCATCAAATAACTTGAACCCACATTGCGCACACTTTCCACATGCCCTCCTTTTTAAGAAAATCTGCTCTTCAGAAAAAATTTAAAACTTATTTTCCCTAAGATGCAAATAAGTGGTAACAGCTTAAAGTAGTACCTTTCCAGAGTTATTTATATCTTTGCATCTTGAAAAAAGAAATTTAAAGCTAAAGGATTCCAACTCTACCTCAGGGATTTGAGGCAGCCCAGAGGATATGAGCAGTAGTAATTCTAGAGTAATAAATAGTGTCACATCACTGTCCCTGAGCACCATGGAAACGGCTGCCTGGCCCATCTCTGTGACAATCTGGCCTTGATTTCTGTCTTCCAGGTCTTGCCATCAACCCAACAGGCTCCAGACACCCCTGCTTGTGCTTCAAAATAGAGTGTGCAGCCAGGGTATCTAAGTAGACTGATGATACCGAGAGCAGCATCCAGGCCAGTGACAAGAAAGAAGGCAACTGTTATAAGTCTGAACAGCAAACCCAAGTTCTAATCTCAGCTCCACCACTTTTCAGTTGCCTGACCTCAGGAAATATACCTTACCCATGTTCAGCTTCTAATCTTTAAAATGAGACTGATAACACCAACCTAGTAGGATGCTGGGAGAATAGATAGTGCCTATATCTATTAGGCACAAGTTGGTGACAGATAACTTCCAATGATGGTGATGGTCAAGAAAGAAGTACTCAAGCCCCCACCTTTGCTGGGAAACAAAACAAACCACCAGAGCTGGACTTTCTAAACCCCAGAATCTTGCTTCTAGGTGATCCCAATTTCAGGCTAATATTTCTCACTGGCAACACACCCAGGTGACCAGCCCAAATGATATAAACCCACAAGACACCAAAATGTAAGTGAAGGCACTGCACCTCTCTGGAGGAAGCTAGACCAGTGGTCGATTGGTGCTGACAGCAGGTATGGGGAAGACATTTTTGCCAACCATCCAATATCCATGGTCCTCTGACAATTCACATTACTTTCCAAATGTCACTGCATCTGTCTCAGTCTGACAGCTCTTCACACTGGGGCCCTTTCTCTGAGCTGAAGACCTGGATATACTCCTGAAGGGGATTTTGATCTTCATTTCTTTCCAGGTGGGAGGGTCCTTTGTCAGACAAAGTCTAGGCTCATGAAACCTACAGACAAAAAAAAACAAAAAACAGTGACAGGGAGTCTGGCAGGTGAAGGCAATAAGACATGCCATGCAGGGATCCAGCTAGTCAGATAAGACATATGACATTCCTAAGAAAGAACAGTCAGGGGAAAATACTTATACTGTTCTTCAAACCCGCTACAGCATCACCCCCACTTATCTTGAAGTCTGACATTTCATAACATCCATTGTGTGCAGGCAGAGAAAGCCTGGACACCTACAATAACTCTTGCACAGTCTTACACCAAATTCACAAACTGCATTGCTTAGAAGAAAAACCAAGGCACTCCTTCAAAACCTCTTCACCCTTGCTTAACGTGAAAGTCTAACCATCTCAGAAATTTGGATTCCCAGTTCCTGCAAGTTGGGTGTAGCATATATCAGATGTGTTGAGGAAGAAAGAGTGATGCGTTAGAAACAGCTCAATAACAGCGATGAGCCTTGACAGCTGACAGCCTGGTGGCGGGCCAAATGGACAAAGCTGAAAATGACTGGAGGAGTGGGTGCTAGGCAGTCATAGAAATTAGGCAGGGTCATCAAGAAAGGGTTAAACTCTCTTGTGTTTCTAAAATGGCAAGGAGGTGTGTAATACATTTTAGCAAGCCTTCCATGCAGAATACCTAAAGTAAATGAAATTTGGGGTCTAGAAAGAACAAGCTTGGGAATTCAGGAGAATTCACTTAAGTGGAACACTGTCCTCCCCTGACAGTGGAAGATAAATGAGGTGGTACTGTACCTGCAAAGGCTACTGCGACAGGGCTGTGGAAGGAAAATAGACCCCGTAACCTTTCCAGAAGCTCATAATGTTCTTGGAACTCCCCCTCCCCTGCAGTGTGGAGCAGAGGCCCCTCTCCTTTAATGCCCCTCCCCACCGAAGAATCAGTTCCTATTGATCTGGGGTGGCCCTGGCATTAGTAGTTTTCAACCACCACCACCCCCAGTATTCAAATATGCAGCCAGGACTAAGAATCACCAAATGACTCTGGAGCGAAATCAGGAGAGTTGCCATCTGGAAGCCTTGGTGAGCCCACCACTGCAGTTGAGGCTGACTTTGTTGAGCTACATAAAGCCCAAAGGCTGCTTTTAATGTTCAGATACCAAGAAGAAAAGAGTAAAAAGGGAAAGGAATGTGGACCTGGTATCAGAGCCAAAATGACTCATAGGGCAATTGGGGCAGGAATCAACTTTGAAGGAAACAGAAAACTTTGGGGGCTTTTGGGAGGAGGGGTTTGGGGTTGTCCCCCAAGAATCACTGAAAGCATCCCAGACTGTAAGCCCAGAAGCATGAGCAGGCAGGTAAGACTTCACAGACACCAGGAGTGATGGAGGAGCCATTGTGGTTGATATTGCTGCAAGTTCACTGGTGATCTGGCTGGAAACAGCCAGGCCCTTGATGGGCTTGCTGCTTCTCCTGCGCTGAGGAAGGAGGAATGGGAGCCTCCCCTGTAAGGCTTTCCCTTCTGTGTTACCTAGGCCAGGTTCACCTGGCAGGAGTCCCTCTGGTGTGAGTGAAAGTGGCCAAGGGACTCTCGGTGGCTCCCTCTCCTGGCAGTGGCTTTCTGGACAGATGGGGACCAGTCTCCAAGCCTGGCCTCGCCAGAACCAGTTGTCTCTTACTTGGTGGACCTTGGGGGCAAAAAGCTACCCTTTCAGCTCATCTGTCAGAAAGCTGTGCTTGCATTCTGGCTGCTACTGAAGATCCCTGTGTTCAACTCAGCTGTCCCAGCACGTGGGTAAAAAGTCCAGGATTCTGTGTCTTAGCTCCATCAATGTCCTGATTTTCTTACACCCCCATCTGGGACCAACAAATGATTTAAGGTAGCTTAGGAAAAACCCACATCACTCCACAAAATAAAATCCATTTAAAATAAGAGAACTGAGGCAAAAACAACTGAGTAGCAAATGATCTTAGTACCAAAACATAGAAACATCTTAAAAGTCAATGTACTGGTGAGAGCCCACCATTTTGACTCTGAGTTTTCTAGTCCCCAACACAAAAGAAAACAGGATCCTTTACACAATTCAGAGTTCATAACATAAAATCAAAACACTCGTTCAAGATAAACATAACGGTTCCTGGAACTGAAACCAGACAGAAATGCCTCCCCTAGCTCCACATGGAAAGGGCCCTGTGATTTAGTGAATAACATCCTCAAAGCAGCCTTTGTGTAAACATGGCAAGGAGCTCCGCAGGTCTGTTTTTAAAAACATCCCTCAGTGTAAGCTGATGTCATAATGCTGAATTGTTATTCAATTAAAAAAAATTCTGCAGGAGATTGCTACAAATGTTCTGAGTACCAAAGTCTGACTTAGTGAAAACATAGATTTTCAAGAAACTAGAAGAATGGGTGGACTGGATCATCATATGAGAAACCTGAGCTCAAAAGATTGCTGGACCACTCCTATGTCACAGTCTTCCACTGACTAAGTAAAAGAGCAAGAACTCAAACAAAGGGGCTTTCTTGTTTTTTTCACCAAGCTTGTGTTCTACTCTAGACAACACAATTGGGGGAGACCTATTAACATTAGAAGACCCGTTGATGATTGCTCCGCAATAAGAGGAAGCCCCAGAGATTATCCTCAAGCAGGGACCCACTGAGATCCTTAGCCTCAGCTGTCCCTTCAATTAGGCGGTGGGAGCCTTGCCCCCTGCCCAGCCCTGAGCAGCCATCCCACTGCACTGTGGAGTCAGATGGGCAGCCCCTGCACTGATGCTCTGAGATGGCTCCTTGCTTCCCCGCAGTGTGGCACATCCTGCATGCGCCAGGAAGCAGCCCCCAGCTCAGGCCGGAGCCGTCTCCAGCTCCCCCACCTTTGTGGCTCCAGGAGCAAGAAGGTATAATGGTCTCAGGTGTGGGAAGAGAGCTGCAGCCAGGGCTCTGTCCAGGGAAGAGGAAGAAAGAGAAGAAAAATGGGCCCCTCTGAAAGCTTTCCAATCACTCCAGCCACCACCATCTCTAATTCTTTTCTTAAAGTATAAAATCATTCTTCCACTGATCTCACTCGTGGTCAGAGCTCAGCGCAGGCCCATCCGTCACGGGGCTGATTTGGTTCAGCAGGTGTTGGCCGGGCAATCGCTCATTTCAGGCTAATCTGCTAGCGGCTGTCAGGGGTTATGGAGTATTTATTGAGTTTGTGTCAGGTCCGGATGACCAATAGCCAACAGCCGCTGGATACGCACTGACATTGATGATATTGCTGAAATTAAACGAGGTGATGTATACTCAACTTGCTTAGAGCCAGGAATGGGCCCTGGGATCATTTTATAACCTGATGCAGACGATCCCCGGGCTTTCCTTTTCAAAAAAAAAAAAAGCACACACATGGCCTTTCCATTTAAAGAAAAAAATACATGGTCCCCAACAAACATAGTCATGTCTGTACTTAAATGAACAAGAGCATTTCCTGGGGAGGCTGAAGGGAACAAATAAGATCCAGACATCTGGCAAACAGCCCTCTGTGCTCTGCCAAGGTCCCCTGGACTCCAACATGTAAATGTTGGGTCTCACCAGGAAGAGACATTCATTGGTGACTGAGACTCAGGATTATGAATGTAAATCCAGTCAGATCTGCCTTTGGTGGCAACAAGATGTCACAGACGAGAGCACTGGAGGTGGAGTGAGACACTAGGCCTAAAGCCCAGCTCCACCGCGTCTTAGCGGTGTGACTCTGAGCAAGTTCCTTAACCTCTCGGAGTCTCTGGTTTTGATGCCGTTAGGATAGTGAGACCATGTGAAGGGACAGTGTGAAGCCACACAAGATACTGTATATGCTGATACCTGGAGATGACTTCTCATACTTGTTCTCTCTCTCCTTTTCTTCTTCTAGAACCAACCCTTTGCCCTCTACTTCACCAATTCCAAAAAAGTTAGAAAATGTTCCACCTATGGCACCTAAGACAATGGTGTTGGAGGTATTGTCACAAGGTCACGGGAGCACCACTCAAATGAGTGTAATTAACTTAGCCCCCTCCAGAAGGATCTTATGATCAAACAGCCCTAATGCCATCCTGTAGCCTGGCCCCAAGGCCAAGTCTCCAACACCCTCCCAAGGAGTGAGCAGGGGCCATGACTCTGCACTGTGAATGGCCCAGGCAGGATGCTCAGGGTCTGTGGTCTATGAGGTGTTGAGCAGGTCACTTACACTGCCTGAATCTCAGGGTCTCATTCTGGAAAATGCCCACATGAGAGTACTTGACCTCCAAGTTCCCTCCAGTCCTGATATCATGCTCTGTGAATAATTTGGAAGAGTGTCCTCTCTCTCTAACCCCACCACTTCTCCCTTTCAGGGGTGCACCGGTCTCCAGTGATGTGCGGTGCCTGCTCTTGGAAGGTAAGGCACCAGGGGAAGCCTTTCCAAAGCCATGGGGATGTGAAGGGAACCAAAGTGTTCTGTTTTCTAATGACCAGCAATAGCTTTCGTTCTAGAACATCCACTCTGGGCCAGGCACCAGGAGAACGATTTTCCCCATTTTCCAAACAGAGAAACTGAGGCTTCAAGAGATGAAGTGAGCTGGTAAGGCCACACATCTGGAAACAGATGCAGCCAGGATTCCAGTCTCCTCCAATCCATCTCTACTGGCAGTGCACTGCCCATTGTGCTACTCTGCTCAAGACTAAATCACAGGGAAGTCATCAGTGAGTCCCAAGCTTCACTTGAGAGCTATGTCTCTCTTTACCCCCAGGCTCTTTTGAGAACTGCTAAGGAACATAATGGCGTGGTTTACACTTCCCCTCCCTCTCCAACACACCTCTGCTGCCTGTCTGCCCCTCACCACAGGAAAAGGAAAGAATGAAGTACAGGCAGTGGAGGAGAAAAGAAGGGATGGGCCCAGATCATCAATGAGCGCCTCAACAAATAGATTGCATACATCTTAACCCGGCACATATCGATAGAAATGACGGATGCAGAGTGTGTATATATATATATATATATTCCCTAGATTGCTAGGTGCTCTTGGCAAGCGGGTGACTAGCTCTGACGCTTCCCTCTGATGGAAATTGAATTTAGGTTACAGACCATCATCTGGCCCAATTGCCACTGAATTATTCCACACAAAATATCAAAGTTAATTTTTGGGCCTGTCAGCCCGGTTGATGAGTCGGGCGGCTGTCAGCCCGGCTGCTCCTGCCTTCAGTGCCAGGGAAGAGTCTGAAAGTCAGGCCATCAAACAGCGACCTTGGCGGGGGACATGGGGGGGGGGGCAGTGCGGTGGTGTTAGATTACCAGGATGATTAAATGCCAAGGGGAAGGTTCCGGAGTCCGGATTTGAATACCTGTTTACATGGAGGATAACAGATAGCCGCCCACTGACGGGAAGGTTGTAACTCACTCCCCAGAGTGCCAGGGACACCATAAAACATGAAGGCCCGGCTCGGGAAGTCGGCGCCCCGGCAGCCAGGCCCGGAGTGATTTAGAGCCCGGATCCATTCAGAGACTATCTAATCTATTGTCTTTTATTACATGCACTACTCAGTCTCTCTCCCTTTTGCAACCTTTTTTTTTTTCCTCCAAGAACAGCCAGCAATCTAATCTCCCTTAAAGGAATACTGTTCAGAAGTGCCACTACTCAGCTCTCTCCCTTTTGCAACCTTTTTTTTTTTCCTCCAAGAACAGCCAGCAATCTAATCTCTCTTAAAGGAATACTGTTCAGAAGTGCTGGTTTGAGTCAAAGATCGTGAGAGTTCTTTATTCCACAATACAATAAAAAATGCTTACTGCTGTTGCTGCATAAATATATGTATTCCGCCCCCCGCCCCCCACTCCCAGAGTGCTCTGTATCCTCCTCTGTCCATCCCAATGGGCGAATATACCCTTGCTTCCATCTTTCTCGCCCCCAAGACCTCCTGCTCACCAAAAGCCAGCAAGGCCACTTCTCTGCTTCTCTTCTGACTAATTGTCTCAGGCCACCTGATGTTGAAATAATCCATAATTGCTTAATCTATCCGCGTCTGTGTGGCAAGAAACGGAAAAGCACTTTGGAAAGATCAATCATCTGAAATCACCGAGCAGCATATTGGAAGCTGGGTCGTCGCCTGCTCCCAGCTGGGAAAATGATGGTGGTGAGAGATAAAGGCTTGGAGAGGAGGCTGTCTCTGTCTCCATAGTTTTTTGATTCCGAGATAGATTACCAGGAGCACTAACTACTCTCCGTTTGTGCTAAACAAAGATAATAGCCTTGGGAGCCACAGCCACATAAATGATCGGACAATCAAATAAAGGACCCCCTGCCCCTGGTCTCCTGCAGACACTCGCACTAATGGATCAGGCAGCATGCTGGGGGGCGGGGTAGAGGGATCTTTGCCACTGGGACCTTGATCACCAGAGGCCAAGAGAAAAACAGAAATTTGAGTTCCTAAACAGCTGAACAAAATGTAAAAGGCTCCATAGAGTCTCTATAAATAAGAGAGATTCAGTCTGGAGAACGCTTGGTGGAGTAGGGTCAGATCTCTCATATGAATCAAATTAGTGGCTGATCAACTAGTATTATCGCACATTAGGCTGTGGGGACAAGGGAAATGCCACAATTTTCAAGGTCATGCGTCTCAAGCTTGTATCCGTCTCCTTCTCCCTCCACTTTACCTTCCTTGTACTCAGAGTTTAGGGGCTGCCCTTTCTGCTGCTGCTATTGTAGCAATAGCTACTTCCCAGAGCCCTGGCCTTTCTGCAAACTGGCCCTGAATTGCCCCTCATACTCCCCTTCCTCCAGAGAAAGTGTTGCTGGAAGGGGAAACATTGTCAAGATGAGGAAGAAGAACCAGCAGGCTAGGTCTCCTCTCACACCTTCCCTGCTGCTGGCCTGACAAGATGTTCAGAGATGTGGCTTCAGGCACAGTGACCTGTGGGGATCCTCAGAGAATGGGAACTGCCCTAGAAATGGAGATGCAGGTTCAGTTTCCACCGAAAGTCACCAGAATCATGAAGTCAGGATGTGCAGCAAAGTTGAAAGAGCTCAGGCTTAGACCCCAAGTCCACATTCTACCTGTACCACTCACTGGCTGTGCAAGTAACTTCGCCTCTCTGAACCCCAATGTTAAGATACTTCACAATGACATTGTGGAGTTCAGATCATGTATTTTATTTTGTTTGTTTTTTTATTTTTCAACTACAGTTGACATACAATATTATATTAATTTCAGGTGTACAGCATAGTGATTAGACATTTATATAAGTTGCAAAGTGATCACCTTGATAAGTCAGATAATGGATTTTAAATAACTGACAAATTATAGGCCTTCCATAAGTAGTTATTCTTGCAATTGAATTATTTTCGTATTTTATTTTGTTTGTTTTTTTATTTTTCAACTAAAGTTGACATACAATATTATATTAATTTCAGGTGTACAGCATAGTGATTAGACATTTATATAAGTTACAAAGTGATCACCTTGATAAGTCAGATAATGGATTTTAAATAACTGACAAATTATAGGCCTTCCATAAGTAGTTATTCTTGCAATTGAATTATTTTATCCTCAGAATAACTGTGTAGGGCAAATATTATTCTTTCCAACTGACAGATGAGAACATTGAAGCATGGAGAGGTTAAGTAACTTGTCCAAAAACACACAAGCTTGCTTGTATGATAGAATTAGCATTAGCGTAGTCATGAGTAATAAATGCTAGCCACTACTTCTCCCATCATATGAGACCGACTTGATCCGAACTGAAACCTTACACTTGTTCTCTTGGTCAGTAGCTACTCGAGCCATGTGAAGCGTTAGAGTACATTCCAGAGATGCCTCTGCTGTTCACAGGGCTCTGAGCCACAGGTCAAATGGGCACACTTGGCACTAGCTATGTCATATACCGATCACTTCTGCTCTCTTTGTCTCTCTCTCTCTATCAGAGCAGAATTTCAGCTTCACTAGTTCCCAAGCCCATAGTCCCCAGCATGCAATTGGAGTAGGTTTGCCAGTCCAAGTTCATGCCTAAGGGCAACTATTTGAACTACCTCAGAACTGCAAGTGTGCTAAGAGTCACCAATGACTAAGATGATTTAAGGCACACTCTCCCCGCCTGACCTCCACCCTCTTCCTAGGGTAAATAGCAACTACATGTAGCAAAGAGGGTACAAACACATTCAAAGAACTTGCTGACTCCACGGAAAGTTTGTAAGCAGCCCTCAAAGGGGAGGAAAGGGCATGAAAGACAGACATGCTAGAATTCCATGTCTGAACTCAAAAGGCAGCAAAGGCAGATCAGTGGCCACAGTCTATGCCCAGTGCTTTGGCACTATGTACAATCTAAGCAGAAAACTCAAGTCATAGTTCTATGGTGTTCATGTTCCTTCCCCTCATCACCTCATCCCCACCCACATTATGTTATTCCTGCTAGAATAATAACCAACAAACCCAGAATTCAGTCACACTTAGTCAGTATGCATTGTTACCTAGCATCTTCCTGAGAATTCCCTTCTTCTCTTGTAAACCCAGTAAGTAAAGGTGAGGTAAGTCCTGAGTTCACTGGGTATACAGGGAGTGCAATGTGCGCTGTAAAATGGACCCTATAGAGGAGAGACTATTGAATCACAGAGTAACCCAAGCTGATCATTATGAAAACAGGTGAGAGACTGCTATGAGTGGCCCAACAATGAATGGGGAGCTGGATGACCAAGAGGTTCAGTACCCAGGAGGATGTGCCCTGGGAAAGACATAAATACATAGAGGGAGGGAAGCCCAAGGGATGAGTAAATGGAGGAGTAGGGAAGGAGGAGAAGTTAATTTTCAAAATCTGGGGAAGTACAAGAGGGTGGGGCAAGAGACTATTGTAGTAGTTCCTACACTCTACTTGTCTCTAGACAAACAATGGAATGGTAGCAAAAGAAAAATCACCCAATAATCATAACTCTTGACAAGTTGTAAAATCTTCTCAAATTATTTTTATGTTGAGAAAAGCTAAAAAATTGACTCCAATGGATCTTGTTATCAAGAGAATATGAATTCCATCTTTCCTTTAAATATTCTTTATTGAATAGATAAGGGATGCTGAAAGTTTGAATTTGAATTAACGTCATTTCCCAGACTAATCCAAAGTTACAGGGTAAGAGGAAACCCTCATTTCCGCTTGCTCTGGAAATTTCATCTCACCTGATTTAGTCTTTGATTAGTAACTAACAAGGTCTCTTCTCCAAAGAGAAAACTAGTTCTTTGCCTTTGATTCTATCTAATTCTGTCTTATTTGCTTAGGCTGGACACAGCATTGTTTAATTTCAAATAAAAAGAGAACTAAGACATCAATGAAAATAACAAAATATCTCAGACTTACACTAACAAAGACCATACAAGATCTTAAAGGAAAAAGAAAAACTTAAAACTATTTAAAAATACAAAGGATTACTGAAAAATGAGAAAAAATAGAGAGCTATACCATTTTTTTCAGAGATAAAGTGATTCAATATAATAAAGATGCAAATTTTAATCAGATTGGTGTAAAATTCAAAGCAATTTCAAATAATATTTCAGCAGAATTTTTAAGGAAATGGACAGACTTATTTTAACATTCTATTAAAAAATAAGGTTCATAATTAGCTAAGTCAATGTTAATAACATAAAGAATAATTACTGTATAATAGGTGGCATAGTAGAAGCAAATAGAACTCTGGAAAACAATAAGGAGCTCAAAATATGTTTATGTATATATGGAGGCAAGACATATGGTAGCATATCACCACAAACCAGAGGGAAAAGAGTTTTAAACAGAATAGATGTTCTTTGGAAATCACATCACTATGTGGGAGAGAAAAACCTATTAAGTCTCTGACTTAGATTACATACAATGGAATCTCTAGATGAATTAAAGACTGAAACATGAAAGAGAAAACTATTAATAAAATTTCAAAATGTAACATAATGATTTTGTGATGAGGGTGCAGAAGAACTTCTTAATAGGACCCTAAGCACACAAATCATAATATGAAAATATTTTGTGGGTAAAACACAGTATTTTAATTCCATGAACATTATAGACAAAATAACAAATGGGGTAGGATATAAGATAAAGTTGTTTTCAATGCTTACCACTAACAATGGATTAATATCTAGACTATACAAGCAATTTTCACAAATAAACACAATAAAATGGGAACCCAATATAAAAATGAAAAGGGGATAGTAGGCAATTCACAGAAAGAAGAAATCTAAATGGCTAACATACATAAAGAAATATTCCACTTTATTAGCAATTAAATAACTATGAATTTAAGTATCAGTAAGATACTGCTTCTTGACCATCTAAATGTCTCAAACTAAAAATCAGATTATAAATTTTGGGAAGATATGGAGGAAGTGAAACCTCATACATTTGGTGGGCATAAACAGTGACATTTCCATTATGGAGAAAAATATGGTAATACTTAGTAAAAGTAAGGATATGTATGCTCTAAAATCCAGCACTTTTCAAGTATTTTAATCTCCATAATTGACTGAAGTAGCAAGGAACTGGAGAAAGCTTAAAGAGTACCACTAGAGATATGGACAAATGTGATGAATGCATACATATTGTGGAATACTATGCATTAGTTAGAAGAAATTAACTTTAGATACATAAAGTAATATAGACAGATTTTTTAAAGTGTTGACTTCCACTTCCAGGTAGAGCAGAGTAGCTAGGGACAGAGGAGCACACCCACAGAGAAGGACTCAGAATGCTAAAATGATAAAGACTGACAGCTCTGGGTACTAAGCAAGGAACCTAAACTCTCCTAGATGGCTGGCGGCATAAGCACTTTGAAACATTTTGGCAAATTTTTTAACTGAACATGTGCATATTCTGAGACCTAACAATTCCACTCTTAGGTACGTACTCAACAGATACACATATATATGTTCATCACAAGAATCTATAAGAATGTTCAAAACAGCACTACTTATAATTGTCATGAACTAGGAACAACCCTGAAACCTATCAAGAATAGAGTAAATAAATACAATTTAATACTACATTGCAATGAGAATAACTGAACGTGGATTAATCTCACAAATATTAAAGCTGAGGGAAAGAAGTCAAACAGAGAAAAGGATAATGTAAAATTCAATATATGTACAACTCTAAAGCATGCAATATTAATCTAGGATGTTGAGATGCAGAATAGTGGTTGCCCTGGGCAGGGGAAGGGCTATGTGACTGGAAGGAGCCCGGGGGTCTTCCTAGATTCAGATCATGTTCTGTTTCTTTATCGGGTGCTGGCTAACTTTGTTAACTTTGTGAAAATTCATTAAGCTGTACTCTTATAAATTGTGCAGTTTTTCTGTATGTGCTTTATATTTCAATAAAAATTTACATAATAAAAATCAGAGTGTTGAGTAGCACAATAAGAAACAGAATTAATTCAGCTCTATGTATCTGAGGTTATAAAAAAGAGAAGAAAGACAAATAAAATAAAAACAAAGGAGACTATGAGGGGAAAGAGTAAAAACAAAAACAAAAAAGGAAGAGAGAGGGAGCATATTTGGATTCTGTCTAATCAGTCATTTAAAGACAGAGCACCAAGGTGATTGAGGTATAAAACAATATTTACAGAATGAAAGCTTTTTAAGCACAGGGCCCTATTGCTGCCACCACCATTAATCCCTTGCGCTAAAGAATTGGGTTTCTCAGTGCAAGGAGGAACATAATCATTATTATATGAACAGCTTTAAAAAATATAAAGAAAAAAGAAAGAAAGGAAAGGGAAAGGTGGGAAGGAAGGAAGGAGGGAAGGAAGGAGGGAGAAAGGAGGGCCAGGACCTCAGTACATTTGACTTTCCATGCCGATTTTAGTCTGGGGAACCTACTGGCACAGTGTTATTTTACTACAATTTTTAAAAATCAGGCGATGGGGAAGATTGGGTGGGGAGTACTGCTCAGTTTTTCTGCAATTGGTGCAGCAATGTGGGCCTTGTGGACTCATTATTAGGTGCAGGAACATCATTTTTTCATCACAAACTTCAGATCCCTTTCTTAGTGCATAGTAGGAAACAGGATCTCATTTGGGGGGAGCATTTTGGATTCTGTCTAATCAGTCATTTAAAGACAGAGCACAAGGTGATTGAGGTATAAAACAATATTTATAGAATGAAAGCTTTTTAAGCACAGGGCCCTATTACTGCCACCACCATTAATCCCTTGCACTAAAGAATTGGGTTTCTCAGTGCAAGGAGGAACATACAAGGTGATTGAGGTATAAAACAATATTTACAGAATGAAAGCTTTTTAAGCACAGGGCCCTATTGCTGCCACCACCATTAATCCCTTGCGCTAAAGAATTGGGTTTCTCAGTGCAAGGAGGAACATAATCATTATTATATGAACAGCTTTAAAAAATATAAAGAAAAAAGAAAGAAAGGAAAGGGAAAGGTGGGAAGGAAGGAAGGAGGGAAGGAAGGAGGGAGAAAGGAGGGCCAGGACCTCAGTACATTTGACTTTCCATGCCGATTTTAGTCTGGGGAACCTACTGGCACAGTGTTATTTTACTACAATTTTTAAAAATCAGGCGATGGGGAAGATTGGGTGGGGAGTACTGCTCAGTTTTTCTGCAATTGGTGCAGCAATGTGGGCCTTGTGGACTCATTATTAGGTGCAGGAACATCATTTTTTCATCACAAACTTCAGATCCCTTTCTTAGTGCATAGTAGGAAACAGGATCTCATTTGGTATGAAACGACCCGCCCGGGGCTAGAAATAAAATTGATTCCCAGAAAGTACACTTTGTTTGGGTGTTCAGTTTTTTGGTCATGGCTTTGCTTTATTTCGTTTGACCTGGAAGACTTAATTGAAATCAAAATGCCCCCTAGCCAGACTGAGGCTGAATTTTGAGAAGATTGTTTTGAGCACGGGCTTTTAGGAGTGAGCTATATTAGTCTCAATCAGCTTTTGCTCCTTTCGTTTTAAACTCATTGTCTATTGGAAACCATAACAACGACCTGCAGTATACCTAACGTGGATCATAATTCTTCTTGTTTCTTTTTTATATGAAGGTCTTTAAAGTGTTCAAATTGATCAAATTATGTTTCCTTCAGATATTTCCAACCATTTTCCTGGAAAGTCATTACTCACCTGATGTACTTCCTGTCCCTTCTTCAAAACCCATCTTAGTCAGTCTCTCCTCTCCACTCCCAGGTCACATGCATTGCATTCCTGCACTACATTTTCTGCACACATTTATCGTTACATCTATGTCATACTACATGGAACTAATGGTGTGCATGGCTGTCTCACTCACTGGACTAAGAGGTTCCTGAGGGCATGACTCTGTTGTATTCACTTTTGTAAAATCTAGCATCTGACACAATATCTAGCATTTCATCAGTACTCATGAGTATTTGCAACATCTTCATGATTTGTTGAATGTACTGTGGAAGTAACAACTCATTCATATGGTCTAATACAAATTTTAAGAATGGACTTTAGTCTATAGGTTAGAGTAGTATGAAGTATATTGTACTAAGGTTATGATAACAGATACCACATTCCCACATAGGGAACCATTCTGCAAGCTGTCTCAGTAAAATATCATCAGATCTTTCTCTCTCCCCACTCCACAGTCTCATCTCTCCTCTTCACACCCAGATACTTCTTTAACTCTTTCTTATTCATTTTTAATTTCCAAATGTTTTTTGAGGGGAAGATTTGATATTGCTGAGAATTTTACTCTCATTAAATCCCTTGTTTCTCAGCAAATGGCTTTACACAACCTTAGTCCAAATATTAAATTCACCTCATTTCAGAATGCCTTCTTGACTCTATCCAATTTCACGGCAATAGAGCTAGATGGTACAATAAATTGCTATTAGTTGTTCTAATTATTTGAGCAGTTCGAGATTTGCAACATACTTTGTGTAGTCTCCTTTTACCCTCAGATTAACTCTGTAAAATAATTCCAAGTTTACAAATGAATAATTTGAGACTCAGAAAGCCTTAATGACTGCTCAAGATCATAGAGCTAATAAATAGCAGAGTCTGGACTTAAATCAAAGTCTTCTGCTAACATACCATATTATAACTAATAACTATGCTTCTGTTAACAGCCATCATTCATTCACATGAGTACATCTACCTAGCCACAACACAGGAATCTTTATGAAAACAATACTGTAGAGTTCTAGTATACCTCTCTCTCTCTCTCTCTCTCTCTCTCTCTATA
>NW_005353460.1:905176-922583 GCF_000412655.1 Myotis brandtii
GGGTATAACTGAGAAATGTAAAAACCTGGCCCCCAGTGGTTGGATCCAACAACACACTAAGTCAGTGGTCGGCAAACTGCGGCTCGCAAGCCACATGCGGCTCTTTGGCCCCTTGAGTGTGGCCACGAAGTTTCAATCGCACTGTACGTGTGCGCCCGCGCGTGGTATTTTGTGGAAGTGCCACACTCTAGGGGCCGCAGTTTGCTGACCACTGCACTAAGTTATACCAATCAAACATTCTGAATCAGAGGGAGTTCCCTCTTCCACCCTACTCAGCAAGAGGAGGAGACAGAAGCACCATGGACTTTGTTTGTTCTTCAGGTGAGAACAAACTTGAGTGATCATTTTGACCAAATGATTTAATGATCTGCTCCTCTAGAAGTAACCCCCATTTTTGAAAGTCAGGATGGCAGATAAGCTTCCCTGGTTGGTACAAAGATTTTCCAGCTCCTCTTTCACTGGACTGTGCAGACACACATCCCACCAAAAATACAGCTTTCAGATGCCAGTCTCAACAGACGTGGGTGTGTTTCCTTGGAGCAGATGCTAAGCATCACGTGGGCTGATCATGTTCCTGTCATGGTGTTTACTGGGATCTAAACTTCCTTCTCAAATCTTCCACAATTGGCCTGGGTGTTCCTGTAGCTACTTTGCTTTTAGCTCCAGCTAACGTAGTGTGTGGATTCTAGCCAACACCCTGGTAGAAGATTTAAGTCATTCAACAACCACTTGACCTATAGCCAGGACATGTCCCACAATTAAGACCCATTCTTTGAGTCCTAGAGAGATTGCAACCACATAAAGATTTCAGAGTCACTAGCCACTCAATTACACTATTTTAAAGCATTTCTGAGCATGTACTATGAAGCCATCACCAAAAGAAGCAGTAGGACAGATACTGATGAAGTTGGCCATTTTTCTTCCTTCAAAAAATAGATATAAAATAGAAAGAGCCCATCATTCATTGAGTGTCTACTCTGTCTAGGTCTTTTGCATTCATCATCTTAGACAATTCTCTCAATATCACTTTAAAGCTTAACATCATTTATCTACATTTTAGAAATGAAAAATCTAAGGTTCAGATAGACAACGAAGTTTGCCCAAGTTAATACAATTAGCAAGTGCAGAGCTAGGATTCAACCCAGACCTGTCTGGCTGAAAGGCACACTGGGTTAGACAGAAATCACATGCATTATTTGATGAAGGACATGATAATGGGGGCCAGTTGATGGGCCGATAAAACCAAGTGCTATCCTGTCACATGAGCAAAAGAAACCCAGTTCTCACTTCAGGATCTATGAAGGAAGAAATACAAATGGCCAGATTATTGGTCCTGGATCAAGAATAAATTGACTAACTCCCAGCCTTGCTGAAGCCCAAACTCACTGGGATGAGCAAGAGGAGAGACCTTCCTCTCCACAGGACTGAGGATGACAGCAGCCTTGATGTTTCTCTGTTAAAGGCAACTTTGTCTGAGTCATCTTTATATTCCCCACAGCACCTTACACCATGTTTTGCAAAAAGTAGGTGCTAAATAAATATTTGTAGAAGGTATAAAGGAATGAAAGAATAGAAAAAGTTATTTATGGGATGACAAGCAAGAACAGCATGAAAATAAACAACAGTGTGGGCTGGAAGAGTGGTTTATCACCCTTTCTTAGAGAAATCTTCATCGGCAGCTCAAGTTCTCAGCAGATTTTAATCTTCTAATCCACTTAGAACTTTATTTCAGTGACACCTGATTGGCATTAACATATGCTAACCTATGTGTATTCAAGTATTTAACAAATAATAATTATTTGTCCATGGAGGACAAATTACTAGTTATCCTTTAATGCAGCTCTCTGCCAGTGTCTCCGCAATTCATATGTAAGGTGATGAAGGAAGGAAAGCTTTTTTTATTCTGCTTTGTATTTCCTCCGAGTGCTCAGGGAACACCCCATCTATAAGAAGAGCTTAATCAACATTGGCTTGACAAACAACCTTCCCTCTAGTGGGCTCCCTGTAAATCCTCCTCCAGAACAAGTACCCCATTATCCACTGCTCTCTTTGGACACCAGAAACAAATCAGCTCTCCCCAGCAAGGCATAGGTGAGGTTCACCAGGTGGACTCTGGAGGGTCTCCTTTAAGGATCTCTTGAACCTGCTAAGGCAACTACAGGAGCATGCTCCACACTCTTTGCCCATATCCTCAATAGAGCCTCCTTGGGAGGGGCCCACACTGGAACCATCGCCTGTTTTCTTTAAGTGAGAGTGAAGCCTGGCTTTGAATGCAACAAGAGTTCCCTGAAGCTTGAAGTGTTCAATTTTACTTCGCCATGCCCCCGGTATAATCCATTGAAAGGGCACTGTCCTTCAGGCCTTTCAGCTGGGCTGACAGCTGCCCACTGATTAATTGACAGGTTAAAAAGATTGATTCCACATGTCAGAGCTGTAACCCTGCCAGAACAATACAGCTGTCACTTGAGCTGTAAAACAGACGCTTACATTAGCAGTCCTGAGAGAGCCGCACACGGACACATGCACCTGCCTTTATGGAGAGCCTAAACACACAGCCATGCTGAGATTAATCATCTTGAAAGCAACAGTGGAAGATCAAAGAAATGTTTCCATGATGGAAATCATGGTAGCAACGATGCCTGGGCATGTTTTTGGTCTGCAGATGGTGCCCAGTAAGCATGCCAAGAATGGAATGGGGGGCAAGGTGGGGCTTCAACAGTTGTCTGTGGTCACCGCCTGCATTGCCAAGCCCAAGACCCTCCTAGGGGGCTCCCTGTAAATCTCACACACAGTTCCGTTCGTTCATAGACAAAGCCCCACAACTTGCCTAGGACTCCATTTCTCTGCACAGAGCTATGCCTCCCCAGGTCAATAGCATATACACAACCAGGCCACGGTGATGCCAACATGTTTATGAAATCTTACTTCAGTGGACAGGTGCCCCAATACACCAAAAGACTAAACCGTTCAGCATGTCAAACACAGGAGAGACCTCAGCCACCTGGAGGCAACTGCTCTTCAACCAGAAAACCTCTGCAGATACCTAGAACATTTGAACATGCATGGATTTTTTCCAACACTTTTCACGGTATTTTAATTATTCAGGAGGAAGCTTGAAAAGAGAAATACTCTGACCTATTTCTTATACATTTAAAATCTAAATAGCCCGAAATTGTCACTATAGAGCCAGGCTACATGATTCCCAGGAAGAACTCATCAGGAGAATGCTGGGTATCTCTGGATTTAAAACACCAAACCAGATCTCCCAGTGTCCCCAGAGCCTGGCCCCATTTCACCTCTTCCCATCTCCTCCCAAACCTGCCTGAGGATTCCCAGTGTGAGTACATGGGCTTCCCTCCAGGTAATGGGCTTCTTTCCAGGTCAGCAGTGAGCAGCAACAGCCCACTGGCCAGGTTAACAGCCTCACCTGGATCTGGTCAGGGCACTTAATCAAAGAAAAAGATTTCTGAATTAAGGTTTCAGTAAGGCTCCTCTGAGCCCCATAGATTAGGTGTCCCAAACTTATCTGCATATTGCAATCATCTGGGGAATGTGTGAAAAAATTCACATTCTAGGGCCCACAGTAAGGATGAAAGAATCAGAATCTCCAGTACAGGATCTGGAAATCTGTGTTGTTAATATGCTCCCTAGCTGATTCTCTGTGGAAGGACATACCTGCTTTCCAGTATATTCTGTAGATATAATATGCAAGGAACACAGTTACTCCTTCCCCTTTGCATCAGGGCAGAGAAGAGAAGATAAAGGAGAAAGTCTACTGATTTAATCTGTAGACATAACCAGCCAATCACTAAACTGAAACAGGGAGGTAGGTTTGTAACCAATAGAGAAGACAGTGTCTGACTTAATACATGGTACCAGTGCAAGCCAGTGAACTTCTCCAAGTCACAAAAGAAATTATTTCCATTACTTTAAGTCCTATCTCAGATGTATAGCACATCCTGTGCAGATACTCTGAGCAGGGCACTGTGCCACATGCTGCCAGAGGAGGAACAGAATCCACTGTCTACAGAACACATTCAAAGCAGATGCTACTCAGTTCTGCTATCGATCTTTCTAAGTGATACATGAGTAATATAGATGATACCATCAGGATGAGTCATCTATCACTGGCATCCCTACAAAAGGAAACGGGATGCCATCTCCATCCCTAATTAACACTGACTGAGTGCCAGTTACAGGCCTGGCACTCAGGACAGCAAATGGACACACTTAAATCTACCCACACTAGGAATCCCTAATTTGAAGAGGAGCAAAACATAGGTGAGTTAGATGCATAGGAGAAATGGTCCAGCCCTAGCTCTCAGCTGCTGTTTCACCAGCACTGGTTGCTCAGGAGTCCCATTGCAGTCAGATGGAACCTCTTGGGATTTCTTCCCTTGGGTTCCCCACATGGTCTCTGCTTTAGCCACCTCAGTCATGAACTTATAGAACCTTTAACCTATAACCTAGTACTGAATCTACTCACAAAATTATCTAGTTATTGCTCAAAAGTCTCAGAGATGGTAAGTTCGTTTTCTCAGCCCAGTCTATCTACTCTTAACTTTGGCTATGGTGTGTTAAGACATTTTTATGTATTATCTAATGTGGTTTAGTCCCAGGAATTGCTGTCACCTTGGGACCCTTTCCCCAAGTAGATAGCAAGCAGCCAAGGCTTTTGTATACCCTTTGCTCAAGGTGACAGGAATTCCTTGGACTAAACCAAAGACAGGACAAATGAGTCAAATTATGACTTTAAAGTTTCAAAGGCCAATGTCTAGACCATGAGACAAAAAAAATTTTAAAGAATGCAAGATTAGTACAAGCCAAGCCATCCTCACCAAAAAATAAATGCATACATACATACATACATACACACATATATACCTTTTATTAAACTGAGAGGAAGGAAACCATGAGTCCAAAAGAAAAGAAGGAATGTGGAGATTCTGGAGAGTCACTGAGAAGGGACTCCCACCTGGGCCCATTCTGGGGAGGATGATAGGCCTTCCAGAGTAGGATAAGGGCAGGAAGTCATCAGTCCTAGCACCCACCCCACCTCCATGCATCACTGTGATAGATCCAAAAGACCCAGAAAGATCCCAAATATCTCAACAACTCCTGCCAATGCAGGGGAAATGTGGGTGCGGTGGGGGCAGGCAGACAGGCCTCAGACAACCTCACAAATTTCCCAGTCCAGAGATCAGTGGAAAGTTCTACCTCAATCCACAGTAATGTGAATGCGGCACAGGGAGTCAGGAAGTGTGACAAGACCTCATGGTGGAGACAAGGAAGACACTGCAAAAAGCTTCCTGGACCAAAGACAGAAATCCAGATGGGGATGAAGACATCTCAATAGATGCCATTGTGGACAGATGATGGCATTCCAAGCAAAACTCTTCCAGCCTCACTCTAGCCTCTGCTGTCTGTAAGCTCTCCACAATCTACCCTGCCCAGGGCAAGGTGGGTGTACAAAGCTTCAAAAGGACTGTGGTTAAGTTTCCTTAGCCCAAGCAATGTAGTATTACAATAGAATTGTTTGTTATAGAAAACTTTTAAAATTTAAATTTCTTGGCAAATCTTGACTTCCTGGGTTGAGATTTGTGTAAGTCACAACTGTTGGGAAATCCTTTGTCCTATTGTCATAAAATTGGTCTCCTAGTCTGCCAGGCATTGCTCCTAATTTACTCTCCACCCTAGAATAGAACAAGCTTTCTACAGCAGCGTGTCTCAACAGGCATCGTGCAAATCAGTGAAGTGATGGTCCACGAACCCTTTGTTATCTTGCCTCAATAAGAACAAAATTGATAGTAAGAGCTTACAAAACGTTAGAGCAATTGGATGTTGATACAACATAAAGCTCATGACCGGCGAACCTGTATTCTTGAACAAAGCATAGACTATTCAGATGTTTTCAAACTTGTGTGATGAGTTGAATGTGATGAGAGCTTCATAAGCATTAGGACTGAGTATCAAAGGATTAAAATTTTAAATAAAAGGAGATAAATGTGGTCCTTTACCAGGAATAATTTTAGAATTGAGATAGCACTTGAAGAGAGTGACTTAGTCCCTTCCCATCCCGTCCTACCCCACTCCACACTTTTCTTCTCCAAGGGAAACCATCATACTTCCTTCAGTTATCTCGCATTTGACAGGCTCAAACCCCTACCACCGTGGCCATTTAACTCTAGCTGCTATCCAAGAAATTGGGATGGGGCCTTGCAGCCAGAAGACTTCTATTTCTCCCCAGCTTTTTGCAATTTCCCAGGCCTAGCATTCCTCTCTCAGAGGTTCTAACTGTGGCTGGGTGGCCCCAGGGAAATGTGATTTGGGTCTGAACAGGCTTTGCCACAAGTCTCTTCAAAGCTTTTATGGTGAGATTCAATACAGATATACAGATCAATTATCTTAAAAGCAGCAAGGAGGCCCATCAAATATTTCTAGCTTTAAACAGGTTTATTTCCATCTGCACTTATCTCTGCTATTTAAACTCCATTGCTTGCAGTTAATCTTATGTAATGCAGCATAAGAGGGCTTATTTACTTTCTAATGACATCAATTGGCCATAAATATTAGACATCCAAGGTTCGTTGAAGCTGTGGGGACAGTTTTCCATTCTTACTTGACATTTGACTATTTGCAGAGCTTTCTCTTCTGTTTGTTCTTGTGTGACTCACTTATCGGCTGTCATAGGCCCATGTTCGATTTATTTAAATTGAATGAATAAGTACATTAGGCAAGGCTGTCAGGAGGAGAGAAAATGGGAACTTGTTGGGATGAGTGATAAGTCAACATGCTGCAATAGAGATTCTCAGCAAAGCTGCACAATGCTAAATCAAAATGCTAAATGGAGGCGAGGCAACAGCCCAGGGCTCAAAGGTTCTATGACTTACTGAGGCCATAGAGCCCTGGACCTTGCCATCCCCTCACCCCACTCCCTCAACCCCCTTTCTCCCATCATCCAGCTGGAAAGCAGGCCCCTCTGCAGGCAGATGGTTAAGTTTCAACAAGGTACTTTGGTGAATTCACAAAGAGGTCAGAGGCCCTTTAATTTGAAAATTCCTAGATGTTTGCCTATATTTAGGGCTCTTTCCTTCACCCTCCTCTCCTAATTTTCATTACAAAATTCACTATCCTTTGGAGACCCCAAGACTTAAGGCAGCTTTATCCCTCAGTAGACTCTTGGCCTCAGCAAACATTTGTTTGGGATGTTAGAATGCCATTCAGGATAAAATTCCTTTCAACAAGTATTTGCTTGTTACCCACTAGGTGTCTAGAATTATGTCTTCTAAACTGCCCCATTTCCTCCCAGTTTATAGAAGGCGCATGGCTATATGGGGGAATGTGCCAGTATGCAGGCCTCTAGATTTCTCTGAACCCCCTTTTAGAAAGAAACAGTGACAATTTTTGATAAGGATAATGATAGAGTCTCTCATAGAGGACAACTTTTTAAAATGTATCCATTCAGCCATTCTTTCTTTCTATGGTGCTCAGACCCTTTGCTAGACATTAGAAATACAATGGTGAGGTAAAACAGCCAAGCAACTCCCATTCAGGGAGGTCACAACCTAGTAAGAGAGACTGACATGAACCCAATGACCACACTAGTGAATGGATAGTTATAAACCACTCTTACTCTGTAGAAGCATGGCTAAGGGGGTAGGTTGGAGAAGGACAGTATCAGGGCATATGTCCTCCTTTGGCTGAGAAGTAATTAACTATATGAAGAACTGAATAGTGTTTAATATAAAGAGAGAGAGAAGGATCCCAGGTAGAAGAAAGAGCTTGTGCAAGCATCCTGAGGTGACACAAACACAGCCCAGAGAACTGGAGACAGTGGTATAAGATGAAACTGCCCAGCTAAGCAGGAGCTGGACTGCGAAGGGCCTTTTAGGCTGTTCAGTCATTTGCCTTTATCCTAAGACCAATGGGAAATCACCTGAGAGCTTAAAGCAGGGGTGCAGTGTGAACTTAATCAGATTTTCATTTTTAATAAAAGAAAATATCTTGAGCTACAGTGTAAACAATGAACAATGGGAAGACAGAGGATTTGCAAAGACCAGGGAGAAGGATTGTGGAGCAGCTGAGTTGAGAATGATGGAAGCTTAGATGTGCATAGTGATGTTGGACATGGATGGATTCAAGAGCTTGTTAGACTTGATAAGACTTGGTGGAGGGTTGGGTATGTGTGGTGAGGCAAAGGAGTGTCTCTACTGTTACTCAGTGAGGTCCTTCTTCAAATAGGTACTAGGAAGCTCTCAGGACCTTGAATAAGTCCTCAAACAGTATGATTCCACTACAGTGGGGCCTTGACTTACGAGTTTAATTTGTTCTGTGGCGGAGCTCGTAACTCAAATTACTCGTATGTCAAATCAATTTTCACCATTACAATGACACGTGATGCTGGGCTGATGTTGTGGCGTTCACTGTGACGTTTGCTGCGCCAACTAGCGGTGGGGTGTCTGAAGCTGGCTCGTAATCCGAATTTTAGCTCGCAACTCAAAGCAAAAAATCAGTGAGAGATGGCTCGTATCTCGAAAAACTCGTTAGTCGGGACACTCGTAAGTCAAGGCTCCACTGTACTTTGAATGTAAGCCCCATGGTACCAGTCCCCATGGAATCTCTATTATTTTCCATTAATGTATTTCAAGTATCCAAAAGAGTGTCTGGGTCATAGTAGGTGCTAAATAAATATTTGCAGAATCTCAGCTACTTCTGTCCCTCCCGGTTTTACACAGATCTCTGCAGCTTAAGGAACTTCCTCAGATATAGCTACAATCTGAAAACACTTTCTACAAAATCGCCTGTCTCAGCATGCTTTGGATACCTCCAGTTCCAGGTGGAAATGCCTTATTGTCTCATATGGAGGAGATATTTAGACCTCTTCCTAGATATCTCTCTGGGAGCTGACAGCCCATGATACCCTCCTTTCTCATGGGAACACTACATACCCCAAGCCATTGCTGACTAATAAGAGGCAGACTTTAGACCCAGGAAGGCTCAGTATAATTCTCTCTTCCAAAAACTGAAATTAGTTGGAATCAAGTCACTTTAATACTAACAGTTTGGATAGAAGTCCCCAGAATTCATTTTGCAAGTCCAAAACCTGGTTATTCAAATTTTCTTTGAATTATAAGGTACTATATTAATTTCTAATAAATCCATTTGGGGGCTTAAACTAGCAAACTTTTGTTTTGTTTCTCCCTGAAATCAGGATGGAAAAATTTTAGATACAAAAAATGTTAGGTGAGCAGTGTCTGAAGACTTACTCAGAAACTCCTGCCTGCTCTCTCTTTTCTGTTTCTTTCAATCAACTATCCTTTTTAAAATACATATATTTTTATTGATTTCAGAGAGGAAGGGAGAGAGAGATAAAAACATCAATGATAAGAGAGAATCATCAATTGTCTGCCTCCTACATGCCCCCTACTGAGGATCAAGCTCAAAACCAGGGCATGTGCCCTGACCAAGAATCCAACTGTGACCTTCTGGTTCATAGGTTGACACTCATCCACTGAGCCACACCAGCTGGTCCAACTATCCTTTTGACTTTAGCTATCTGGTTGAAATTTTGCTATTTAAATGTTTGTTCCCCAGCAAATTTGGTTTTTAGAAGCACTGTTTTGCTATGGTTGGTGGTTCTGTGAACAGTTTCCGGAGGTTTTTGTGGGCCGACTTTAAGAACCACGGAGCTAGGACTATGGTTTGTCTTGTTCTTGTTGAAGGAATGATCCTGTGTTGTCCAAATGCTGGGTGACAAGACTTGGCCATGGCCCCAAAAGCCCTAACAATACAGTGACAGCTTGAGCCCCAGCAATGCTTTGCTCAAGAATTGTTTTCCACCTTTTGCCACATCCCAGCGTTTAAGTTCCATCAGCTTATTAACACATTTCATTTTCTCCCTGAGAGACCATGAGTCACGTGAGAGCCTTGGTACCAGATGTAGACAAGGAAGCTGGATTTAGATCCCAGAGCCAGGGCTGACAGCCATCATCGTGTGTGAGGATTATTTTAGGAGGAGACACAAGCCAAATATTTATCAGCTAATAATTGCTGGGGCCAGTAGCCTCCCACATCAGAAGGAGAGCTGTCATCTTGGAGATGCAGTGCTGAAGGCTGCATTTCCAGGCTCTGACCCCAGGGTAGACAGAAGCAGGACCTCCCAGCCAGTGACCAGGCAGCCATAGTGAGGAAGTTCTGGCATTGGCCAACCTATGCAAGAGTGAGATGCACAAAACTGAAACCTAGCACCCCATATTCATGATTTTTAGGGGAGTAAAGGAAGGAAATACAAGAGAAGAAATTATTCCAGATAAATCATCTCAGAATGGTCCCCCAAAGCCATTCACAGATGGATCAGGCCTTGAAAGTTTTGGGTAGACTGGGGAAACAGTGCAACTTTGAGCACTAGGAAGCCCTGGTCGGGGAGGGGGCTGACCCCTGTGACCATGTGCTTGTCCGTCCTTTCCCAGCTAGAGTGGTGTGGTAGGCCTTGTCAGGGACCAAAAGCCTTGCTCTGTGTCCTAATGGGGAGTAGGATAGGACCCAGGGTGCAAGACAGAATCTGGTAAGTCTCTGGACAGTAAGCATTAAGAGATCTTTATCTTCTCTGTCCCTTCCCCACCATGCCTTCTTCCCACCAGACACTCCCACTCCCCTTCCCCACACTGTAGATACTTAATTGTCACCTTGATGGATCAATAGCTGGTGACATTTGCTGGCTGGCAAGTCCACAAAGCCAGGAATTCCTTTATCCCTTCCTCACAGAGGGAGCTGGAGATAGGAAGCAAAGGAATCCACGTGTCATGGGCAGCCCTCACTGCACCACCTGGAAATACTGGCGCCTCCCCAAAGGGCTGCCTTTCCAAAAGCCAAGGAAATCCCAAAAGCTGTGGCTTCAGACCACAAACAAGGCAGGAGATCTGGCTCCCCTCCCTCTGTCACTCGGCTGAAATGCCCACCCATGGCCTTGGAGCTGCCAAAGCCAAGAAGTGACCCTGAGCTTCCCCTAGACCCCTCTCTCCCCCACCTCCTCCTAGAAGAACAGCCCCACTGACAGAGGGCTCTTTCCTTCTCACCCCCTGGAAACAGCCAGGCCATGCAAGGACAAGCCCCCCAGCAAGGGAGGCTCAGGATCGGAGCCAGTCGTGTGCAGACAATCTTGGGAGACAGATGGCCAGGCGGATGGGCCAGCAGATAGAGGCTCCTGCTCCTTGTCAAGATGACACTCAAAAGTACATCCCCGTCATCGCAGGTTGTCAGTGGTGTGTCAGTGCGTGATGCCGTGTGCGTTTTTGGACACCCTGTGAGTTTGGAAGGCTGAGCTGGTTCCCACTTCCATGGCAACGATGAAATTGGAGCCCCAGAAGCAAGTCCCTGAGTTAGTGTCAGACAACAGGGGGGAAGTGGCAGGCAGAGAGGGGTGTCACTCCCAGAGAGAGCAGCGCTGGAGTGGCAAGGGTGGGCAGGAGGCAGATTTCTGGATGTCTGTGGGGAGACCGTGTGTGGGCACAAAGCGACAGAAGGTAGGAGCTAATGGCTGAGCTAACGGGAAATGCAATCTGGCGGCTTCAGCAAACTGGGAGTAGGGGTTTCCTGAGTGCTCCTCCATTCCAAGATCCCAGGGGGTCCCCTGGTGTCCAGAAGAAAATCCCTCTTGGTTTGAAATTTGTGAAGATCTACGAAGTAATGGACTTGAAGTTCTTACTGCCACTAGGATGGAATTTAAATGAACGGAGAAATATAAGATTCTTCAAAAACAGTAAGAAGCCCTAGCCAGTTTGGCTCAGTGGATAGAGCATCGGCCTGCGGACTGAAAGGTCCCAGGTTCGATTCTGCTCAAGGGCGTGTACCTTGGTTGCGAGCACATCCCCAGTAGGAGGTGTGCAGGAGGCAGCTGATCAATGTTTCTCTCTCATCGATGTTTCTAACTCTCTATCTCTCTCCCTTCCTCTCTGTAAAAAAATCAATAAAATATATTTTAAAAAAAAAACAGTAAGACGACACAGAATCACAAAATGCACTTGCCCCTCTTTGACAGAGGTTGCTAAATTTATCCAGATTCTGAAAACAGGCTAATTGGCATGCATATGGCTGAGGCTCTGTGCATCCAGAGAAAAAGGGTTGGGGGGCAATGGCTCTTTCACCATTACTTCTGTCCTGCTTTCTCTGGTCAATCACTAAACCTTTGAATTCTAAATCAGAGAGCCTGTTCCTAGGCTGAGCTCTGCCAACCTCTCGCTATGTGATCTGAGGTGAGTCACTCTCTCTCCAGATTTCAGTTCCCTCTTTGTCACATGAAGAGGCCCTGAAATGGAAGGATGACTTGCTACATGAACTTGACCATGGAGGTGGTGGCAAGGGATCCTCTTTGGTCAGCAAAATATCAGCCTGTCCTTGTGTTAGATTGAATAATCGCCTTCCAAACATGTCAAGTCCTAATGCCCAGAACTTGTGAATATATATTACCTTACATGACAAAAAGGACTTTGCAGATGCAATTAACTTAAGCATTTTGAGATGGGGAGATTATTCTGAGTTATCTGGGTGAGGACAATGTAACCAAAGGGGTCCTTGTAACTGAAAGGAACAAGAAGGAAGGTCAGTGTCAGGGAAGATGTGATGATAGAAGCAGAGGTTGGAGTAATTCGGTTGCTGGCACAAGTCAAGGAGCTCAGGCAGCCACTAGAAGGTGGAAAAGGTGAGAAAACAGACTCCTCTAGGGTTTCCAGAATCAACATAGCCCTGCCAACACCTTGATTAAAGCCCAGGGAAATGTATTCTGGCTTTATAACCTCCAGACCATGAGATGACAAATTTGTGTTGTCTTAAGCCACCAAGTTTGTGTTTGTTACAGGAGCACTAAGAAACTAATACACTCCTCTTGCAACATAACCTGGCTTGAACACTTTCCTTTCTTGGCCTATTATAAACATTATGGGGCAAAGAGGTGCAAGGTCAAGTGGAGTTCTTTGCCCCCAGAGCTCCTAGAAATGTGTCTGGCGCAGAGGAATCATTCAGTCAGTAGTAGTACTTACTGGCTTGATTTGATTTAGCAATGAGGGAAGAAAATGGTTTGGTGGCCTAGGATAGCCAAAGCCTTTGAGCAGATATGAGAGTGAGTCTAGGAATGAGAGGTCATTTGGTGGTGACTCCCACTTGCTTAATGTGTTAATTATGGAGCAGGATGAGTGGCTATTTTCTGCCTTGGAATCCATGTGTCATAAGCATCCAGGGCCACACAGTGTCTTATGTCAAATGGAGGGGATGACTATCCCTGCAGTAACTGTGGGGGAAGCTAAGCCAGAGATCTGAGGAATGCTCAGGAGATGTTGAGAAGTCAGAGAATGTTAGTCACCCAACGTTTTCTGAACAAACATTTCCTGAGCACTGACCTAGATTCCTGGGATAGCAAAATGAATATTCTCCATATTCAAGGAGATCACAGATCAGCAGAGTACATAGTCATAAAGGCAAATATTTATGAGACAAGATTTTAATTACAAATAGCTTATGGATCTTCAAAGGAGGTGACATTTGGATTGGACTTGAAGAAAGCTTTCTTTACCCAGAAGATCAGGGCAAGTAAATTTCTAAGTAAAAGGAAAATTTTAACTAAGTCATTAGTTGTATAAAATTGCATTAGGAAACTCAAAAACCAGGACTATTAGGGAATGTTCTCAATATAATAAAGGGCATTTTTGAAAACCTGTGACTAAAGTCATATTTAATGGTGAAAAGCTTTCCCTCTAAGATCAGGAGCAAGACAAGAATGCCCAGTTCTACCATTACTATTCAGCATGGTACTAGAAGTTCTATATAGAAAAATAAATTAAAGGTCTTCAAATTGAAAAATAAGTAAATCTATCTCTATTCACAGATGGCATGAACCTATATATAGAAAACCCCAAGAGATCCAAAAGAAAGTTACTAGAGCTAATAAATGAATTCAGCAAAGTTGCAGGTTACAAGATCAACTCACAAAAAGTAAGCTGTGTTTCTATATACAACAATGAACAATCTGAAAAGGAAATTAATAAAGCAGTTACCTTTCAATAGCATCTAAAAGAATAAAACCTAAGAAAAATGAACAAAGAAGGTAAAAGACTTTTATACTAAAAGCTACAAAATATTGATGAAAGAAATTAAAGAAGACTTAAATAAATGGAAAGATATTCCATGTTCATAAGTTGCAAAAGAATATTGTTAAAATGTCAATACTATTCAAAGTGACCTACAGATTCAATGCAATCTTTATCAAAATTCCAACAGCCTTTATTGCAGAAATAATAGTCTCTTCAACAAATGATGCTGGGATAACTGAATTTCTGCATGCAAAAGAATGAGGTTGAATCATACTTCACACCATGTACAACATTACCTTAAAATCGATGAACAACCTAAATATAAAAGCTAAAACTATAAAACTGTTAGAAGAAAACATAAGGGTATATCTTCATGATCTTAGATTTAGCAATAGATTCTTAGGTATGATACCAAAAGCATAAGCAACAAAAGAAATATATATATATATATATAAATTAGACTTCATCAAAATTTTAAAAGTTTGTGTATAAAAGAACACTACCAAGAAAGAGAAAAGATTTACAAATTATATATAAGGTTTTAAATCTAGAATGTATAAAATACTCCCACAACTCAACAACAAAAAGAAAGCCCAATTAGAAAATAGGCAAAGGACTTGAATAGACATTTCTCCAAAAAGATATAAAAATGGTCAATAAGCACATGAAAATATGTTCAACATTTTAGTCATTAGGGAAATGTAAATCAAAACTTGGACAACAATATACCATTTCACAGCTACTTGAATGGCAGTAATTTAAAAAAACAATCCTATATAATAAAACCCTGACATGCAAAATGACTGAACGGTGGAACGATTGGTCACTGTGACACGCACTGACCACCAGGGGGCAGATGCTCAACACAGGAGCTGCTTCTTGGTGGTCAGTGTGCTCCCACAGGGGGAGCGCTGCTCAGCCAGAAGCCAGACTCATGGCTGGTGAGCACAGAGGCAGTGGTGAGAGCCTCTCCCACCTCCGCTGCAGGTGGGCGGTAAGGAGTGAGGGGTCCCAGACTGTGAGAGTCCTCAACTACAAGAGGGATATCTGACTGTGAGAGGGCGCAGGACAGGCTGAGCAAACCCCACTCCTCCAGTGCATGAATTTCATGCACCGGGCCTCTAGTGGAATATAACAAGTGTTGACAAGGATGTGAAGAAGCTTGAAAACTCATACATTGCTGATGGGAATATAATGATGGAGCTGCTATAGAAAACAGGTTGTCTGTTCCTCAAGAATTAAACATAGAATTACCATATGACTCAGGATTTCCATTCCTAGTTATGTAACCAAAAGAAATAAGAACAAGGACTCAAACAGATACTTATATGCCAATGTTCATTGCAACATTATTCACAATAGCTAAAGTGTGGAAAACACCTATTCTGTCCATCAACAGATAAATTGATAAATAAAATGTGGTCTATACATGCAATGAAATATTATTCAGCCATAAAAAAAATAAAATTGTAATACATGGATGAACCTTGAGAACATTATGCTAAGTGAAATAAACCAGACACAAAAAGACAAGTATTATATGGTTCCACTTATATGAAATATCTAGAATAGGAAAATTAATAGAGACAGAAAGAAAATTAGAAGTTACCATAGACTGAGGGGAGGGGTTGAATAGGGAGTTGTTGCTTCATGGGTACAGAGTTTCTGTTTGGTTTGGGAGCAGAAGCCAGGGAAGTGTGTGACCTGGAAAAGCCCTAGATGCTCTAAGACAGTGGGGATATGGAAAGAAATGGATGACCAAGTCTTGCTGGAATCAAATGGTCAAGGAGCCTAAGAGTCATGCTAGAGAGTTGGACTGCTAAAGAGTGCAATGTATTTATCTATTATTTTTGTTGTTGCTGTTGCTATTTTTATTTTAGTGTGGAGAATGGATTGATTGGAGAGAAACTACAGGCTTAGAGTTCATTGGGCAGTTGTTTACAATGGTACAAATAGGAAAGCACAAAGGCCTGATGTGGACAGTGGCAGTGGGACAGTGGGGCAGTGGAAGGGAGGGCACGGGGATGGGGGAGAGGAGCTGCAAGAGAGTTGCAGAGAGTGAATCTGTGTGATTTATAGCAGAATAGAAGAAAGGGTGAGAAAGAGCAAGGAGTTGAGGATGACTTTCCAAGAATGTCGTCTACGTCTACTGTCTTTTTCCCACTTGAATAGGCCTGAAGCTCAGGAAAAAACAACAGTAAACCGGTAATTAGAGGTAGAATGGGGGCTCTAAACTAGGTTTCTTGACTCCCAATATCTTTAAGTCATACACATCACCCTTACATAATTTAGGTTTTCATTTGGTTTGAAAACCCTGAATACAATTAGATCATTTTGGGGTTGGGCAATCCTTTGGGGGTTTATTTTACTGACTTTTTTTTTTCTTTTTTTTAGTTTATGGCTCATTCAAGTCACCTTTTCCATGGGGCCATTGCTTGACCAAGGGGATTCTTCCCAGTTCAGCTTTGGCCTTGAGAACCTCTCCTTTTTGGTTAGGTCCTCTGCTTCCCTGCTTGCAGACTTCCTGTGTCCCCATTTCAAAAGGGATGAACCCTGCCAGGTCAAGAAAATGTACATGGTTGTAAATTAATTTCCATGGTTTCATCATTACTAATCTTGTCTGGGTTCATATTAGAAGCCAATGACATATTAATTAATCACTCTAATTAGCAAGTGTCAGAGAGAGTTCAGGGGCTCTCTGGTATAGACACAGAGGGGTTACCTTTGATTACAGGGTAATATGAGGCCAGCCTGCCTCCTGTCAGAATCTACCTTTATTTAGCCCATTATCCAACAAAGACACATTCTGTGCCTTATAGGTTTACCTACTTCAAATGTAAATAAGAGTGTCCTTGTGTTTATCCTATATAATAAAAGCATAATATGCTAAGTGTCTGACCAATCTGTCCACCATTTGGTCAACTGCTTGACCAGTCACTATGATGAGCACTGACCACCAGGGGGCAGACACTCTGACCGGTAGGTTAGCTTGCTGCAGGGGTCCAGCCGATCAAGACTGGGTGAGAGGGCCCAACATGCCCTGGAGCGCTCCTATGGTCCCTCCCCAGCTGAGGGACCCCACCCATGCACGAATTCATGCAACAGGCCTCTAGTTTTATATAAATGAAAATATTATATATAAATAGAGACAGTAAATGATGTGGTGATTGTGATTTAAATGGAGGAATATAAAATAATGCAGAGGCATAATAATCTACACTAATAAAAGAGAAACATGGTAATTAGCGTACGGCCGCTACCCTTTTCATTGGCTAATCAGTGAGTATATGCAAATTAACTGTCAGCCAAGATGGCGGCCGGCAGCC
>NW_005353460.1:924193-934052 GCF_000412655.1 Myotis brandtii
TAACTTCAAAAAAAGGCCCTACTAACTGCAAAATAAAAAAAAAAATAGACCTCCTAACTTCAAAAAAAAATAAATCCTAACTTGTTCTTACCTCGGTCCTCAGGCAGCAGCAGCCTCTGCACAGGCAAGCTCGTGACTTCTCGGATCACACCCGAGACTGAGAGGAGGAGTGGAGAGACAGAGAGAAGGAGGGGAGTCGGAGAGTGCTGCACACATTCCACACATGCGCACTGCGGGCCCAGGACAAGTCGGCTGCTCAGCAACAGGCAGCGGCGGCAAAAACACCTGGCAGGCCGGATAAATGTTCTCAGCGGGCCGCATGTGGCCCGCGGGCCGTAGTTTGAGGACCCCTGTCCTAGAGAGTCAGGAAAACTTAATCCATTTCTCAGCCCTGCGGCGACCTGGTTTGTGACATGAGGCAAGTCACCTCTCCTGTTCCATCAAAGCTGGGCCCCTATTTGCCAGATCTGGAGGTGGATGAGAGGGGTTTTTAAAGTGCATGCTTTTTGCATCATTTGAGACCTCATTGTCTTAGAGACCTGGCAGTGGACACACCCAAGTACCCAGTACAGCCCCAACATAAAGAGGTGTTATACCCTACAATGGAGACTAATTCTTTAAGTATACAAGTAGGTATGACTTCATTTTTATTTCTCTGCAAGACTTTTTCTTACAAATAAATATCTAACATACAAAAACAAAATTGTCAAATTATGTATCCTGTGTTTTTTTTAGAGAAATAAAGCCATAGATTATTATATTTGAATCCTCCTTTAGAGGGCTATGAACAGGATATAAGCAAAGTCTAGGCCTCATGGTATGATCAGCCCCAGGGACACCCCCTTCACATAGATGCTGCTTCTACAATAAGGCCACTCTGATGAGTCCACTGATGAACTTTTCTACAACACCACACTGAGCACTGCAAAAGAACCTAGAAAAACCTAGACAGTCAGTCTCAAACTATCTCTTATAACATCAACATGAGGTCTCCTGAATTATGTCTGTCCTGTCACTTTTTTGACCACAGTCTAATTACACAAGCAGATAGGAAATTACACTACCAATGGTGGCCAGGAAAGGGAACATCCTTCCTGCCCATTTAGAGAGTCCCCCAACCCCCAGCCCATTCTGGTCTTGAATGTGTCCCTCATCCATGGTCATGGCTATGCCTAGAATGATGCTCTAAGGGAAGAATGCCCACTGATGTTCACTCACATGCCCATAGCCACCTGGCCTGCAGGTGATATCTTCTTCCCTGCGGTGAAGTTCATCGTTTACTTAGGTGTCTTCTCCTAATCAGTGTGTCATGTGATGAAAAAGCCAGGAACATCAGTGCTGGGTCTCCATGTGTATCTCTGGGCCCATTAACCTCTCTGTCATCTCAGCCTTCATCCACCACATACATGGCCTGACAGTAGTTGCTTGATAAGTGATACCTCATTTTTCTCCTCCACAATGAATCTATCAAATTCTGATTGTCAGGTTAGTTTGCCTCTAGCGGTTAGATTCCTGCAGATTTCCAAATTGTCAGTGTATCGCACTTTTATGGGGCCAGTGGTGGTCCCACCAGACTGGATTCTCACCCAGTTCTAGTTCACTTTCACCTCTTGGCCAATCAGATCTTCTCCATTAGCCCCCAGATCCTCAAATAGATAGGCTTTTCTGGCTTAATTTTTAGGTTCTAACTTTATATCAGGCTAATGCTGCCAGGCTGCATCCTAAGCTTCAAGTTGCTGCCAGTTTTCCAGACCCAGAAACCTTCTTCCATGTGCCCTTTCGTAGGATTAGAAACCAACCCTTTAGTCTCTCACCTTGGGTTATATCTTCGTTTCGATTCTTCCTATCAGCAATGTAATATGTCTTATGACATTTTCTGCCTTGAATGTCAGATACTAAGATTGCTATCCCAGTTTCCTTTTTGTTTATTTTGCTCGGAGTATATTTTTTCATCTATCCTTTTATTTTTATCTCTCTTGTATCATTTACATGTATCTCTTGTAAACAACCTATTGGTGATCTTTTATAATCCAACATGAGAATGTGTCTTTTTTTCAATTGTGATAAAATACACATAACATAAATTTTAGCATTTTAATCATTTTTAAGTATGCAGTTCAGTGGCATTAAAGTGCATTTATATTGTTGTACAGCCATCGCCACCATCCATCTCAAGAACACTTCTTAATCTTGAAAAACTGAAGCTCTGTACCCATTAAACAACAACCCCCTGTTTCCCTTGACCCGCAGCCCCTGGCAACTACACCATTCTACTTTCTGTCTCTAGGAACTAGCCTAGTCTAGGTACATCATATGAGTGGAATCATACAATGTGTGTGTGTGTGTGTACGTGGCATATTTCACTTAGCATGTATTCAAGGTTCATCCATGTTATAGCATGTGTCAGAATTCCCTTTCTATTTAAATTTGAATAATATTACATTATACGTGTGTATAGTACATTTTGCTTAACCATTTATCTTCCAAAGGAAGATTTGGGTTGCTTCTACCTTTTGACTATTGTGAATAATGCTGCTATGAACATGATATACAAATATCTTTTGAGTCTCTGCTCATAATTATTTTTGATAAGTACCCAGAAGTGGAATTTCTGGATCAAATGGTAATTCTATTTTTAACCTTTTTTTTGGGAATCCCCATACTGTTTTCCATAGCAGCTGCATGCACCATTTTAAATTCCACCAACAGTGAACAAGGGTTCTAATTTCTCCACAATCCGGCCAACACTTGCTATTTTCTGTTTTTGTTTTAGAAGTCATCCTAATCATTGTGAAGAGACAGAGAATTTGCCTTTTAACTTAAACTCATTTAGATCTATTTAAATATTGTCTATCTTATTTTGATTCTTTTTACTTTCTGTAATGTTTCATTCTTTTCCCCCCTCCTTCCTAGCTTTCCATTGAGCAGATCAAGTTCTTTATTTCAGAAATGCTTATTGAATAGGTACTGATATTTCTAATTCTCTTCTCCATATACCTTAGCATTTGGGGAGAGAATTCTTGGATATTATATGTTACTGCTGTTATTGTTATTTTATCTTGTATATTATGATGTTCATTTCAATAATGCATTGTCATATCTAATCTTGTCACTTGATTTTTTAAGATAATTTCTTTTATGTCTGCATTTTGATATTTTTCTTTATCTTGCTGTATATTTATTTTGCTTATTTTAAATGTTTGTCAATCTGTCTTGGTAATTCTACTTCAGTGGGTATGTATAATTCAATTTGCTTCTTTCTTTTTTATTGGTTATGTCTCTCAAATGCTTCATTATTTTAACCTGCAAACTCATTTCTTTACTCCTGGGGATTTCAGCTACTTTGCCTGGTAACGTATATCAGTGAAGACCCTTTGTATTTGTTCCACTCAGAAAAAAATTAAAAGAGAGGAAATGAACACAAAAATGAAGATTCCCAGGCACCACAGAATCACTGCTGGTTCCCTTTGCTGCCACTTCACTGGTAGCGAAGTGAAGGTCAGCCACACATACTCCATTAACTCTGCACAGCCCTGAGGGAAAGAACCCTAGGCTGTGGCTCCTCATTTATTACAGGGGGACAGGTGATATAGACTCAGGCAATATGTTAGATGGGCAAGAGCAAGTAGATTCCTCAGTCTCTCTTCTCATCTGCACCCCAAGCTTCAGTCACTCCCTGCACACACACACACACACACACACACACACAACCCAGTTACCCATAGCCTTCCATGTCCTTAGCAGTTGTCCCCACGCCTCATGTGACTGTTAGTTGCTCTTATGCATGCTTCACTGTCAAATGCCAGTTCACCATCATGATAGGAATGTCCAGTGGGGTCCTGAGTCTGACAGCCTAACTGGGAGATGATCAGATTCTTGAACACTTTATATCCCTGAATAGACAACTTTAGAGCTCTCCAACCCAATTTATTTCTATTGCTTTAAAAAATAATGTGTGTGGCGTAGTTGCAAATCATATTGATGTCAAATCATAAAACAAAGGCATTCATGTCTACTCATATGTGTGAAGGTCCCAAATGCCAGGGTGTGTCCATGGTTTTCTTCCATTTTATAGTACATTTCCTGGGTGAGCTTACATGGTCCTCTCATCAACCCTGTGAGATAAGCAAGACGAGAAATATTGTCCTCATCTTACCTGAGAGGAGACCAAGTCCAAGAGACATAGAGATTGTGCAAGGGCTGGACCACCACAGTGGCCTGTGCTCTTTCTGTGTTGCTTACATTCCCTGAGAATGGAATTCAAAAAGCCAGGTTTCAGCTTAGGAAGTTAACTTACTAGTCAGGCATGTAGGGGTGGTTCGGGGGTGGGGGGGGCCTTGATAAGGGTTGCAGAAGTGCACCTACCTGCTTCATAGCATAGGCCTAGACCAAGAAAGAATTATTTCACATCACTGTAAAACTCTGAGTTTTACAAATGTCATACTGATTGTCATCACATTAATTATTTCTCCAGGCAGTAGGACACTGATGTTATAAGATCATATGGATATATGGGTCAGATGTTGGAGTAAGGAGGCATGGCAGGACTGTTGAAGCTATCATTATTGCAATTGTTCAAGCCAAAAGCTTTCAGTCATCCTTGACTCTCCTTTCTGCTACACCTCGGTCCAATCCATCAACCAATTCTGTCCATCCTACCTTCAACATATATCTAGCCTCTGACTCACCACTGCAACCTCAGCCAGCTGGGTCCAAGTAAGTCGTGGTATTTCTCCTCTGGATTTTGGAATAGGCTCTATTCATCACCACCACTTACTATCAACACATGGCCAGAGGGATCATTTTAAACAAAAGTCAGATTGTGTCACTGCCCAGGAAAAACTCTCCGGTGGCTTCTTGTCACACTTCAAATAAGAAGTTAAATTCTTAACCATAGGCTATGAAGCCCCACCTGACTTAGCCACCTGCCACTAACCTGTGACTGTTCTCTCCTCAAACATGCATGCTCTCACCCAGGGCACTCATCTTTTCAACATGCTGAAAACATTCTCAACCAGATATCTGCATGGCTTGCTCTCTCACTTCCTGTAGTATCTTCCCAAATGTCACCTTATAAGATAGGCCTTCAATGACCTCGCTAAAAAAAATCACCAATATCTCTACATTCCTTACCCTTCTCACTCCGGTTTCTTTTTCTCCATAGCTGTATCATCATCTGCTATACTTAGTACTTATACTTATTATCTGACTCCCTGCACTAGACTATAAGCTCTAAGAAGGCAGAGTTGCGGTGTTTTTTGTTTGTTTGTTTGTTTTTTATTCACTGCTATATCTCTATTCCCTAATAGAGTGCCTACCACATATTAGTCATTCATTAAATTATTGGTAAATGAATGGATGAGTGAATAACTGAAAGTCTGAGAAGGAGCAATATAGAAACAGGTATGAAAGCTCCCTGTAAGATCACTGCCTCACACTTTAGACCCCATATAATCTTATACTCCTCCAGCATGGGCGGAAGAGAGGGCAGAAGGAAGGGCTTGTGTGAGCACTGGAGAATTTGAAAGTGCATGACCTCCTATTTGTTAACAGATGCAGTCCCTCTCCTGACTCATTTCCTTTCTCAAGACTGACTGGAAATGCCCACATTTTTATTCCACTCCTTGGTTTCCTCCTCTTCATCAGCATCTTGTCAATTCAGCCCCATCACACCTTTCAGTCATCTTTGACTCTCCTCCTTCTGCTACAGCCCAGCCCATCACGCCTCCAGTCCAAACAGAAAACCTTAAAAATCTTTAGATCATAGAAGTTTCTGAATCTCTAGACAATTTTCTTCCACCGATGTAAGCCTGAGACTCACGAAGTTAACAGTGTAATGTCCTGTTTGGATTAGTTTATTAAAAAGACTTTACATCTACCTTCTCAAGTAAAGCTTATGTTGAGTGCCAGAAATAGCCATGTGCAAAACCATCTAGAAAAAAAAAATAAACAAAAAAACCCACAAAAACAAAGACTGATAAATTTCCCAAGAAAAAAAAATCATGGAAAATCAATATTGGTATCTTATATGTTGCTGTGGATAAGTTGGCAGAAAAAAAATGGGGATGGACTAATGAAGGAGGGTATCAGAAGCAGAACTTCTAGTCCACACAAAAGGATGTCACTTTCACTACTATGAACTGTGCTCACTGTGGCATCACAGGAAGTCATTCCACTACGATCTAACCCAGCAATGACTTCAGGTGAGTGAACTCATACCACTCAACAGGAAGACATCCTTCTAAGAGCTCCTTGCCTCAAGTTCCATGTATTTTCAGGGTAACTTGCAATTTTTTAAAAAGTTACCCAATGAATACAATTGTTGAATAGCCATTGTCATCTAAGATGCTTTTTCTATTTACAAAAAAAAATTCTTTAGGTAACTTATTTTTTTCTAAAAGTATAGGAAATTTGGTGGTGGGGATTGGCACTTAAAGGGTGTGTAGATTTCTCTCCATTTTCCTAAGAAAAAAATCAAGATGTCAAATCATAAGGCACTTTTAACATATATTATTTATTTAATATGCATACAGGCTGAGTAAAGTAGGAGAAATTGAGGCTCAGAGAATAGCTAATTTGGCTACCTTCACACAATTGGTTAGAGTGCAGATTCAAGGCTCAAGTCTACACATTGAGATGTTAAGTGCATTGTTCTTGCCTCCAAATATAGCTGTGCCTCTATTCAACTTGTCTTTAAGACATTATATATCTTTTAAATATATTATAAAATGGTCTTGAACAATGCAACATAGATGGGGCATGAGCTGCAAGCCTGCAGAATTTGGATGCTAATTGCATGTTAGTGTCAAACCAGCTTGCCAGAGGGACTTCTTACCAGACAAGGCTGGTCGCAAAGCCTGACCTCTCCTTCCTTTTGCAGAGTCAGTCTCTCCATCCTGAAGAAAGGGGCTTGCAGGGTGTAAAGAGAATCCTGAGCACCAGTCAGCATCACTGCAAAACCAACATTATCAAAAAATTCAGCTAAGCTTTGGAGGACCACTTTGGGGGCCAGATTGGCCACCCTGAAGTCCACCCCTGTCAGTTATTAACTGTATAACCTCAGACAAGCTGTCTGGTTTCTCTGAACCTCAGTTTCTCTGGTTGCTCAGCTACAAAATGGGAAATCATTTTACCTGTCTCAAAAGCATACAGTGATGCTTAGGTAAAGGGATAGCTATGAAGCATAGATGGTGTTCAAGAAGTGATCATTTCCCTTCTTACTACTTATGGCCAATAGAAATAAGGAAATGGGAGTTGACAAAACCTTGGATTTTAGGACACCCAATTTTATCCCTGTAGCCCAGTGGCTGGCCTGCAATGTGGTTCTGTCTCTGTCTAGGGAATCAGATTGATAGATTGTTCACCTACCTGTCTAGCTCTCTATAGTCATCTCAATAATCAACAAGTATCAACAAGGAAGAAACTTGAATACATAATAAAAACTAATCAACAGGCAAGCCCCCTGCCCCCCCTCACTTTACAGCATGGAGTGGTAGAAAGGCAGTGGACTGGAATTGAAACCCCTGGGTTCCCTCTAGCTGTGGCACTTGAACATGTTGTATCTCGGTTTTCTCATCTGTAAAAGAGGAATCATAATTTATTCCTCCATAGCAGAGAGAATGTGTGAGTGGAAGCAGGTTGGGAAATGCAGCCCATGGTTGAGACACTAATACTACTAACAAGGCTGAGTTTGTTTCTATTTCCTGCAGGTGCCCCTGTGTGTCACAGCCTCCATCCTCCCTTCATTGGCTTCACCCGCTGCATGACTTTGGGTGGCTGTTTTGGAAAGCCTGGAGTTCTGGCAAAGGGATATGAAGGATGCCAGGAGGGAGAAAGAGGCATGGGCCAGAGAGCTGCTATCTTTCTAATGAACAGCTAAACAGAGTAGATTTATAGGTCAATAAACCAGGAGGATTGAGAGAACAGAGTCCGACTGCCCCATTGGAGAAAAAAAGACCTGAGTTGGTTCCCAAGGAGGGCGGGAGGGAGCACCCGCATGGGACTGAGCTGAATCTCCATCCCCACCTCACCCCTTCACCGCCCTAATGGAGGGAGCGTCTGGCTCTGCTGGATCCTTTCTGTGGGAAGGGAAAATGAGGCAGGGAACCCAAACCAAATGACGCTGCAGAACAGAGGCCTCCTGTGCCCTCACCTGGATAGGAAGCAGAATGGAGTCCAGGTCTCACTGGCTCAGAGCTGCTGGTCCTGGTTCAGAGACGGGCCCCAGCAGCAGATACCCCTTTAGAAGCTGTGCCTCTTTAGGAAGACCCATTCTTCAAGGACCCCGAAGGCTGCCGCTATGCTCTCACTAAAAACCACATTTATAAAACAAGAATTCTATCATTTCAGCAAGTGTTAGGAGAAGCTAAACTCCGTATCTCCAAAAGTATTATTTCCTCACCAAAGATTGAAACCAATGCCCCTCCCCCACGTGGGTCCTTTAAATGGAGAACTCCCAAGGTGCAATTAATATGACTTCTTTTGGAAAATTGGCTTTCTAAGCAATCTGCGATCCAAAACAGGTGCTCCTATAGTGGGGTAGGAAGTGCCCAGCTGCTCCCTCAGCCGCCCCTGCCTCCCTCCACGCAGGTCCCAGGGCCTGGTTGAGCCTGGCTGCTACTGTGCATGGGGGAGGTGTCCTCTCCTGTCAGCAGGACACTCGGAGTTACTGGAGCCAAGCAGGGGCATGCCCTACGGCTGCCTGTCAGCTGCTGCGACTGGTGCACTAAGGCCTCCCTTAAGAATCTGAGGATGTGACACATCTACCTGTATGTCAGTCGTGGAAGGACACCTGGGTGTCAGGACACAGGCAGCTAAGCAGGCCATTTGTTTCTTTTTAATGGAGGAAGGAATGTCATCTAACAGCCACAAAAAACACAAGCCAGCAAGAAAGACTTTCTTCAAAATCTTCTTGGCCTTCAACCTATCAATCAGCGTCAAAAGCTCCACCTCCTAGGCAGCCACAGGCTCCTGCACTTCACCCAGACTTGGTTCTGATTGGTCGGTTTCTCCTTCTTGGCCTTCAACCTATCAATCAGCATCAAAAGCTCCGCCTCCTAGGCAGCCACTGGCTCCTGGCACTTCACCCAGATTTGGTTCTGATTGGTCGGTTTCTATGCTAGTTAGTGTCAGAAGCTCTGCCTCCTAGGCAGCCACTGGCTCCTGGCACTTCACCCAGATTTGGTTCTGATTGGTCAGTTTCTATTCTAGTCAGCATATCCTGGCCTATCTCTGAGCCTGATCAAAGAGGCGGAGCTGATCAGCAGCCCCCAGGGAGGCCCAAGAGAAACAGAGGCATGGCTGCTGGCAAAGCCCAGAGAGAAAGAGAGAGGCAATGGCTGATCAACAGCTGCCATGGAGGCTGCGAATCAGACCCTGCTTCTGTCTCTGCAGGCCTCTCTCCAGGCCTGATCCGCAGCCCCCTTGGCAGTCAGTGCTGAGTGACTGCACTGCACTGGCTGCAGTCAGTGCTGGGTCACCATGGCAACCCAGCACTGACTTCCAGTGTTCAGTGGAGCCTTAGGTCCTTGTGGAGGTTATGGACCCCGGCTCTTTATATCTATCTATCTATATCTATATCTATCTATCTATCTATTTATCTATCTATACACACAGACTGAGTGGCCAGATTAGTATGACCACCTGACATTTGTAGGCAAATTGGCAGTACATTGCATCTATGGGATATGAAAGCCGAAGGCCTGTTCGAACATCTTTGCTGTCTACAGTTACCAAGATAAAATGTCTCCAATTTGCACAGGAACACAAGGATTGGACAGTCGAGCATTGGAAAAAAGTCATGTGGTCTGATGAATCATGTTTCCAGTTGCATCATGCAGATGGCAGAGTGAGAATTTGG
>NW_005353460.1:934419-937208 GCF_000412655.1 Myotis brandtii
ACTCATGCATGTGGGGTGCATGCTTTCATGCTGTTTCCGCCAAATTCTCACTCTGCCATCTGCATGATGCAACTGGAAACGTGACTCATCGGACCACATGACTTTTTTCCAATGCTCGACTGTCCAATCCTTGTGTTCCTGTGCGAATTGGAGACGTTTTATCTTGGTAACTGCAGACAGCAAAGGTGTTCTAACAGGCCTTCGGCTTCCATGTCCCATACGATGCAGTGTAAGGCTAATTTGCCTACAAACGTCAGGTGGTCATAACAATCTGGTCACTCAGTATATATATGTATATCCCACGTTCAAAGGCTGTTAAATCGCGTTGTCTACCCATATCTTCAGAAAAAAAAATCACTTCTACTGTTGTGGTAAACAACCTGCTTCCCTATTTATAATGGTCTGGCCCTCTAGCAACTTCAGCGCGAAATTATAGCTAATTTACCTTCAAACGTCAGGTGGTCATAATAATCTGGCCACTCAGTGTATATATATTATAAGTACCAATTTTACAAATAGGCAGAATAAATAGCTACCTACATGGGCCAGTAATTTCAGAGGTCTGGGATACCTGAGGCCCCACAGACCTGACAAGTATCTCTCTCAACCAAATGACTTAATCACTCCAACTTCTACCATTAAAGACCCCTTCTTTTGTTTGGAGCCCTGATCAGCTGCAAATGCCTGGGATAGACAATTCGTCCAGTCACCTGGGGTATTTAAACTTCAGCAAAAAGCAGTATCAAAAGTCTTTGCTTGAGATGAAATTTTGATACAAGTGAAGGAAGGTATCTGAAGGGGAAGGAGCCTCCCTGAGGGACGCAGACAGGCAGGTGCTCCCAGCAGAGAAAAGCTCACCCTCCTCTCCCATCCTTGTCCTTATCTCGAAGGTGGCTCAAGGGAGGTGGGAGGGTGAGAGTCAGGGAGGGACAGGAGTGACCACCCAGTTGTCAGGAGAGTGCTCAGCACAGAGGCTGTGCCCACCTGTGGCTCCCCCGGCAGGCTGTGTGGACTCCAAGTGCCCCCACTTGAGGTGAGCACTGACAGAGCTTTCAGCTACTCTGCGCATTTGCTGACACATGGCCCGAGCCATTTCCACTGTTTCCTTTACTCTGTCTCCGTATAGAATAATATGCGATTAATTGATTTCCTGTCACTCTTTTAGTACAGAAAATTAATTTCAGAGCAACCTTGTTTTCTCGGGGTATGAATCCTCCACACACAGTAATTCGGCTGCTCCATTATTCATGAGAGAAAATAGTGATGGAGTGTTCGACGAAGACGCCCCAAGGCCACAAGCTGATAGTCTGTGTTACCGATACAACAATATTCCACCGGTGCCTCTAAATAATTCACATCTACAACTCAATTTGGGCCTGGGAACGGCTCTGGAGGTGGCTGGGGGAGGCATGGCTGTGAGATTTGGGAGACTGTCAATGACAATGCAGAGGTGAAGCACCAGGGCCTCCTGAGGCCAACCATGGGGGGCTGTAGGAGGTGGGGCTTGGGCCTGAGGCTACAACCTGTTGCCCCAGCCCTGGCTCCCTTCCACTCTCACTCATAGCAAAGCTCACACACATTCTGGGAGAGGACTAAGAAACAGAGTATTGGACCCCAGAGAGGGAAATGTGAAAACAGACCAATAAACCCCAAATCTAGCTCTGAAGAAGGCAAGCAGGCCACCCCAGGCAGTTTGGATTAAGCAGGTCAGTTCATTCCTCTGGACCACAGATTTTAAGGGTTTTGTGTTGTTTTGTTTTGTTGTTTTTTTAACCTAGTCGTTCATCAAATTCATCTGAGACATTTGTTAAAAACAGGGATTCCTAGACCCAAACCAGACTCACTGACTCAGAACCTCCTATGAGTCTGTAGTTTGTGTGAGTCCCATTCTCATAGGAGCAGCTGGATTCAATGATAGCCAAGGGCCCTTCCAGCTCTGGCATTCTCTGATGGTTCTAACAAACAAAGTGTTGACTCAAGCCTGTGGAGGGAAGGGCTGCCTTGTAGGGCTGTTGGTAACCAAAGGAGGGAGTGGGTCACCTTGTCCACTGGGGAGAAGCAGAGGGACAGGAACTGGCCTGAGACACAGCACAGCTCTCAGCCTTGTTGCTTTCACCTCATGTCACTGAAGCCAGGGAAGGACATGGGTCCTCATTGCCTCCAAAAGAAAGACAGAGGCCCCACATGCAATATCTAGATCATCTTGACATGGACATGTGTGCTAGGCAGGATTCTAAGGTGGCCCCAGGATTCCTGCCCTCTAGCAGACACCCTCTCCTGGAGGGTGGGCAGGAATGGTAAACAGGATGGGATGTCTCTCATGATGAGGTTACTAATCAGTAGACTTTTTTATTGTTTAAAGTATTACATATGTCTCCACTTTCTCCAATTGACCCTACCACCTCCACTCCCGCCCCCCAGGACAAGCCCTCACCACCTCAGTGTCTGTGTCCATTGGTTATGCTAATATGCATGCATACAAGTCCTTTGATTGATCTCTAACCCACCCCTCCCCTGCCATTTGTCTCTGGATCTATTTTTGTTCATCAGTTTATGTTGATCATTATATCCCACATATGAGCAAGATCATGTGATATCTATCTTTCTCCGACTGGCTTGTTTTGGGTAGCATAATGCTCTTCAGGTCCATCCATGCTGTTCTTTTTTGTAGCAGCATAGTATTCCATTGTGTAGATGTACCACAGTTTTTTAATTCACTCATCTGCTGATGGGCACTTAAGCTGTTTCTAAATCTTAGCTATTGTAAATTGTGCTGCTATGAACATAGG
>NW_005353460.1:937383-946296 GCF_000412655.1 Myotis brandtii
TCCTCGCCAGCACTTGTCATTTGTTGATTTGCTGATGATAGCCATTCTGACAGGTGTGAGATGGTACCTCATTGTTGTTTTTATTTGCACCTCTTGGATGATTAGTGACTTTGAGCATGTTTTCATATATCTCTTGGCCTTCTGTATGTCCTCTTTCAACTTTTAATTAATCCGAAGGAAAATGATTCTGGGTGGGCCTAACAAAATCAGGTGAGCCTTCAAAGAAGTTCAAGTCAGAGATGGGCTTCTGCTGGTCTGGGCAAAGCAAGCTGCCAGCTGGAAGAGGGTCTATAGTGGAGTCTCTGTGACTAGGACCTGCAGGTGACCTCTAGCTGCTGAGAGTGACCCCTAGCCAACAGCCAGCAAGAAAAGGGGACATCAATTCTACAACCACAAGGAACTGAATTCTGCCAATAACCTGGATGAGCTTGGAAGAGGATCGGAGCCTTAAAAGAGATCACAGCCCACTGACTGACCTTGATTTAGCCCAGTGAGACCCTGAGCAAAGGACCCAGATACCCTACCCCAGGACTCCGAAGCACAGAAACCGAGAGATAATACATAGGAGTTGTTTCAAACCATTAAGGTGTGGCAATTTAATTTGTTAAGCAGAAAGAAAAAACTAATATAACATGCAATTAAATAAGAATGATTGGACGTGCCTGCCCCTTACAGTTTATAAAGTGCTTTCAAAGGACGCGTCTGACCCATCCCTGCCTACCCGGTGACCACTCCTTCACACAGTGCCCTGGAAGTCTTCACAGAATGAGTCATCTCATGTTGACACGCAAGGCAATGCCAGGAGGCTGAGAACGCAGTTTTGATTGTGTGTGTTTTTTTAATTTCTATTTCACAGATGGGGAAATTCAGCTGAAATAAATTGCTCTGAGGTCATATAAAGAGACTGTGGCAGAATCAGGACTCAAGTTCAGGCCAGCTGACTTCAAGGCCAGCGGTCATGCTCTGGGTCGCCATCCCACCACTATCCTCTCCAAGAAAAGGTAATTTTAAACTCAAGTCCCAGGGGCCTGAGTGTCTACAACTCTAAGTAAAGAAAAGCCAGCGTGGCTGGAGGAAGCTGAGCGCCACCATCCTATTAGTGCCCCCCCCTGACCTCCCACCCAGTCGGTGGGCAAGGGCATGGCACTGAGGGGTCAGCCCGATTTGGGGCTCCAAGTCTGCAGCTGCCCCCTTGCTCATCCACCATCCCAGGGTCCTCAGCTTTGCTGCCCTCCCCCGACCCAGGGGACTGAGGGCCCTGCCAACCACTCATCAACAGGCCCATTGTCATTTGTCATTAATGGTGTCCGGTCAAATCCAAGCAACAATTGGAAAACCAGATTGCGACATTGTGCTTTTTATTGCTGGTGTTTCTGTGAACATTAGCAATAAGAAGCCTCCAGAGAGAAGCTGTGAAGGGGGGAAAAAAAAGAAAAAGAGCGAAAAAGCAAGCAAGAAAGGTACTTCCCTGGCTGCAAACTTCACGACACAGCCACTTTGTAACATGCACCATATGCAGCAGCCATGCACAAGGCCCAATAACCTCCTTCCAAATGGTAATAAATCCCCTCGGACCCCGACACACTTGTAATTTACAACTTGGCTAAAATGAACATTATTTCAAGCTAAGCGTATTCTCAGAGGTGCGGGGAAATGTGGCAGCTTTCCTGCTGACAGAGGAGTTTCTTTTTAAATGTCATGCATTCACTTTCATTACTTCCAAATAATTGCCCGAAAAGATCGGCTGCTGGACAGGGCTGCCCACTTTACATCACTATGAGTCAATTTCATCATCATCAAAGGAGCCCCTGGGAGCTGCTTTCAGCCTGGGGCGGGCTCAGCCCTCAGTTGCTGGCTCCTATTGGTCTCTTGGCTGTGCAGAAAAAGGGGCCTCCATCATTCTCCAGGGACAGCTCCGGGTAAGATGGAATGCTGTCTATAGATAGACAACATGATCTGTCATCACTGCCACCATCAAATATCATTCTCCTGCAACTGCCCGGACCCAATTGTGGTGCCTGTTATCTGGAGCTAACTGAGGGAGGGTTCTTGATCCTCATGGAAGCTGGCCCTTTGGCCAAGAGGATGGCAAAGCAAAGAAATGTAATTCTGGGGTTACACCGGGTACTCCCCCACCCCATTGCCGCAGAAATATATTTTGTAGAAAGCCTGCTTCCAAATCTAACACAGTCTTTGCTTTCAGAGCTCTGGTTTTGCTGCATAACAAACCAGCCCAAAACTTGGTGGTTCAATTATGTCTTATACTTTTCTAGGCTGACTGGGATCAGCTATGTGGTTGCTCTTCTCTCCATGTGATATCAGCTGAGGTTTCCGTCATCTGGGGACTGGATTGGGTTATAAAGCCCCAATTGGCATAGTTGCATGTCTAGTGCTATGGTATACTGGTAGAAGGCAGCAAGACTGGGCTCAGCTGTACAGGTGACCAGCTGGCCCTTTCTCTCCATCATGTATTCTCAGCTCTCCATGTGGCCTTTCCACCTGGTCTCTCCCTGTGGCGTCTGTAGGGTAACTGGATCTCCTTCACGGTGGCTGAGGACTCACCAAAGCACACCGGTGAGAGTTACCAAGACTAACATAGGATCTCTTACAGTGAATCGTCAGGTCAGCTCAGATTAAACATAGGAGGGGAGTAGACAAGAGCATGAACACCAAGAGACATGATGGGTTGGGGACCATCCTTGGAGACTGGCTCTGAATCAGGAAGAGGAAAAGGAGAAAGCAGAAAGCCCATCCCTTCAAAAATCCTCAAATAACTGCCATCAACTCTAATCTCCCTTAAGGAGTAAAGAGGATAAACATAACAAGTTTCTTAAGGAGTCTCAGCTCATTGGGATGTAAGCAAGAAACAATTTTATTTCTTCCAGTCATGGCCTCAAACTGTGGTAAATTTAATCTTCCTCTCCTATCACTTAATGACATTCCAAGGACATTCCACAACAAGTCACGTTCACTGATTAAAATAGTCTGGTTCAGTGTGTTAAGATTACATGAGGGAGTTATTTTCTTTAGGTGTGATCATGATTTTGTGATTAGAAAGAGGCATATCCCTAATTTCAAGAGATGTCTAGGGATAGAGTGTTATGACTGCACAATTTACTTTAACATGTGTAAGTGGATGGATAGATAGGTAGATAGACCAACTAATCGTTAACAATTAGTGAAACTCAGGGGTGATTAGATGCATGTTCATTGTTCTTGTCATTCAATATTTCTTCATATCTTTAGTTTACTTAACAAAAAGTTGAAGTCCATTTTAAACTTCAATTTTATATCCAATTTAAAGTAATCCTTCACCCCCATCATTGGCAACTTGAGGCTTTGGAACTTGCAACCTAATGTGCTAGAGGAGGAAGCATCCTTGTGCCCAGCTGTGTGTGGTTATCATTCTGTCCTTACTGGGTAGTGGATACCACTGCCCAGGAGTTACTTTTTCTGGCATGGCACCTGTCCAGATTTTGGCAGATCCTGCCAGTCCTCCCCACCACACAGTTCTCTGAAAGATGAGACCCACCTCAGCTCTCATTCCTACACACCATCCTTTTAGCTCCGGACACCCATGGTTCACATCCAGATTTCTTGCTCCTAGGTCCCTTTCTGAGGAATGTCTGTCTCAAGTGAGATGCAGGCAAGTCAGCCAGGGCAGTTCACTCCACTGTGCCTCCTTGATCTCAGAAGAACTTGCCAAGGTGTGGTGGCGCACAGGCTGCTGTCTGGCTACCCTTTCTCTGAGCCCCACCATCTCCAATTCTCTTTCCCTTGCTCTGAAATAGGTCCTTGAGTCCTTTGGTAAGACATCCACCCAGGGAATAAGATACAAATTTTTAATGTTTACAAGTGGGTCCTCCTCCCTCCCTGTTTACAAGTGGGTCCTTTTCTCCCTCCTTCATTATTAACATTGACTCCCCACAAAGCAGACTATCCTGATGACTATCCCTTCCTGGTCCCCAGTTCTCTCCTTATATAGTTCAATGGGGGGGGGGGGGGGGAAGGGTCAATGCTCCATAAAAAGCTCTGGGAAAAGGTGCTAGCCCAGTTGTTAGTAGCTCTCTTTCTTTAAAATGTAGGATTTAGTACTTCCTATTTTCTGCTGTAGAGCTTACTTGCTGATTCTAGAGCAACAGGGGAAAAAATCTACTCCACATCCCTTTATAGAGGCATAAATATGGTTAATGTATCTAGGCAAAGAAAATCCAATTTATAGACCCAACTCAATTGCTAACTTTCTGCATGACCTTGATCAATTACTTAGCTTCTCTGGTCTTTACAGTTGGCTAGCAAGGGCTCACCAACAGGTCCAGTAGGTTTCCAATAACTTTTACAGACTTTCTGGGCTTCTGAGAGGTACTTTCGAGGCACTTAGAACATTGACAGGAACTTGACCAAACAGTGATAAGTTAGATTGTCCAGGAAATGAGTTCTTTGCTCAAATCTGTTTTTTACATTGGAGTTCCAGGTAAGATTTTTATTTCAAAAAGGAGTTCTGCTCTTAAAATGTTTGAAAGCAATTCTCAGTGCAACTGCCTGATCTGACTGCCACAGAAAATGCCAGCCTCAGAACGATTGATGTGGGATGTGCTGTCATGCCCACTTAACAAACCGCTGCTTCTCTCTGATAGAACCAGATGAGAAAACAGTTTCCAGATTTCAGTAGGAGAGGAGAGAAGAATCTTTTGAAATGTTATGTCCAGGGAAGAATCACTCTCTGTTTTGGTCCGGGATATGAGTGTGAGTGAGTGTGTGTGAGTGTGTGTGTGCAAGTGTATACGTGAGTGTGTGTGTGTGTGTATGTGTGTGTGTGTGCACACGCACATGCACACCTCCCTCTCAGTCTTCCTATTGTTGTGGCAGGATTAAATTTAAAACAGCACAGGACCTCTAGACAGGGTAATCAATCACTTCATCACTGCCACTGCAGATAAAGAGAGCAGCGAGACAGGAGGAAGGGTGGAGGGGCACGTAAGAGAGAGCGATAAACTCCCTGTCTTGTGATCAGCCTCAGAGCCACAAGACACAGTCCTGTGGTGCTCAAGGGCCTCTGGGTGCAGGAATTGGAGGGTGAAGAAGGAAGTCCCCAACAGGAATCTAAACTCACTCCAAAAGATTCTCAGGGTTGTCCTCAAACATCCGGTATATGGGAAAGACTGGAAGAGAAAGGGTTCTGTAAGATCTTGAGTTGGAAGAGAATCTCATTCCACACAGGTAGGATCACCAAGAAGGCCACTGAGCATGTACCTGCTCAACTAACTAACCAGTCAGCCCTGTGCGTGGATTCTGGGATGTCCCCACTACAGGAGCAGCAGCAGGTATGCCAGGGCCTCGGGAGCTGGGAGAACCCCACTGTCAACTGGCTGGGCCAGGCCTCTGTCCTCCTAGAGAAATGTCAGGGCCAGGCTCTGGCAGGAGAGACTGCAGTCTGTCAGCTCTGAGTGGCATCCGAGGAGTACCACGTTCCAGCACGCCGTGTCCTCTGCATAAATGCAATTTCCCCAAATGTCAGGAGGAAAGCATTACAGATAACACATTGTGTGTGTCTTTGACCCAGTAAGTGCTGAAATCACAGATCTCATTATTCTGACATGATAGAATTTTCTCTTTCTGTCTCCCAGTGCAGACTGCCTGCCGTTGTTGTCTAGACTGCAAACCTAATTGCCAAAGGTGCAAAGCCACCCTAGGAAAGCTGGCCTCCCCTGTGTCCTAGCCTGAAAAAAACTGGCAGGTCTCCTTGTGTGAGAAGAAAATGATCCTGAGGGCAGCTCATAGCAGGACAGTAAGTTGCCAGTATTTTTGGTCAGAGCTTTACTGAATGGCTGAGACCATTGACCTTGAAAGCAGAGTTGCAGTATGTAACTCCACCTGCACATCCCATCTCCAGTGGTGGGTCAGTCTGGGAGGTGGGAGAGGGCAAGAGCACCGACTGCAGGAACAGGGCCTGGATTTGAACTCTAGTTCTGACACTTCCTATCTGTGTGCCATGCTCAAGCTGTTAATCCTCCTCAGTATTTATCCACTCATCTATAAACCTAGAGGGTGTCACAGGATGGATGTGAGGAATAAAGAGATGTTGATTGCATATAAGGTGCAGGACAAATAATTGATGTTGAAAACATTTATTATAGTCAAATCTGAGGTTCCACTTCAGGGATGTAGTTGATAAATCATCCATTCAATCAAGAAAGAAGTATTTACTGAATGCCATGATCTTGAAACCAGAAGACATAGGCTCACTAAATATTTGTTGAATAAAGGAATTGCTTCTCATCCATTACTAGGTGAGTCTGGGCCAATCACTAAATCTATCTCACTATTTCACAGCGTCTAAAATGCAGGGTTGGATAGGATCATCTTGAGGCAACCTCCCAGTTCTGATACTCCGTTAGTTGAGTGGGACCATGTGGGGGCACAAAGGGATTTAAGATGGAGTTCCAGCAATCACAAGCTTTAAAATCTAGCTAATAAGATGTAGCAGGTGGTCCTGCATGAAGATATATGATAATTGAGGGCCATGTGTAAGGAGTGCTGGTCAAGTGTAGGTGCTATGGGTGCCCAGAAGAGAGAAAGTTCAGCAGAGGGCTGGTGGTTGGAGGAAGTGAGACCAGGTCTGAACCTTGGAGAAAAGATGGCACCATATTAGCAGCAAGATGAGTGATGGCATTCTGGTCAAGGTTGCTGAAATACAGAGCACAACCTAGAACAATAATAATTCCCTAAAATTTTAGTTAAATTCAAGTCAAATGGAAGGAAGTCAAATTCTAGAATATGGGGTCCAGATATTGAAAGCAGAAAGGCATGGTGAGCTTTCCCAACTTGAGGTGGGCATTCTAACATTCTTCAAGCCTTCCCTCTTTGCCAGACTGGCACCTGCAATGCTGACCTTCTCAGCTTCTTCTCCATCACCTCTCTACATGTCTTTGCCCCATGTCTGTCCCTTGTCTTGCCCAGATTTCCTTTCAGGCTTAAGAATAGAACACCAACAAGCCACAGTGGTTCTCAACCTGTGGGTCGCGAACAATGAAAATACATCCTGCATATCAGATATTTACATTACGATTCATAACAGTAGCAAAATTACAGTTATGAAGTAGCAATGAAAATAATTTTATGGTTGGGGGTCACCACAACATGAGGAACTGTATTAAAGGGCCGCGGCATTAGGAAGGTTGAGAACCACTGCTCTAGATGAACTAACTTTAAAAAGTCTACCCTGGCAGGTCCCTTGTGTGAGAAGAAAATGATCCTGAGGGCAGCTCATAGCAGGACAGTAAGTTGCCAGTATTTTTGGTCAGAGCTTTACTGAATGGCTGAGACCATTGACCTTGAAAGCAGAGTTGCAGTATGTAACTCCACCTGCACATCCCATCTCCAGTGGTGGGTCAGTCTGGGAGGTGGGAGAGGGCAAGAGCACCGACTGCAGGAACAGGGCCTGGATTTGAACTCTAGTTCTGACACTTCCTATCTGTGTGCCGTGCTCAAGCTGTTAATCCTCCTCAGTATTTATGTACTCATCTATAAACCTAGAGGGTGTCACAGGATGGATGTGAGGAATAAAGAGATGTTGATTGCATATAAGGTGCTGGACAAATAATTGATGTTGAAAACATTTATTATAGTCAAATCTGAGGTTCCACTTCAGGGATGTAGTTGATAAATCATCCATTCAATCAAGAAAGAAGTATTTACTGAATGCCATGATCTTGAAACCAGAAGACATAGGCTCACTAAATATTTGTTGAATAAAGAAATTGCTTCTCATCCATTACTAGGTGAGTCTGGACCAATCACTAAATCTCTCTCACTATTTCACAGCGTCTAAAATGCAGGGTTGGATAGGATCATCTTGAGGCAACCTCCCAGTTCTGATACTCCGTTAGTTGAGTGGGACCATGTGGGGGCACAAAGGGATTTAAGATGGAGTTCCAGCAATCACAAGCTTTAAAATCTAGCTAATAAGATGTAGCAGGTGGTCCTGCATGAAGATATATGATAATTGAGGGCCATGTATAAGGAGTGCATGTTAAGGGTAGGTGCTATGGGTGCCCAGAAGAGAGAAAGTTCACCAGAGGGCTGGTGGTTGGAGGAAGTGAGACCAGGTCTGAACCTTGGAGAAAAGATGGCACCATATTAGCAGCAAGATGAGTGATGGCATTCTGGTCAAGGTTGCTGAAATACAGAGCACAACCTAGAATAATAATAATTCCCTAAAATTTTAGTTAAATTCAAGTCAAATGGAAGGAAGTCAAATTCTAGAATATGGGGTCCAGATATTGAAAGCAGAAAGGCATGGTGAGCTTTCCCAACTTGAGGTGGGCATTCTAACATTCTTCAAGCCTTCCCTCTTTGCCAGGCTGGCACCTGCAATGCTGACCTTCTCAGCTGCTTCTCCATCACCTCTCTACATGTCCTTGCCCCACGTCTGTCCCTTGTTTTGCCCAGATTTCCTTTCAGGTTTAAGAATAGAACACCAAGAAGCCACAGCGGTTCTCAACCTGTGGGTTGCGAACAATGAAAATACATCCTGCATATCAGATATTTACATTACGATTCATAACAGTAGCAAAATTACAGTTATGAAGTAGCAATGAAAATAATTTTATGGTTGGGGGTCACCACAACATGAGGAACTGTATTAAAGGGGCGCAGCATTAGGAAGGTTGAGAACCATTGCTGGCCAGGTTCTCTTCTGTCTTACCTCCCTGCTTAAACTATAACTGCCATATTTTCCCTATCCAGCTTGGTCTTGCCTTCTCCTTTCCATAATAAAAACAAATAAAGTAAAATACACAAATTGAGTTATTTTATTATAAAGAACTAGAGGCCCAGTGCACAAAAATTTGTGCACTCAGGGCGGGGTCCCTCGGCCCAGCCTGTGCCCTCTCACAGTCTGGGACCCCTCGG
>NW_005353460.1:947044-1022771 GCF_000412655.1 Myotis brandtii
TTCAGCTGCGTGGCTGCCGGCCGCCATCTTGGTTGGTGGTTAATTTGCATATCACCCTGATTAGCCAATGGGAAGCATAGCAAAGGTATGGTCAATTACCCTTTTTGTCTTTTATTAAATAGGATAATACTCTTTTAGATTCATTATAAATTTTGGGAAATATAGACAATCACACAAAAAATTTTAGTCACCAGTGTTGAATATAAATGATAGATAGATAGATAGACTGCTTAGACAGCTTAACATTTTGTTTGTTGTTTTCACTTAATATCCTATTGTGAGCATTTTCCCGTGACCTTAAAATGTTATTTGAAAGTATATTTTAATGACTGTATTATAATCCATTGAATGGATTTAACCATAAATTATCTAACTGTTCCTCTATTGTTGGACATTGAGGTTATTTCTGAGTTTTAGCTATTTATAAATAATGCTGCAATGAACATCCTGTATATAAACCTTTTCCTAAGACTGTTTTCTAAGGTTAAATTTCTAGATATGGAACTTCTTAGTCAGTGTTTGTATAATTTAAGGCTATTGATGCACATTGCATTCCTCACCATCTTTCCAAATGCTCTACATTTCGTGGATTTGCTAATATGATATTGCTAATGATTACTATGACTCTTCATGAGGACATATTTGTAAAATCCTCTAAGGCAGGACCCAGTTATCCCTCAAGGCGCCTTGCACAGTAGGTAACAGATGAGTGTTGAGGGAGCAAATTAGAACCACCAGAATCTCAGTCTTCTCCCCACCAGGGAGTATGAAATAGGACTCACTTTGATATGTCCATCCCAGGGGATTTAGTTGCTCAAGGGACAAGAAAACTTCATTATTACTTGGTCTCACCTACAAAGCAATCCCAACATAACTTTGAGGTCCTAATGATTTCATCTCTGCCTAAAGCAAAGCTTCCTGACAGCTGCCTTCCCCCAAAATGGGCTTCCCTGAAGGGTGGTGAGTGGGGACTACATGCCAGGGATGTGCTGAGGGGATCTAACATGAGATGAAATTTAAGGACCATCCAATCCTGAGATCTAGGGATTCTTTTCATTGTTATTGATCTCCACAACCTCAAGGGCTTTCTCAATAAATGCTGTGGACTAAATAACAGCATCCCTGCCCAGCTCCACAACTGACAGAAGTGGGTTGAGGGCTAAATCACTGGTGTTCACAAACCGAAGGTGCCTATTAAATCTTTCTTCACAGTATCAGTTACACGATGGCTGTGTAAATCTTTTAAAATGGCTCCAATATTTCATTTCAGCTGTGGCTCTACTGCAGGAATGAGTGAGTGGTGTGCCTCCCACATGTTAAATTCCACCCAGGGAACCAAATAATAATAATAAATCCACCCAGGGAAGCCTCAGGACACAAAGGCCAGAGGGCATTGCGTGGAGGAAGGGATCAGCCCCTTCTCCAGCTGAGGGGGGGCGGGGGGCAGGTGGGATGGGAATATGGTTTGAGGATATTCAAGATAATATCACTAACTCAGACTAACTGGAGCCAAATGAGGGGACATAACCAATTCATTTTTTTAAATCGCTGGCTGATTTCAGAGAAATTCAGGGTGACTGCTTGGAAGTACCAGTAACCACAGCCAAGTTAATGACTTCCTGGTCTAGCAGGTCTTGGGGAGCTGCCCTGGGGCAGGAGTACATCGTAAGCAGGTGCCACTCTTAGGTAAGTGGGTGTGAGGAACATGTATTGGAGGTTCCTCTAATAAAAAGCTTGTTCCTATTTTTTTAAATATTTTAAAATTTATTTAAATTCCTATTTATTTATTTTTTTTGCACCACCTGGAATCTGCCTGTGCTGAGTGAGGGTAGACTTCGCAGCCTACCCGTCTGAACCGTCATAGCTCTAAGCTAAGGTCAGAGTTAACGAGGTTTTTCTAAGCCTTCGGAGGGAATGAGCGGTAAGCTTTTTCTGCAGTTTTTAGCTGTGACACGGGGTGAGGACCCTGTCCTCTGTCTCACCACCACTCCAAAGCCTTACAAGAGAGGGACAGAGAAGGCTGTAATTAACATGGCACTATTATCCCCAACAAGCAGACAGAGATCAAAGGAGCCTGAACGCTCCAGCCGTCCTGGTGCCTGAGCAGAGCTGGCAGGGGAACGGCAGGAACCGGGCTTTGCTAGTGCTAATTAGTAACAACCTCTGCTGCTCACCCCCAGGAAAGGTGGGGACCAAAACACATCTCGTGCCATGGACCATTCTGAGTGACTCTTGGGGCTCTTCTCATTCAGCATCTTGTTGCCTTTGTCCCTCTCCCACTTACACTGTATAAAAATGAGTGATGCACTCTGGACAGCAATTTTGTTGCAATTTCCTCCAAGTCCAAGCCCCTGGGGACTCCTGCTCTTCCTGCCAAATAACTCAGCCTCCCAGGCATCTTCAGATCTGCTCTGGGACATTTATGGAGCCAGTTCCTTTTGCCTATTTTTCCCACCTTTCACTGCACGCCCCCCCAACCCCCCCACACACACAAGCACCCACAACATGTTCATTAATGAATGCATTTAATCAAGTTTATGGAGCCTCTTTATTATCAATAACCCTAATCACTCTTAATTGCTGCATCATTAGTTCGGCCACGCTCAGATGTAGCAGTTAGGCGGAGCAGTAAATGACAATTCCAGAAAAATGACTTGCTGCACACAAGCCTGGGAGGAAGAAAGTGACAGGAGAAGAGGCAGAGAGAGGAGAGTGAGAGCGCTGGAGCTGTGCAAGGAGGCCTGCTGCTGGGCAGAGTGGGGGGAAGTGGGGGCAGGGAGCGAAGCCATTAAGAGGTTCAGCCAGGTGTAAAGATGCCAGTGAGCCAGTTTTGCATATTTCTGAACTTTGGGGAGCGCCGCATCAGCAGCCCGAGTACACATTCTGTTTGACAAAAGTTGGTGTCATGTTAATATCTAGCACCTGCCACCCTCGGGGATCTCCAAGCCCTCCACAAGCTCCATCCTGTTCAAAGCCAAATGCTTGGTGGATGTGAGGGGAAGAATGCACCTTGCATTGGAAAAGCAGCAAGGGGTGGCCTGCTGCCGGTCTTTGTCAAGTCATTAACTCTCCTACCTTTCCGTGTTCTTGAAGGCTCTGCACAACCAAGGAGACACTGAGATGCCTCAGGGCGGAAGAGGTGGTGGCAGCAGCATGCTCCTCCCCAGGAGCTCAGAGATCCAAGACCCTGTTCGAATGCAACCTTGACTCATGATGTTGTCTTCAGTCTAACTTCATCTGCCTCGTTTCCCGTTACATAAAGTGGATGTAATGATACCCATGGCCAGCCAACTTCAAATGATGCTTAGAGTAAATGAGATTACATTGTGAGAAACACTTGGGGTACTCCAGGGGGTGGAGGAGCTAGAGAAATTCTAGCTCTCTGCTGCTGGGAATCTCTGCTTTATGGGCCCCTCCATTCTTGTAGTTGTCCCTCTGATGTTTGCTTCAGTCTTGCCGTGTATGAAAAATCTCCATAATGAGATTTCATATGCAGCAAGTTTGAATCTTAGAGGCACAAAACGCTTCTGACCTCCTATCTCTAGAATTGTTCTTTTGCACCCCACCCCCTCCAAAATGCAAAACCAGCCCTGCTACCTCTACCACCAAAGCACTTGTGTTCATGTTCATTTCCTGCCTCTACCATTTAAATGTCCATGGAAGAAATGTTTGGTAATACCAGTGCCAGGCACTGGGAATATAATGGAAGATAAACATGGAACCTGTCTTAAAGGAGCTTATGGTTTAGTAACTCTAATATATCTAAATAACTCTAATATATCTATGTTACAACTCTATTCACCATGTGGTGCTAAATATTCTATAGAGCAGCGGTTCTCAACCTGTGGGTCGTGACCCCTTTGGGGGTTGAACGACCCTTTCACAGGGGTCGCCTAAATACATCCTGCATATCAGATATTTACATTACGATTCATAACAGTAGCAAAATTACAGTTATGAAGTAGCAACGAAAATAATTTTATGGTTGGGGGTCACCACAACATGAGAAACTGTATTAAAGGGTCGCGGCATTAGGAAGGTTGAGAACCACTGCTATAGAGAGATGCACTCAGTACTAAATAAACAAGCCGGTATCTTTTCCTTCTCCCTACCCATTTTGTGTCTTTTCATCTCAAGGATCCCACCAAAGCCTTTCCATGGGCAAACCCTCTCTGGATAGTTCTGAAACACCTGCAGACTCAGCTCTGTTGCAGGTGAGGATGTTCTAGAAGCTTCACCCTCAGCAAGAGCAGTCTGGAGCTCTTGAGCCATAGGCTCACCAAGCTGTTCTTTTTCTCCCCCAACCTTTACATACCTGCCCCATCCACGTGAATCTTTTCCTGGCTGCTGATTCACACATTATCTGGCCACAGCCAACTACCTGCCCAGGGGCTGGCCCCATTGCTATCTGAACTCCTGCTCCTGGCCTGACAGTCCACCTGTAGCCATAGCCCTAGTTTATCCTCATCAAGTGGGCATCAGCCCTGCACAGTCAGTGGAGCCAGCTTGCCTGACTTAGAGGCTCTCCATACCACAAATCCACAAAAAGATAAATCTGTTCAAGAATGCTTGGGTGCTTTAGGTGCTTGGGACCCAGCCCTCGGCCTTGGCACAGAGTAAGCATTACCACATGACCAGCACTGTTCGGAAACTTACCACAGGCTCTAGGTAGGTTTCTCTCCATCTCTTGCCCTCCAGATACAAAGATTTGTGGGTTATGCTGCTGCTGTTATCTGAGACTGTCATTGCTTTAGAGCATAGAGATGATCTGGGAGTCAGAAGGGCTAAGGAATGAGGACCAAGTAATTAACCAGTCCAATCCTTTCTCATGGATAGCACGAGTGCCTCAGATGCTTGTATAATGAAGTATTGTTTCCAGCAGAGGCAAGTGCCCATTTTCCTGGTTTTCATGTTCTAGCCCATGGTTCCAGATGTATTCATGAAGTACCATACATGCAAAAGCTGCACAGAGTGATGGAGGTATATGTTGCATTTTTAAACAATTCATATTACTTTATATTTATATATCTACATTAAATTTAAATGGGTAAAGTGTGATACTCAACTCTTCATATTTCTGAATGGATCTTGATATTGCTTTAAGCAGCAGTGAAAACCAACACATAAGCAATAGCAATTTTTATGATGAAAGCGATATATCTCTGAACTAAAGACAATTTATCATATGTGACCCATTTCAGTGTTTGAACAGGATATGTAATATTCATGTTCCTTTCTGATCTATGTATTGTTTTAAGATATATGGACAATTGCAGCTGCTACTGCCTCACCTGAGCAAATTTGCTCCAACTTGAAATTAATAAAAGACAACATAAGAGCTACAATGACTCAAGAAACTTTCTGTTTTGGCATTGTTAATACAATGCAAATTGTGTTGAAATCTCAATTATAACAATATAATTAGTGATTTCACTGAAGTAAGGACAAGAAAAATAAATTTTACGGAATAAATAGCTATTATGTCTTTTTTTTTTGTCATTCATCCAAAAACCGCTGGCCCATCAAGAGAGCACCAAGACATGCAAAATAACAATTAAATTGGGTCATCTTTAATATTTGCCCACCTTTAGCCAAATAAAACTACAGCTGTATCCATGTCTGAAGTCATATTTATCAATGTGGAAAGATAGAATATCTTTATTTTAAGAGTTAATTTATTTAATTTGTGCCTTTTATAGATTGAGATATGTCGCTCTCTATTGAACTTTTGCCTTCAACCTTGAAAATATTCAGTGCAAACAAACAAACAAAAATATTCAGTGTGAAACTGCTAATCCTTGATGTTAATCCATCAAGGTTTGAATCAGTCACAGTGTATTGAAACAAAGCCCTAACTGGTAGACCTTTTGGTCAGTTAAAATTATTTATCATGCCCTGACTGGTTTGGCTCAGTGGATGGAGCATTGGCATGTGGACTAGAGGGTCCTGGGTTCGGTTCTGGTCAGGGGCATGTGCCTTGGTTGTAGACACATCCCCAGTGGGGGCGTGCAGGGGGCAGCTGATCGATGTTTCTCTCTCATCGATGTTTCTAACTCTCTATCCCTCTCCCTTCCTCTCTGTAAAATATCAATAAAACATATTTTTTAAAAAAATTATTTACCATTATAAATAATGTATTAGTTAACATTGCATGCAGCTCTGCAAATTTGTGGGATTATTTCCATAGAATAAATAGGTAGTTGTGTAATTGCTAGGTCAGAGGGGAGGCCCATTTTAAATTTCATGCACATGGATAAGTTCCCTTCCCAGATGATTGCACCAACCTATCTATACCTCCATCAACAACATCCACACATGCTCAAAACATAATGTTACCATTGTGTCTAAGAGGCGCAAATGGAATCTCACAGATTTAAATGCGTTTTATTTTCATTAGTGAAAGATATTTTCCTACATTTACTGGAAATATGTATTTTTATGTTAATCATCATTTAGCATCATTTTGGTGCTATTTTATTCTTATTGGTGTGTAGTTCTTTATATATTATGATTATTAAATCTTTTCCTAACACATATACTATATTTTTTCCAGTTTGCTTGTCTATTAACTTTGTTAACAATGTCTTTTGAAGTGGAAAAGTTTAAAATTATTGTGTAATCAAATCTATCAGTTTTTTAAAGATTTCCAGCTTTGATATGATTCTCCAGAAGATCTTTTGAAAGATCTGCTCCCACACTGTGGTTAAAGAGCATTTTCTTATATTTTATATTAGCATTTAAATCCAAATCCCTTTGGAATTAACTTTGATAAATGAACTAATTTATCAATTCCTGTGCCAATAAAATAACACTTAATTACTATAACTTCATAGCATAGTTGATAGCAAAGCAAATCCTACCATCATTATTTACCTTTTTTCCAAAATTAATTGTTTTTACATATTCACTATTCAAGCTGAACCCTAAAATTTATTTGTAAAATCCAAAAGTACCCTACTGTGCTTTAGATCAGTATTTCATAAATTTATACATTAATCTGGATAAAAGACATATCTACAAGCATGACTATTTCCAGCAAGAATATAGCATGTTTCTCTTTTTTTTCAGTTATGTTCTAAGCTTCTTCAATAGGGTTTTCACAATGTTTTTATCTAGTTCTCCCATATTTCATGTTATTTTAATTTCTAGCAGCTAGTTACCTTAGTAAATAGAACTATTTTTCTCATTCTTAAACTCCAGTTGGTTATTGTTAATGCATAGGAAAATTACTGATTTTGTCTTATATCAGCCAATTTATCAAGTATATTCTCATTTGATTTTCTTGGTTTACAATAATACTGTAATCAATAATAACCTTTTTTGGTGGTTACTCTCCAATATTTATCTCTTATTTCCTTTTGTGTTTGTTTGTTTTGTTATTTCTTTGGCTAGACCTCAACAATAATACAAATGACAACAGTATCAGAGGGGAGCCTTATTATTCATTTCAGCTCTTTTACTGTTTATTGTGATGATTAGTATTAGTTTCTGGTACCTTTGTTGTTGTTGTTGTTAAGGAATATTCTTCTATTTCTAATGTATTCTGAACTTTTCTAAATTACTACTTTCAGTTCTGGATATTGAATTTTATAAAATGCAGTTTTAGATCCTAATAAGATGATCATGTATCTTTTTCTCTTTTAACCGATTATTGTAATAAATTACATCACATTTAAAAATTACATAAATTTCCTTTAAAAATTTAATAAATTTCTTAATGCTGAAACAAGCTCCCATAATCTTTTTTAGAACAAAGCCTCCTTGGTTATGGCATATTTCTCTTTAATATATTGCTATTTGGAGGTTGTTAATATTCTGTGCCTTTTATTTGACAGACTTTGTCCGGTTTCATTATCAGAGTCAAAAAATGAAGTTGAAATATTCCATATATTTATATGCTCTGGAGAAATTTATTTGATCTGAATATTATCTTTTCATTATAGTTGTGATAGAACTTGCCCACAAAACTATCTAGACCTGGTGCCTTTTTGATGAGCCTCTAAGAGAAAGGACGATTTATTGTTCTATTTTTTTACATATTCTCAGTCAGTTTTGGACATTTTCAGTTTCCCAATGGGGTAGACCATTACATCTAGATTTTCAGATTTATTGAAGTCATATTGCATATAATAGTTCCTCAACATTTGTAATATTGAATTTTAAAATATTTATTGCTATACAGAGTGATTAGACGATAATACCTCCTCCAAAGATACCCCTGTCCTAATCCCCAGAATATTATTTTATATGGTAAAAGGGACTTGCAGATGCAATTACCTCTAGTTATTTTATATGGTAAAAGGGACTTGCAGATGCAATTAAAGTAAGGGTTTTAAATGGGGATATTATCCTGGATTATCCAGGGGAATCCTATATATAATCACAAAAGTCCTTATAAAAGGGAGGCAGGAAAGTCAAAGGAAGAAGTAGGAAATGTGATGACAGAAGCAAAAGGTTGGGATGATGCAAGAAAGAGGTCAGGAGCCAAGGAACACAAGAGGCCTCCAGATCTAGAAAAACCAAGGACACAGATTCTCCCACAGAGCTTCCAAATGGAGCCAGCCCTGCCTACACCTTGACCATGGCTGAATGAAACTATGAGGGAAGGAATTTATGTTGTTTTAAGCCACTACATTTGTACTGGTTTGTTACACTAGCTGTAGACAACCAATACATGTAATCCTTTTCATATCAAAGTTTAATCTTTTTTTTGTATTTTAAAAAAAAAACACTCTTTATTATTTTTCTTTTACATTCATTTGTTTCTACTTTTATCTTTGTTCTTACTTCTTACTTTCCTTGGTTTCCTTTATCTTTATTTCATTACTTCTTGGCTTTAATTATTATATCACTTACTTTTCTTTTTTCTTATTGATAAAGTCATTTGAGGATACAAATTACTCTTTAAAAAGAGATTTTGCCACATTCTGTAACTTTTAATATTCGGGGTTCCAGATTTTTAATAATTTTAAATAATCTATAATTTCTATTTCTTTTTTTGTACTTGTTATTTTTTAAAGTTATTTTAGGTTTTAGAGTATTTTTTTGTTTGCTTTTTGTTAATCCTTACACAAGGACATTTTTCCATTGATTCTTAGGGAGAGTAGAAGAGAGAGGGAAAGACAGAGAGAAACATTGATGTGAGAGAAACACATTGACTGGTTGCCTCCAGCATGAGCCCTGACCAGGGCCCAGGCCAGGGAGGAGCCTGCAACCAAGGTACGTGCCCTCGACCAGAATTGAACCTGGGACCCTTTGTTCTGCAGGCCAATGTTCTATCCACTGAACCAAACTGATGAGGGCTAGAGTTTTTTTTAATCTCAATTTCTTTAGGTGTTCAGCAAGTATTATTCTATTAGCAATTTGAATTTTGCTGCATTGATGCATTGTGGTCAGAGAATGTGGCCAATAGACTTTCTGGGGAAGTTATTATTGTAGAAGTTCAGTTTCAGTTTTTGTAGCTGTTTCACTGCCCTTAGAAAGAAGAAATAATTGGGTTTTGTGAGAAACATGACTCCATATATAACTGGGAACTCAAGCTTCATGATTATGTTATCTATATCCTCTATGTCCTTATTCATATTCATGGCAAGTTCTGTCTTTATCTCATAGGCTTGAGGGTTTTAGGTGAGAGAGTTTATCTATAAAATGACTGCTGGAGTCGTGGGCATCGCAGGTGCTTCCATGGATGGTGTTACTGTTGCTCTCAGTGTTCCGTTACCAGAATCCCTGTACCAGTCCACAGGGGAAGCATGGAAGCTCTCGCCTTGCATGGGACCCAGGATCTATACAGTCATGCACTCCTAGACAATATCTGGAGGCCTGTGGAGATGGATGTTCTGGCTTCCAGGATACACTGCAGGCACAGTGTGGGCTAAAGCCAAGAAGAACCAGTGAGCCCACGCTCTTCACTGACAAGCCTACAGGGCATCTCTGCTCAGATGTGATTCTAAGTGATGCAGTCACCAGTCTATCCTGTTCTTACTACCATTTATAGTGCCTCCAAAGTATATTCCCCTGCACTTCCCCAAGTTTGGTCCCCTTAGGAAAATGCGGCAACACTAAGACACCCACACGCTGACTGGTGCTCCAGAAAGTGATAAAAGACATAAAAACAGCTAGTACTGATCTCACAGTGGGTACTTACCCATGGCTGACTAGCAGACACCCCTGGGGCTGACCAAGCATGTACCAGCTCCACTCCTCCGGAGGAAGAGAAGGTATGTTGACCTTTATGTATGGTGGCCGGGAGGATGAGGACAAGTGTGAGGGCAGCACTCCCTGAGAGTCAGACCCTGTGACTGGATGCAGAGGCACAGCTGAGGTTCTAGAATCTGGAAGCCACAGAGACAGATGCTCCTTTCCTGCCTCTCCTCTATTATCCCACCTCTCTCCTCTCCCAAGGTGCCCAGGAGGAGGAATGACCCAGTGAAGAACAGGGCAGCGATATCAGAAAGCATACCACAGGTGACTATTTCAAAGGAATTGAGAAAGGTGACATTTTCCATTATGGCCTGGTGTGTCCGCATAACATTCCCCTTTTCCTAACCACAGGCTCTGCGCTACTCCCCTCTCCCCCACCCCCCACCCCCGCAGCCTCTTGACTTCACCTCTATTAGATACAGCGGAGGAGCCTCAAGGAGAGGTTTTGTCTTGCTGACACATCTTATTTCCACTCTTGTTGGCACGCAGAAGGCTACTTTGTTTGTGTCTGATTCCAACTGGGCCACAACAGGGACCCGGCCTGATGAGCTGAAATGACTAGATGATTGCTCCCAGCTTGGCCAGCCACTGTGCCAAAGACCTTCTTATGCTAACCCTCTCCCACCTCCACACACACACCCTCACACCCCCCAATGTTTCTGGTCCCCACAAACCTTAGAGAGGTTCCAGGTGTTTTGTACAAACTATAGTCACTAAAACCGTGTGCCTCATAAGGGAAGAAAGTAAGTGCCATGTGTAACGTTCTCTCCCATAGAAGCTCTAGGTCAAGGTACTTAATCAGGAGCTGGTGATATGGAGAAAAGCACATAGGTGTTGGAGCCAAAAAGAATCTGTGTTTTATTTACTCATTAATCCAATGACCACCATGTACTGGGTACTTTTCTGGGTGCTGGCAATCTACCAATAAATAACAACTCAAATGATGCAAAAGTCCCGGCTTAGATGGGAGCTATTTTCTACTGGGCTGGGAACCAATGGTAAGCCAGTAACTCTGGGCAAATTGCATCATCTCTCTGCATCATAGTTTCTTAATTTATCACAGGGAACTGAGAAGGATAGCTGCCTTAAGGGGTCACTGTGCCCTTTTGTAAAGTGCTACACAAATATGTTATTATCATCAATACTTTCACAGCCCAGACCCAAGGAGCATTTTCTTAAGAGAAGAGGAAAGAATTAGAACTTTCCCAAGGTGACCAAGTGTCCCTACTGTCCCTTGTTCTCTGTCTCCCTTTTGTTATAGTATTTGACACACTGTGCAGGTATTATCATTACAATAGCCCATTACTCAACATCCTTGGGAGCACACACTCTCTCTTAGTCAACTATTGATCCCCAGTGCCTAGAATAGTGATGTTATTTCCTAGGTAGTTACTAACCATTAAATTATTAAAGAGTAGGAATGAGTGAAAAAGGAGTCTCTGAGTACTATTGCTCTATGTATTGCATACTCACCACACCCTAAAAGCAAAATATGTGTTTATCCCATAAGTGGCATTATCCTCCAAGTTTGTGATTGTCCTTTAAATCTGTCCATCTCCTCATACAAATACAGTCAAGAGGATGAACCACATGTCATCTCCTCAGGATGCTTCCATTCTAAGCCCCTTTGTAATGTTAATGGCAAAATAGCACCAGATATTAGACCTCGGTCTTTGAGTTTTGGCTAAGAAAGAATTCAAAGCCAAGGCTCAAGTATAAGCAAAGTTTATTTAGAAAGTCACAGAGGTAGAAGAAGTGAGCTGTGGAAGAAGTGAGCCAGCTAGGCTGTGTGGGCTCAGGAAACAAGTTACAGAGGCAAAAGAAGGGCCTTTGGAGCTCAGGAGAAAGAAAACAAAGGTACATGCCTTGAGGGAAGAAGGGGAGAGGAAAGACAAGGGCATGCAAGAGAGATGAGAGAGAGATAAGAGAGATATGAGATGAGAGAGATGAGAAAGAGAGGGAAACAGAGAGGGGGAGAGGGAGAGAGAGAGAGAGAGAGAGAGAGAGGGAAGGAGAGAGTTGGGTCCTTTTTCTTAAGGGCTTTTATCTGGATATCTCAGGGGAGGATCCAATAGAATATTCATCAGCTTTCCAGGTGTGTCCTTTCAGGATTGTGGTCTCCACTGATTGGTCAGTGCAATTAGTCATTATGTCTGGTCTTAATGTCAGCCATGGCATTGCCCCTCCTGGCCTTGCTGCTTTTCTGAGCCTGGGGCTGAAAAACACCTTTTTCTTAATGGCTTTTATCTGGATATCTCAGGGGAGGATCCAATAGAATATTCATCAGCTTTCCAGGTGTGTCCTTTCAGGATTGTGGTCTCCACTGATTGGTCAGTGCAATTAGTCATTATGTCTGGTCTTAATGTCAGCCATGGCATTGCCCCTCCTGGCCTTGCTGCTTTTCTGAGCCTGGGGCTGAAAAACAACTGAGGCCTAGATATTATCTCGATAGCTTAATGTTTAAAAGAGTGGTCATGCAAGGGCTTGTATGGGGGTCACATGAGGCTATTCCTCTTCTAAAAGGGCCTATCACATAACTAGCAATATGCTAGGGGAAGGAAGATCAGGGGAAGGGTCCAAACCACATGATCAGTGATATGAAAGGTCAGGGGGTCTAAACCACTTATATGCTAGAGGAGGAAAGGTCACCCTGAGTGCAAGGTGCCACCCTAGTTTTGCCCATTGCTAGGTACCCAGTGCTTTCCACCTTGGTGACCTTCAATACTTGGCCTAGCCCCGTGGTTGTCAAACTGCGGCTCGCGAGCCACATGTGGCTCTTTGGCCCCTTGAGTGTGGCTCTTCCTAAGCCTTAGGAGTACCCTAATTAAGTTAATAACAATGTACCTACCTATATAGTTTAAGTTTAAAAAATTTGGCTCTCAAAAGAAATTTCAATCGTTGTACTGTTGATATTTGGCTCTGTTGACTAATGAGTTTGCCGACCATTGGCCTAGCCCAGTGATGGCAAACCTTTTGAGCTCGGCATGTCAGCATTTTGAAAAACCCTAACTGAACTCTGGTGCCGTGTCACATATAGAAATTTTTTGACATTTGCAACCATAGTAAAACAAAGACGTATATTTTTGATATTTATTTTATATATTTAAATGCCATTTAACAAAGAAAAATCAACCAAAAAAATGAGTTCGCGTGTCACCTCTGACACGCGTGTCATAGGTTCTCCATCACTGGTCTAGCCTATCATTCCTACTCTCCCCATGTCTGTCTAACTGCATAATACACTAAGAGAGCCACTGTTTGTTGTAAAAGGCCTGAGGAGCTATGCTGAGGCAGGTGAGCAGTGTCTCATAAGGTGACACACCAGATGGCTTTGCTCATACCATGCCCAAGGCTGCCAGGAGCTGGAGCTGCTCCTGGAACTGGGAGTCAACAGAGCCCGCATTTGAGTCCTGTGGACAGGTGCCCTGTTGTGCAGGATGAGTGAGAGAATAAGAAGAGAGACTTCTCCCCACTTCCTGGGTGTCTCCCCCAGGCTCAGTTCCCCAAAGGTCCCAGAAGACAGTCTTAATTATCTCCTCCTGTGCGTGGACTTTAAAATCAGAACCTAGTTGGGTTGTTTTGTTTTGTTTTGTTTTGTTTTTTAAATATATTTTTATTGATTTCAGAGAGGAAGGGGGAGAGAGAGAGAGAGAGAGAGAGAGAGAGAGAGAGAGAGAGAGACATAATGATGAGAGAGAATCATTGACTGGCTGCCTCCTACAAGCCCCACACTGGGGATCAAGTCAGCAAGTTGGGCATGTGCCTTGACTGAAATTGAACCCAGGACCCTTCAGTCCACAGGCCAATGCTCTACCCACTGAGCAAAACTGGCTAGGGCAGAACCCAGTTTTGAATTTGAGCTCTGCCTCTACCAGCTATAACCAAGTGACTTTTCTTCCCTGAGCTTCACCCAGTTTCTACATTTATAAAATGGAGCTGATAATATTTATTTTGATGTTTTTTATGAATATTAAAGAGATAATTCATATGATGTACAGAGAGTCTAATAGGTAGCAGATGCTCAATAAATGGCAATAACAACATTAATTGAGTGTTTACTGTGTGCCAGGCCTGATTTTAAGGGCTTTGCATATGTTCACTCATTTAATCCAACAACTCCATAAGTAGGCAATTTAAATGGGGAGAAATATAAAATAAAAAATACATAAATAATAAATATAATATAAATATAATCTGATACATATATATAGATGAAATAGAAAACGAAAGCATAAAGATGCTACATAACTGTTCCAGGCCATGCACCTGATAAGTCCTGTGCCAGGATTCATACTCCATTCCCCTAACTCCAGAGTCCCCTCTCTGACCTCTACACTAAGCAGCTGCTGCTGTTACTCATTCATACAGGAGTTCCCTAAAAGAGTTTCATTCCACCTCCCAACCCTGGGCAACACAGATACCCATACACATCCATGTCTTCCCTGGGTAAAATGCAGGTCAACTAAGTGCTGTTATGAAGCCTGTCACATTGAGAAGCTGCCAGCCTCTGTGGTGAGACCAGAGCTAAAGTACTAAGATGAAAGGAGCCATACAAATGACGTCAGCCCTGAAAGGAAGAATGAAGAAGGAAACTGAGGCATTCTGGGCAATGCAAGGTGCTCCAGGATTGAGAGAGACAAACAGACCTACTCTGGGACCCGGAAGGCCTAGGCTTTGATTGGCATTCTCCTTTAGCTGAAGGTATGGACCAGTGACCCAGACAAGAATTGTTGTTTCCCTAGGTGACAAACTGAGTATAAGAAAATCTCAGCTTGACTGAAGTATGGAGAGGATAAGACAACTAGAGAGAGTGCGCCAACTTCTCTTCTTCCCCTGCAGTAAACTTCCATGCAATGACTTGGCCAACTCTTAGTAAACTCTGCTCAGCATTTTTATCTTCTCGTGCATATGTGCCACCTCCTCAATCAAAGCCTAGGCTCCAGCTCTTTAGAGGCAGCAGCTGGGACTTATTGACCTGGGGCACTGCACGGCGTCTACCCTTGGTGAATGGTGCACATCAACCATTTGATTTGCCCAATGCATAGAGCAGGGAATTCCACGTGTGTGATGAGTAGACTCTCTATCAGGATCAAGAACAAAGGGTCAAGGAGGGAATTCATACTTTCCGGAAGGGTTTCCCATACATACTAAAGCAGCCGTGGGCAAACTACGGCCCACGGGCCGGATCCGGCCCGTTTGAAATGAATAAAACTAAAAAAAAAAAGACCGTACCCTTTTATGTAATGATGTTTACTTTGAATTTATATTAGTTCACACAAACACTCCATCCATGCTTTTGTTCCGGCCCTCCGGTCCAGTTTAAGAACCCATTGTGGCCCTCGAGTCAAAAAGTTTGCCCACCCCTGTTAAGGTGTGTGGAACAGACGCAGAGCTCTCCTTCTCTGCCCAACCTTATGTCCTGGGCTCCCAAGAAGTGCAACATTCAAACCAATGCCTCCCAGTCCTCCGTGAAGACAGCTTTCTCCCTGTGCTCACCTTTGCCCTGGAGGAAATATCATGCAGGATCCCTCAAGGCTCAGCCTGGCCCTGAAAGGCCCAATGAGGCCTGAAACACCTCCTTCTGCCAGAGAGAGCATAAGCCTAACTCCCTGGCTGCGTGCAGCTGTGGCTGTAGCTTAAGAGCCTTCCCGTGTGCAATAACCTCTCATTATATTTTAATGTTGTTGTAACTTTATGGCTTAATCAGTATTTGCAATTTGTTAGTAGCCTGGGCGGCCATAAAATTGTTTTCCAGGTACTGAAACATCCCATCAAGGTTTGTAAAGCAGTGGTTCTTAGTTTATCACACCCATAAAATGCCCTGGCAAGTTGACAGATATAATAACTTTTTTTATCAAGTGTCTAATTTGAGAGGAAATTAAGCCATACGTTACACACAGCTCACACTGGGGTTGGGAGCTCCTCGGCCTCCAAGTCTCCCAGGGAGGCCCCTCTCCTCACCCCATCTGTCCACTTCAGCCAAGGGCTAGAGTTCGTGCTTGCCCCTTGCACAGAACTTGCTGCCACCCCACAGAGTTGGGGCTGGTCCTCAAGTGGTTATGGTGTGACCAGTGTGGTGTGGCCCTCACACTGGGGTAGCAGCGATGGTTGAGTAAAAACCCTGCTAATCTCGCCCCTCTGTGTCTCCCCCACAGATGCTGCCCAGCTCTAATCTCATCTTGGTCTGTGTAGGAAAGGCACAAAGTCACTTCTCTGCTCTTCACTCACCAACCTCATCTCTGTTCTCCATATCATTTTCACCTCTCCTGCTTGTCTTCACATTTTGTTCATTTATAGGGAAAGAGGAATTGTATTAGAAAAACAAATGGAAAAATAAACAATTTTCCTTCCCAGTGACATGGATTTGCTTCTTTCTGCAATTATCAAATGTTCATTTCTATTGGGATATTGAACCAAAGAACAATTTTGGTCAAGAATTCTGTTGCGTCATCTATAACTCCCTGTCCCACTCAGGCCCAAATTGTGATTAACCTATGAGACCTCAGCATCAATGTCCATGTAGCCCCACAATGTGGGTCGAGCTGATTTCCCCTCCAGTCCTACTGTGCATGGCCCACAGTGCCATTGGTGGGGAACAGTTCTCACCTGGCTTTCCAACTCTCAGCTGCAAAAGTGTCCTCCCACCATGACACTGAGCCTTAGACAGTCAACCGAGAAAATGAAATCAACGCCCCCCCCCCTCTTTCGACATTATCACCATGTGGTTGGCATTTACTGGACAACCACATGTGGCCAGCAACATCCTAAGCTCTGAGGGATTCAGAGACAACCAAAATACAGTCCCTGCCCTCAAGGATCCCACCATCTAACTGAGGAAACTGACCAGAAATGCAAAGGTTAGAACAGCAATAGAGCTGAGGGGTCTGATGGGAACACAGAAGGGGACTACAACTCAGCCTGGGCTAGCAGAAGAGTAACCCAGAGTCTTCTCAATGATGACCCTTGACACAGATACATATAAATGGATGAAAATGTGCCTGCTACACAAGGGTGGAGAAGGATTATTGATGCAGAAGAACCTGCAGGTTTGCAAGCACAATAACTCAGAGCAGATGGAAAGTATAGCAAATGTGAGAAAGAGCCAGAAAGCAACACAGAGAAGTCAAGACTACATGTGGGCTAGGGGCTGTGGGTGTGGCCAGAGGACACCTGGAAAGACAGGCCAAGCCAGGTCCATATGTCTCATATGCCAGGCTAAGGAGTTTGCAGCTGATTCTGCACTTGCAGAAGCCATCAGAGGATTTCAGGCAGGAGGGTCACATGATCATGATGGCATTGAGGTCATGACGACCTGAATGAAGGTGGAAAAGTGAGTCTGTAGTCAGCTGTAAAAGGTATTTGTCATTTTTTTTTTGGTTGTCTAGCATTCACTACTTGTCTTCACGTTCTTTTGTTTTCCTTTTTGGGAGAAATTTCCCACTATTTTGTGTAGTCTTGGAAGAAGACAATTCCCTCTTCTGTCACCAAAGGGACAACAGGCTCCATCCGACCACACTGGCGTTGCCAGGAGCAGGCTTGGAAAGGCACAGCCAGTCTGACGCTCCCTTCTAGGAACTTTGCATTTTGAGAGGGTAACTAAACAACAGACTTTTCACAGACTGTGGCAGATTGTATTTTCTGAAAATGGCCACAGCAATATTTGCAATCCCACATGCTCTTCCAGATCGCGAGCCTCCCCATAAGGGGGTAAAGTCTATTCCCTCTCCAGAATAGAAGCAGCGAAAGAAATGGTGCAAGACTTCGGAGGCGATGTCATAGAAAGCGAGATGGCTTCCATCTGGCTCATTCTCTCTCGAGAAGCTTGCCCTTGGAGCCCCGCCACCACGCTGCAAGGAAGCCCAGACCACATGGAGGAGTCATATGTAAGTGTCCCGGCCTGCAGCCCAGCGAAGGTTCCAGCTGACAGCCAGCATCAGCCACCAGACATGTGAGGGAGGGAGCCTTCAGATGATCCTAGGCCTCAGCCTTTGAGCCATCCCCACTGATGCCAGGTAAAGTAGAGACAAGCTGTCCCCTCCAAATTGCAGATTCACAAGCAAAATGAATGTTGTCATTTAAGTCACGGAGCTTTGGGTAGTTTGCTACACAGAACTGGAACAGTGAGCTTGATTGGGGATCCAACTGCCTGGTCTCCAGACATCTCTTGACTCCTGGCTATTTTCTAGTCCTGATCCTCTAGCTTCCCACCTTCCCATAGACATTCCAGCTATGTGACAGTGAGATTGGGTGTCTGTTGTTGCAACTACTATCCCTAACTGATGAGGAGCCTACTGTCATGGTCCTGGAGAGAGATGATGAAGGCCTGAGAACAGATGTGATGTGATGGTGGGGAAGGGTTGGAGCCAGTAAGGATATAGGGCACCCTCCAACAGCACTTGAGGAAGATACAGGAAAGGAGGCAGGCAAGGATGCTTCTCAGGTTTCTAATGGGGCCACCAGGCAGATGTTCATGCCATTCTGTGAGAAATATAATTCAAGAGAAAGCAGCTTTCAGGGAACTAAAACATGCAAACTAATTACAAGTTTAGTTATCAACGTGATTTTGAGATGCCTGTGGAAAGCACATGCGGGGATATCTACAATACACAGGAGCACAGCCACAGCCTTCTGGCTTCACCATATCACTTAAGAGAAGCAATACTGTGGGCCAGGATAAAAGACTCTTAGGCCAGAATCTGAGGGAAGTTAAGCCCTAACACTGTGCAAGCTGAATCCTTAGCTGCAAAAAGGGCTCTCCATTAAGGATCCGTATGAGTGTGTGCATATACGTGGGTGTGAGAACATCCAGGTGAATACTCCTGCCTCTCAAACTCCACCCGCAAGGGAGCAGCATTTTCTATTCCTTTCGCCTGACCACACGTTGTCTGCTGGTCCAGCTCAAAAGGTTGATGACTGACAATCCAAGCACAAGAGTAACTGCGCATTTATGTAAAGGCTCTCTCTACGGAGCTCTCAGCACTCTGCAGGTAATGGACTTATTTATCCTGAGAGCACCTCCGTGAGGCAGTTACAGGACAGGGGTGACCAGACTCCGTAATAAATACTGTCACGAACAGCACGAAGCAAAACTAGCCCATAACTCTGAGGCCCTGAAGGAGATGGGATGGGCCCAAGGTCACCCAGTGAGTTAGGAACTACCCAGGCTTTTGTGCGGTGACGGCATGACTCATATTCTCCATGAATGTCCCCCGGGCTTGCTCAGTCCTGTCACCAGTGTGGTGAGTCTGTGGTTGGAAGGTGTTAAGTGGTAAATCTGCCAGACTGACTGGTTAAGACAGGCCAACACCTCCTTTTCCAGCCAAGCATTTCCTTGCACGCCCACAGGTATAAAGTGACTGCTTGGGAACCCAGGGACAGATTCCACGTAAGTAATTAGGAAACTGGACTGACCGACTCGGCTTTTAAAAAAAAAAAATTCCCAACACAAGGAATTGCAAATCAATAGACAAGAAATCATCCCCAGCCTCGCACACAGAGACCTGCTGCTGCCCTGAGAAAGCAGAGACAACATCGGTCATAAAAAGCCCTCTCTTGGCCAGAATGGGTTTGCTCTCGAGGCTCCAACTGAAAACAGAAGTTGAGTAAGAGCTATATACTGTATTTGTTTAAATTTCATGCCAGTGAAGGTCTGTGACGCAGGAGACAGGTTTATGGAGAGAGAAATAAAATGTTGACAAATGGCCCTGTAATCAACTGGAACATGCAATAAATCATTAGAATGCCAATAACACTTCCAGGACAAGCTTAGAAAGGTCATTACTGTGTCACAATATATCTTCCAGCACCAAACAAAGCAAACAGAACATGTTGGGAATAGGATTATGGGGGGAAGCATCTGTCAGTCCTAATTAAGAATTAACTACAGATCGTATCTTGGGAGATGTATAATTTATTTTCCCTCTTCTTCCTCCCTACACACTAGCAAAAAAGAAAAATAAATCAATAAAAAAGTTAACTCATTCTAGAGCAGAGATGGCATCAAAGAAGCAAGCACAAAGCATAGATCAGAGAGAGCTGAGACGCTGGGGAAGCGGGAAGCAGGGCCAAGGATGGAGGAGAGGGCTCCTGGCACCCAGGTGGGCCAGGACAGAGCTGCAGAGCTCAGAGTCAGCCTGGGCCCCAACGCTTCTCTCTCTGTCCCAGCCTAACCCAACCCCAGAGTCTCGGTTTCACACCATCAGGAATGTTAGGGTTATTTAATACTTGGGCAACAAGGCCTCACAAGCTAGAAAGGTTGGAAGTTAAAAAAAAAAAAGTGCCAAATCCTTTCTACCTGAATGTACCAGCTATGATTGAGTTTGGCCGCAAGTACAAAACCCAACTCACAGTGACTTAAACAAGGAAGTGTTTATTTTTCTCACATAACAGAAGTCCAGAGGCGGGAGGTGCTGGACCGGCTTTCTGAATGTCGGCCTTACAATCTTCAGGGCGTTGGCTTTTGCCTTCATTGACTCCTGATCACAAGATGGCTACTGCAGCTCCAGATATCATCACCATGTTCGAGGAAAAAACAGGAGAAAGGATGACTCTGTCTTCCGTTATCCCTGTTATCAGGAAAGCTAAAGTCTTCCCCGAGCCCCACCTCCCAACACATTTAAATATTTCTCTCATTGACCAACATTGTCTCAAATAGCCGCCAAAGAGTCTGGGAGATGAAGTGGACATGTTGTTACCTCAAATAAAAATGAGGTTATTTTTACAATGAAGAAGAGAGAGCTGGGCTTTGTGTTAGCAACTAACAGGGTTTGCCATGCACTGAAGTGGGATTCAGGCTGAAGCAGGCAGCCGCATGGAGAGGCCAACTGTGTGTGTGTTTGTCTCATGATGGTTCTGGAAATGTCCTCTGTCCCAATAGGAAAGGGTGCTGGTCCTGTGAGCTCTGCTTCCCAGCTCCACTCCAGCAGGACTGCTGCTGCTGAGGGTGCATGGCCACACTGGACAAATGCGTTATAATTTGTTCTGCTCTTTTCTACCAAGGCAAGGCCCATGGCCTCTGTGTAGCTAAAAGTAACTCAAGGCATTCGGAGGAAAGTCAGGTCAGCCATCTGAGGAGCAGGAAGGATAGGGGAGAAAATATTCACTCCTTCACCACAGAGCTTCCGCCAGGTGGTTCTTTCATTGCTGGGAGTGGCTCAGAAGGCCCTCAGTTGTCTCTTCTATTGTTTACTTGGGTTTTGCTTTCCTCCAAGCAGATTCTTATCCTCCCCTCTGTTTGGCTGTGTGTGTCTATGTGTGTTTGTACTTGTGTGCATGTGTGTTAGTGCACTGTGTGCATGTGAACGCATATTTGTGTGTATGTTTGTACTTGTGTGCATGTGTGTGAATGCACTGTGTGCTTGTATGTTTGTACTTGTAGGCATGTGTGTGCGTGTATGTTTGTACTTTGTGGCATGTGTGTAAGTGCACTGTGTGCATGTGTGTTTGAACTTATAGACATGTGTGTGTGTATGTTTGTACTTTGTGGCATGTGTGTAAGTGCACTGTGTGCATGTGTGTGAGTGCACTGTATGCATGTGTGAGTGCACCATGTGCATGTGTGTGAGTGCACTGTGTGCATGTGTGTGTTTGTACTTGTGTGCATATGTGTGTTTGTACTTGTGTGCATATGTGTGAGTGCACTGTGTGTGTATGAGTTCACTGTGTGCATGTGCATGTGTGTGTGCACGTATGCATCTCTTCCCCTCTCATTGCCTCTTCACTACTCCTCTCCTGAGTCAGGCCCCATCCTTTCATGGAGGTGACTTCACCAGGCTTGTCTGGGGAGGTTGCGACACACCACCTGCTTTCCCATGTCATGATTATTATTTTGACCATCATTAACAGCATCACTGTTGCCATTTCTCTCATTCTGCCTGCCTTCCCTTCTTAGCTCTCTTTTTCTGCTTGAGTTTGCATTCCTGCCTTTATTTTATTTTATTTTTTTCTGCTGACAGAGACAAGAGCGCGTCCTAGTTCACCATCTCAGGATTTGTTGCAGACTTCAAGGTAGAGGTTTATGGCTGCGGGTGTCCTGGTGATAGTACGGTTCTTATGGGCCCTAATAAACTCGGCTGCTCTGGGGTCCTCTTAAATTCCAGTCTGAGAGAGAGAGAAAAGGCATCACTCAGTCCTGTTACATGCAGGAATCCTCACCCTTGAAGGCTCAGGATAATGTTTCTTTCTTGGGGGAGCAAAAGCCCATCACTCTTGAATACTGCCGAGGAAGCAGAGGATAAAGAAAAGACCTTTTCTCCTTCCCACTCTCCTGGATGGATGGCAGATGGGAGACGCGGCTGGAGCTAGAAAGATGGGCACAGGGCAAGGATTGAAATGCAGCTGTATTTTTTTGCCAGCCCCCAAAAGCTTATCCTTGGTTGCTGAGCATATGATCAGGCTGGTTAAAAATCCCACACGGTTCCATTTTGCACAAGAGCAGGCTGTGGGCCTTGCAGGGTGGCCACCCAGGCTGCCTGGAACAGCCAGAGTCACACTCTTAGATGTAGCCTTCTACACAATGTTTTCACTAATTTCACTAGATTCTCATAACAAACCTGATTATAACTCCAGTTTTGCACATTTTGCACATGAGAAAGCCAGGGCTAAGAGTGGGAAGTTACTTGTTTTGAGGTCGCATAGCTGATAGTGGCAGCTGGGACTCAAACCCCAGTTGCTGCCATGGAATCCAGGGCTAACTCCATGTCACCATGCTTCCCCTTTTGGAGGTCAGGGGTTGCCCACTGACATGAGAGTATCTATGCCCATAGTTGGAGCAATCTCCAGAAAATTCTGATGCAAGACAGCCTTATGGAGTGAACTGAGTACTGACTGGGGGAGTAACTCTTAGCCAGAGCTGTGTGCTCCTGGAAAAGTCACTTAACCTCTCTGAGCCTCAGTTTCTTATTTTATAAAATGAAGATCATCCCCATAATATAAAACCCGAGATGCCTCAGGGCCTACTGTGTGAGAGGGAGGCCACTGTGCCCTGTCTTTTATAGGTTGTAGCTTGAGGTTCTATGGAAAGGTGATTTTATGCATGAGATTATACTGATAAAAAAAGATATCAATGTTTAAAAACACTTGGATAAGATACTCTCCAAGACCCCTATGTTCAGCATCAACCAACCACCTACCACTGTGTACTTACAGGCGCTGCCCAAGTACCTGGCATGTAATTAGTACTCAAAAATGGCAGTCACACACTATCGTCCAAGCAGCACCCCTCATATGGACACCGTGAGATTTCCTAGAGTGGGGATGTGGAGTGGCCTGGGGTGGGGGGCAAGATTTTTGTTAAAGATTTGACAGTTAACCAATGTCACACCATTGGTGCCATAGATTCTTGTTCAGATACAGTTTCAGACTTTTTGTTTCCCTGTCTCCAACATGGATGAAGAACACTGGAGTAATTTCACCCGCAGAATGATTTTTTTATTTATAAAGTTGCGCAATTGAGAGCAGTATTTTGGGTCACCTTAAGCGCTCCTGTACAACCTGGATTTTGCATTAAATGAAAACTATTAGTATTCAGAAACGCTTTACCATGAGGGTGGCTATGTGACCATGACCTCTGTGTTTATGTAAACGTGTTTTCATTACCACCAGGCCTGAATGGGAAAGGGGAGCTGGAAAGAGTGAAGCCACTGTTAGTTAACACTGTCTTTGCAAACCTTCTGCTATTAGCAGCAGCTCAGGTCCAAAGGGGTCGAGCATAGCATGTTGGTTTGGAATTATTCCATCACAGTGCACCTGGCTAGAGGACACAGGGCAGAGGCCCCTGACTCATGGACAGGCTGATGGCCACTGCTTAGATGGTCCTGATTATCTTCCTCCCCACCACTCCCCTTCCCTCCAGGGAACTAACTCAGAGGTCAGCAAACTATGACCCACAGCCCAGATCTGGCTCCCTGCCTATTTCCATACAGCCTTGGAGCTAAAAATGATTTTTGCATTTTTATATGATTGAAAAAAATCAAAAGAAGAATAATGTTTTGTGACATGAAAATTCTATGGAATTCAAATTTCAGTGCCCATTAATAAAGTTTTGTTGGAACACAATCATGCTCATTTGTTTACATGTTACCTATAGACAAACACTCTTAAAAAATTCTGCACAGGCAGTTGAATAGTTGCAATTAGAGACTATATGACCCCTGAAGCCTAAAATAGTTACTATCTGGGCCTTTACAGAAAATGTTTGCCAACCCAGACTAGCCCAACATTGATTCCTCTCTCTCCCGTGGCATTCACCAACACCTGATGGATTTCTCTCGAACATTTCTGGAACACAGTCCTTTCTCTACTGGTAGTTAAGGACCTCAGTATATCCCACCAGGAGAGAGAGAGAGAGAGAGAGAGAGAGAGAGAGAGAGAGACTTCAGATAGTTCTCCAAACTTCCACACTTGCTGCCTGGAACATCTCACTGGTGTCCTTGGAGTAGAGTAGAGTGCACTGGATAAGACCACCTGGCTTTCAAACCTGGCTCTGCCATCTTATCTGTGCGGCCATGGACAACACATTTAAGTTCTAAATCTGTTTCCTCATCTGTAAAATGGGGATGATAAAAACACCTACCTTATAAGGTTATTGTGAGGATTGTTTGCAATAACCTTAAAACAGTACCTAGGAGGCCCTGGTTGGTGCAGCTCAGTGGTAAGAGCATGGGCGAGCACACTAAGGGTCGTAGTTCGATTCCCAATTAAGGGCATGTACCTGGGTTGCAGGTTTGATCCCCGACCCCAGTCAGGGCATGTGCACATGGCAGCCAAACTATGCATTTCTTCTCTCTCTCTCTCTCTCTCTCTCTCTCTCTCTCTCTCTCTCCCCCCCCCCCCCTCTAAAAAAAATCAATGGGAAAAATATTACTGAGTAAAGATAAACAAACAAACAAACAACAAACAGTACCCTGGACAATCCTAGCACATACTGTATCATCAATGGAAAATTAAAATTTAACCATGTCATTCTTCTGTCTGAGACATCAGTGGCTTTTTGCCATTTATCAGATAAAGTTCAAACTCCTTAGCAAGGCCACAGGCTAAGGACAAATGGCTCACAAGGGGCTTTTGGCTCCTCCAGAACCACCTCCATCAGGCGATAGTGACATGGCCCTGATAAGAGAGATATTTAGTTTGTATAATTGAAGACATCAACATCCTCCTTTTTTCATTCCCTCCCATACCCCAGAAACATTTAAAAGCTGTTTAAGGTGAACTGTGCCTCTGTACTGTGGCTGTCAGTACTGCTAAGATGTTTGTGATGGGGTCTCAGTCCCCACTCTACAATCACCATCTGCCAGGCTTCCTCTCTGTTTACCTTTGTGTTTACTTGGTGCCTATCACTAGCACATCCGCGCACTTTGACAAACAAGCTGCGTACAACAGGAAGAGAAGAAAAAAGTTGTTTGTGACTGACGCTGTTAATTATCACTTCGTTACACCCAGGCACTCCTTATAGTGGCACATGGTAGCTCTCAATGCCTTTGCACATGTGCATGCATTTGAAGACATCCTCCCCCATCACAACACGATATAAACTATAATCATTATAGAACATGACATGAAACACAGCAGTTCTCATCCACGTGGCAGTAATACCATACAATCAAAACAGCTGTAACCAAAATGGGTAAACTTATTTATTACCTGACATTGATTTTAGTTGACCACAAGTTTAATGGTGCCAAGAACACAATGTGACTGCTAAATAAAAACAATGCTGGATCAAATTTACACTTCCTTAGTGGAAGCAGAGCACAGCACAGAAAGGAAAGGCCCTGTTATACTTGGTGACGGGCAGACTGCAGTTGCTTTATTGTGTTAAACCCCAGGAGGCATGGTTTATCCCTGGAGGGTGTCCAGGCAAGGATGACCAGGATGGTGACAAGTCTCGTAACTAGTCATATGAGACATGTGAAAGGAATTAAGTGTTTAATCTGGAGAACAGACTGCTACAGGGAAATAGAATCGCTCTCTGAAGGTATCGGTTCTCCATGACTCCAGATGCCTGGGCTACTACGGTACAAATGAAGACAGTCATGGGGATCCTAGAAAACATGTCGGAGGGCAGGAGTAGAAGTCAGCTAATCAATAATACAACCAATTACAGCTTGGGGTGCAGTTGAGATCTTAGGGAATTCAACTCAAGCTTCACAGTGTCCCAATTCTCCAGATAGTTATGTGAACACCCAAAGGTTTACTCTCATGGTCATTTCTGCCTCTAGGCTCCTGCTTCAGGTAGTGCTGTATGTTCCTGTCTACAAAAGGTCAGGGATGGAATAAAACTCTTCCTCAATTCCTACACACACACACACACACACACACACACACACACACACACACACACACACACACACACACTACTCTACAGAGCATATATGATCCTAAGAGACTTTACTGTTAAAAGGAAGAAGGAGATCATGGAGGAGGGGTTTACACTGTACCTCCAACAACTTCAAAGAGAAAATAGACATCCTTATAAAATCTCCTTTGTTCTCCCACCACCTGGAGTTTCACTGAATCTTGACTTCACCCACCCCAAGCCTTCCCCTTCTTCCTGGCTTCTTCCTCTTACTTGTTTTCTTTCTTCTCTTCTCTTTCCTCCTCAGTCCATTGCTCTCATTTTCTCATGCAGAGTAACTTTCTCTCTTGGATGTCTCAGCATCCAATGACAGTTATATTTACAAAGTCACCAACATCCCAAGCTGGCTGACCTTAAACCTAGATACCGCCTTCTACAATGGAAGTTCTGAGGCCAGATATTAATAAATGAGCATTTCATCAATCTAATAAGATTCTGGGGAAGAAACTTTCCATGGACAAGTAAATTTAGGGAAACTATATACTGAAGACCCCTTGAGGAAATTAATAGTTAACAAAGCAACTTGTTAAAGTTGTCTACATAGTCCCCCAGTAAAGAAACCTGTTTAACTCTATGAACACAGTATTTCCAGAGCTTTCCGGGCCATGAGTTAATAACACTTCTGATACCCCATGGAATATGCCTTGGGACGTGCATGTGAAAGGCCCGACTCAGCGCAGGGGACATGAGGTGCTGGGAAGAATGAGTCACCTCACTGCAGCACAAATGCTTATCCTAGTCTCAACTCACTGGGTGACTTTAGGCCCATCCCATCTCCTCCAGGGCCTCAGAATTAGTTTTGCTTTGTGCTGTTCTTGACATTATTTATTACAGAGTCTGGTCACCCCTGTCCTGTAACTGCCTCACGGAGGTGCTCTCAGGATAAATAAGTCCATTACCTGCAGAGTGCTGAGAGCTCCGTAGAGAGAGCCTTTACATAAATGCGCAGTTACTCTTGTGCTCACATTAAGTCACTTAACAACCTTTTGAGCTGGTCCTGTTCTCTAAACAGTTTTGTGGAGTAAAAGGAAAGAAACAGGTGATGTGACCTCTGGCCATTAGAGCAACAGTCTAGTTTGAGATGGCATGTCTACACACTTGTGCTTGTGCACACACACACTCACACACACATGCATAACATTAGGTGAGATTATCTTAATATTCAATATTTCGGCTAAATTACATTACTGTCTTCTGTTCAGTTTCTTCATTCTGCAGGAATTTTTGTGCTGGTCATGGGATCCTCCTTCCATGTAACACTGTTTTTCAGAAGAAAAAGCTGAGGTCAGAGAGATGAAACAAGTTTTCCAACATCCCATTGGAAATGGATGGCAAGATTAGGACAGACTCTGGGATTCTCAGCCCATTGCTTTTTCTTCAGCTTGTACCCCAGTGTCCAGGCTTGTCTTACCAGAAAGAGCCTGGGACACTTTTGACCACAGCGTACTTCCACACAGAGATCTTTATAACAATTGCAGCTATCCAATAATAGGTGCTGTTGGATTTACTGTTCCTAAAGATATTTGAGCAGAAACCAGAATCTGCTGAGGATGCTATGGACAGGTGGAATGTGGAACCAGATGTTTCATTTATCCAGTCATTCATTCAACATTTATTCGTCATTTCCCGTGTGCCATGGGCTATTCTATGCTCTACACAGTAATGAACAAAAAAGTCTCTACCCTTATTTGAACTTACATTCTAGTGAAAAGGACAGGCAATAAGCAAATAAAAATATGTGCTAATGACATGTGACGTTAAGTGGCATGAAGCAAACAAACTAAGACAGCTCTCTGTGGAGAACTGTACACCTGGAACAGGGGAGGGAGATTATGGTCAGGAGAGCCTCACCAGGAAGGTGACATTCGAACAAAGACTTGAAGGAAGTAAGAGAGTGAGCCTTGAGAATGTTGGGGTGATGAGCCTTCCAGAGAAAAAGAAGCAATGGGATCAAAGCCTCAGAGCTGGGCTGATGCACAGTGTGTTGAGGAACAGTGAGGAGGCTGGTGTGTGGCAGGTTAGTGGTAGGAGACAAGGTAAGTCGGGAGGCAAGAAGGAAGCTGGTAGGGACCAGGCCACAGTAAAGACTGCTGCAGGGAGCCTTCCAAAGCTGATCCCATGACTAAGTCCTAATGTTGGGCACTGCCAGGTCCTGATTTCTTTCATTCTGAGAAGCATGCTGGCATAATTTCTGACCTACCAACATATGCCATCAGGAGGCTGGTAAAGCACTTTTTACCTGGTCAACACAATGCTGGAAGGAACCAGCAGACAGAAAAGCTGAAGGCATACTCTGAAAGATGGCCTAAAAATCAGCTCTCAAGAGTAAGACACATACCATAGAGTGATGTCTAAAGTGCACTAGCACTTGGAAACCACAACTGTTTCTTTTGGTTCAGTGGAATTCTCTTAACTTCAACAACCAGACAAGACTGGAATTCAGCTTCCCATCTAAAGCTGAGTTTGATACAAGTTTAGGGCACCTTGAAAGCACCAAGAGTAGAAGGGAAGGATCCATAAACAAAGGAAATGGGGGTACCAAAAGGAACTAAGAACCCCTGTAAGTGTGTACAAGTTCAAGCAAAACCAAGAGCCAAATCTGAGGATTACTGGCCTCAAGTGTCCTATTTCATCCTTGCCCATGGATGGAGGCTGGTTTGAGTCCAAGGTGTACTTCCCTTACAAGGTGGTCATGAACTTGTCCCAGTGCCCAAGGAGAGGGGGGAAAGGGGCCAAAGAGTCAGCAGTTGATTGTCATCTCCACAAAAACCATGGCATCTTTTCAGTCTATTCCCTCCCTGTCTACAGTCAATTCTACAGACATTACCCCCATCTTTCTACACCAGGCAAAGGTCTATTTCCCCCCAAATCTCAAATCACCAAGAATTCAACATAGGACTGGGTGTGCTGGCAGAGGAGGTCACTGCCTATGTAATATATTTCTACCCAGCCCCAGAGCTATAAGAACTATTGTCAATGTCCTTTGGGGGTAGAGCTTGGTGAACTAGAGCCTTCCACTGGACTGGGGTATAAGTCCCTTGAGGCTGAAGAACAAAACCAAGCTCAGTGAGAAATGAGGACATTGAAGACAAACCTCTCCTGCCTCACTCTTTCCCAAGTAAAGCCAAGCTTGACTTCACTGATTGCAAAAACTCTGTCATTCTTTGTCTAAACAGACATGAACAACAGGAACAGGGTGCATTTTCATGAGCCACAGTTTCCAATCCCCTTGGAATCGCCCTCTACACTTAGAGCCACAGTTTGACATGGAACCATATCCTCTCACCCCCACAGCTCATCTTTGGGAGAAGGTTGACACCAGCTCTGGGATGCTTTCTACAGGGAATACATGGAGAGCCAAGTGGACACATCTGTCTGCTCCCCCCACCTCTGTAAAAGCTTCACTCCAGGGAGGAGAGCCTGCAACTGGATCAACTATTGTGCTTTCATAAGAACTTATAGATCAGGAGTGCACTCTCAGACGCAGCAGCCACCAGCTGCACGTGACTATAGTGAGTGTACTCTCAAGGTGACTCATCCAAACTGAGGCATGTGATCAATGAAAAGTACAGTGGCTTTTGAATAGTAAGTATGAAAAAAAGAATGTAAAATATCTCATTACTTTTTATATTGCTTTTTATGTTGCTTATATTTTAGATATACTGGATTAAATAACATATATTATTCACATTAATTTTCCCTCTTTGTTTTCACTTTTCATAATGTGGCTACTAAAATACTTAAAATCACACATGTGGCTTGCCTTACATTACTGTTGGACAGCCCTGAGCTGGAAGATGAACAATCAATGACGACACTAGACAAGGAATACTAGTTCTTTCTAAGCTAAGCACCCCATGTATAGAAAGTACTGAATTCCAAGTGTGCCTCAGTTTACCCAGCAGATGTGAGGGTCAACCTAGAGAGGTGGAAAGACCATAAGTCTAAGCACCAAGAATATGAACCCTGTCACTCCACCAAGCGAATAAGTGAACATATCAGGGAGTCAAGCCAAATCCAGGCCTCTGATTGGCCAGTTGTGGCCAGAACATGCTGGTACACCTTCCACACCCTGCTCTCTCATACCCTACCTTCCTCTCAAAGGTCTGATATTTCCAATGTGAGAGACCTCACTCACAGCCAGCATTCCCTATCCTACCCACGTGGATGGCTTCTGGAAAGTCAGAACAGACTAGGTGACCTTTGAGGGGTTTTTTGGATATAGTGGGAACATGTGGTATTGGGGTTAGACAAATCTGGATCCAAATTTAGGTTCTACTGTTTACAAACTGTATGAACTTAGACAGGAAACCTAAACTCTCTGAATCATAACTTCTTCATATGTACAACAGGTAAAATATTAAAGCTTCAGGAAAAAAACACTGGATACATGTAAGTGCTTTCACAGTACCTGGCACATAAGTGGTAGCTATTACTGATTGGTCTCTGCTTCTATAAAATTTTATATTATACTAGAGGCCCAGTGCATGGATTTGTGCACATTGAAAGGACATTAATTAGAAGAAATATTTTAGAGGCTGGGGAGGGACCGTGGGAGGTTGGCTCCAGGGCGTGTCCAACCTGTCTTGCCCAGTCCCTATCCCCTGGACCCCAGCAGCAAGCTAACCTACCGGTCAGATCATCTGCCCCCTGGTGGTCAGTGCATGTCATAGCGACTGGTCGAACGGTCGAGTGAATGGTCAGACACTTAATATTTTATTTATTATATAGGATTCTTCATTTTGGTGATTAAATCTTATTTCAAATGCAGGAGAGAAGCTCACTGTTTCAAGGAAACCCACTCCGGATCCCTGTTTGCTGGAAGGAGTACTTCCCTGAAGAAAAGAACTGCCTCTTGCTTTTTTATCCCAAGGCTCTCCCATCCACCTGGAAACCCTCCCTTGCTCTGTAGTTTTTAGGCAATCCAGATTTTCCTACCTGGGTTCTCAGGCACCTAAAGTGAGGTGCATTAGACCTAACTCACTATCTACTGCTATCATAAGTCCCCAATGCAAAACTTCTCCTCCATCCCAGTGGCAAAGCAAAGAAAGAAAAGCTCCCCCTGCCTGCCTCCAGAACTCCCCCCGCCCCCTCAGGGCAAGATGGGGCTGGGGGAGGAGGGACAGCCTGAGAAAACAGCGCAAGTGTGGGGAGAGGGAGAGGGTTTGGCATGAAATAGAACACATGAGGAAGAAAAACAAACACAGCTTTAATTAAACACTGTATCTAAATCAGAGAGGTATGCTCAGAGAGCAAGAAAGGGTGAAATGGAATTTTTAGAAGAAAACAACTGTGCCCACCTTCTTAGTCTCATTAACATTGAAATGAACCCCCTGAGGAGAACGAGCCCACCTCTGCCTGCAGGGAGGGCTGAAAGCTCCCTGAGCCTCAAGCCTACTTTGTGCTTGTGACTTGATCTGCCAATACAGGGTGCCCCCTTCAGAGCCTCCCCCTGAGACATCTCCCTCTGCCTTGGGATCCAGAGGCAGGGGTGGCTGAGCAGCGGAGTCTCATGGGGAGTTATCAAGGATATGCCTCCTTCCTTACTCTTTCTCATCCTCTGCAGAGCATCCTGGGAAATCTCCACTACATGGAAGCCATTGACTGTGTTGGGTTCAGTGCGGCTTCCTATTTCCAAAGCTCTCCTCTCACAGGAACCTTGATGTTCGCAAAGTTCAGGGACTTAGCTTTGAGTCTCACGTGCTGCTATTTTGACCTCAGGTCTTATCATTGGATGTGTCTCTTACGCCTGGCAGCTGGCCTCACCCTGAACCCCAGTTCTTACATCTGGGCATCTGCACCAAGGTCTTAAAAAAGTCCTAGGTCCCTCTCATTCATTAGTCACTGTCCTCTGGTGTCCCCTGAACATCAACCCAGTGGCTGGCTCTTTGCCAAAAGAAATACCCAGCCCAGCTCCCTCATCTCAACATTTCTCTCACCTGTTTGGAAACTCTTTGCTATCTCTTGCTTTTACATAATGCCTGGCGCAGAGTAGGGGATTAATAAATGTGTGTTAGATGAATGTATGAATGAACCTAATTGGGGACTTAAGGAAAATTTATGGGCAGGTTCCTTGTGTGCTTGAATACCATCCTTGCTCTGCAGCCTGTTAGTAGTCTCCAGCTTTAGTATGGAACCCCCTCTACTAAATGGATAAAGAATATCCATAGCCATCCACGAAATGACCCATTCCAATGTTGATGCTCAATGAAACACTGGTCTGTTGGCCAAAGTCAAGCTGGGCAGCATCTTAGCAGACTTGACTGCACTGCATTTAGAGTAGGAAATTCCTGAAGCAAAGAAAGAAAAGGAGGTTTTATTGTGGACACTGCACCTTCCCTGTTATTTACTCTTCCAAACATCCATTGAACAACCTCATTGAGCTGGCAATACAAATTTCTTAAATATTTCCCAAATAAATGACCATAAATTTGAACATACATTGAAGGTCCCTGGAGCAATAAAGAAAGTCTATAATGAAAATTTATAAGGTAGGGAATTGAGCTTACCCAGTATAACTGGTGAAAAAGAATCATGAAGAAAAAATAGTCAACACAGATCTCTAGTATTGTTTGGTTTTACATACTTAATACATATCTGTAAAAGCATTGATTTGTATTTTATATTCTCATTCAATTTCAACATCATATTTTGGTAACTTTATAAAATGAAAATGGAAATGTCCAGGAATGAACATACAGGTTTGACACTATGGTTTTTGAATGAATATATAGGAATAGAAATAGGATGATATAGGAGTTTTGAACATTCCACAAATTCTTTATACAGATCTCTTTAAGAAGTCAACCTTAATTTTTCTCCCTTTGAGAATGGACTAGACATAGCAACTCACTGTTAATAAATATAATGTAAAAGGATGGTGTGTGACTCCCAGAACTAAGTTGTAGAAGGTTTTGGCTTCCTCCTTGCTATCTCAGATCACTTGCTCCAGGAAAGCCAGTTGCCATGTATTAAAGAAGCTCAAGCAGACTTGTGGAGGGGACCATGTAGCAAAGAACGGAGGCCTCCTGCCAACAACCAGAGAGGAACTGAAGCTATGTGAGGAACTGAGCCCATTTGGAAAGGAATCTTCCAGCTCCCATCAAGCCTCAGATGACTGCAGTCTCAGCCATTGTCTTGATGACAACCTCAGAAGAGATCCTGAGCCAGAACCACCTATAGAAGCTATTTCCAAATTTCTGTTCCATAGAAACTGTGAGATAATACCCACTAAGCTTTGGGGAGTAATGTCTTACACAGCAATAGATAACTAATAGAGAAGAGAAGATATCTCAGTGTTCCAAACAAGATGAGAACAGAAGACCAGGAGTTGTCCAGCAGCTTCAGGTATGGTCCTAGTAATGAGAGAGAAAAGCTTGACTCTCCCAGGGTTGTTAAGCTGGGTCTTTCTGTTGAAAGCTTTGAACCCATAGGACATTATTGCATAGTCCTGCCAATGGCCGGTCAGCTCCAGGGTTTGGAAACCAAAGGTGTGACTGGGATAACTACACACACCTCTTTTCCATGGCCCCAGATGGGATCTTTAAGAAGACCTACCCTACCAACCTGTTAAAACATGCCAATGTCATCATCAACTGAAAGCTTCTCAAAGCAAATGCCCTCCACTTTGAGAAGTTGGGAATGAGATCCATCATCTTACAGCCTTGAAACAACACTCCATGTTACCTTTCTGTCTTCCCAAGTTCTTCTATAAAATGAGAATACAAATTCAGTTGAGTATAAATTATTCTGCACATCCACTCGGGAAGCATTCTATTTCTAGGAATCATTAAAAGGGAAGAAGTTCTTCTCCTGGCCTATAAATACTTTTCCTTAATTTTGTCTGTGGTGGGGGTGGATTAGAGTTGAGAAGGGATCTATGATTTCCATATATTGAATGCCCCTAAGATAAAGTCCAACTGTATTCCCAATTCCTCCCTCTTTGGTTTTTACTCCTCTGACTCCTGGGCATGAGAGAAGCTCCACTTCTGAGGCTCTCCTTAATGATGAGGCAGAGACAGCTTGTACAAGTAAGCATCTTTCCCCCACAGCAGCAAAAGAATGTCTGTCCTAGTGAAAATGTCCTTGTTCGGCAAAAGATTTATAAATTGCCATAGGACCAAACTAGATCCACTTTCCTGCTTTTTATATAGTATCAGCAAGATCAACAACATTTGTTCTGCTGCCTGGCAGGTATTAAATTCATCTCATTGTGCTTACTTTGTTTGTCCAACACACACACCTAACAATAACAGAGAAGGGCTCCTCTGGAGCTCTGAAGGAACCAGAGTCTGTATCAGAGTCTATGTATCATGGTTAGGTGTGCTCAGCAAGCTGCCTGTTTATTTCTTCCCTAAGTATTGCCAGCATTGAGGATTTTTGAAGCCTGTATTTTGAATGTTATGAAATGGGGGCATGTATGTGTACGATGGAGAGAAAAACAGGATTCACAATGACAAGTACCTACTATGTGACAATCATTGTATATTTAATCCTCACCACAACCCCACTGAGTGGGCTATCACATTGCCCATTACACAGATGAGAAAACTGAGCTTCAAATAAGTTATTTGCGTTAAACAACATAGCTAGTGAAATAGTGTATCAAGATTTGAAACCAGGTCTGAAGTCAAAGTCTACATGTTTTCATTACACTATGCTGCCTCCTCGGATTACAGGTAAGAAAGATTGAGGGCCCCTGAGTGGGAGGGAGGAGTAAGTGAGGGTTCATGGAACATTAAGAATGTACTTAGTTTTTAATAATCAAAAGAATTTTGGTACCAACCACATAGATGCTTGGTAGATTGTTTTTTCCTTAGTGGTTTACTCTGTGAGCTAACCCACAGTCCCATAACTAGAAAAAGAATTGAAATTTTATTGGGATACAAGTGAGAATCATGGATGTTGAGAGACTGGTAAAAGAAGGGAGCAATTCAGCCAGTATATGATCCTAGCCACCCACCACCACCCAAATCTCCATGCTGCGTTCTCATTCTTAACACTCACCCTGAACACTATAACTCTTTTGAAATAATAAAACTATGTTTTTTTGTGAAATATGAATGGCCATGGAATGAGTTTTAAAAGATGTTTAAATTATAATGTATTTTTAAATGACACATAACTCATTATGGACATATTCTTAGAGGAAAAAGTCCAAAATCTACACAAATATGCCTTTATATACTGTGGCAATCTGAGAAATCTGAAACAGTCTTGAGGTCTGTGTTTTCCAAAAGTTTGGATGTATTGTAGAGCAAATCCCTACATTGTTTGCTGGAAAGCTACTCAGAGAAATGAGACGAGATTGAAATCTCAACCCCTCAAGATACTGCACATGAGGACTTAAACACAATGAGAGAACTGGCACAAGGTAGCATATAAATAATTACCACAGAAGTGGAATAGACCATCAGTTCTGGATCCACAGGGGCAGACCATTCACCATGGGTTGTAGAGGGCAAGAGGTTTTTATGGGGGATATCAGTTAGAGTATGTCCTTGAAAGGATCATGACTAGAACTTGGCATGGATGGAGTAAAAGAGACAGAAGAGAAGGAGGCATGCCACATGCAGGTGTAAGGCAGGTCTTTCTGACCAATCTCTATACTTCAATAAGTATATTGAAAACTAAATTAAACAAAATTCATTTTTCAAGACAATTTATAGAAACTAATATAGTGCTGGACACATAGTATTACTCAAAAACTCTTTTGATTTGTAATATTCTAGTCCTTGAAACTGTTTTCTAGTGTGTGTGTGCATGTGTGTGTGCGTGCATGTGTGTGCATGTGTGTGTGTGTGTGTGTGTGAGTGGATGAGGTATCTGTCTCTCTGAAAACACTGAGATCCAAGGAAGCAGAGTGACTTCTCCAGATCTGTGGGTCAGTGAGCACGGCTGGGATTGGAATTTGCTTCAATGTTGTTCATGGTCAACTCTTCAATGAGTGCAGCAAGGCCCTCTTCTGTTCAAAAGCAAACACCAGGCAAACTAAAGCAACTCACTAAATGCCTCTCAAAGATTTTGAGCTGAAAGAAGTTGGGGAGGGGGTTGGTGATTACCAAAATTAACAAATAGCCCTCAACTCCCAGATCCATAAAGTCAGGAACCTCATTGGCCTGGAATGTTGCTGAAATAGCCTCACCAATAACTCTTAGTCCAGGCTACTCAGGCCAGAACTCCAGCACAGCAGAAGCCACCAGAGGCCCTCTGAGCCCCCCTTCCCTCTGCCAAGACTATACTGAATATAACTGAAGGCAGGAAGAGAAGTCATCCATCTCTGAAGAAACACCTGGGCAGATGTCCAGTGGCTTCTATGCCAGGCCCCATCATGTCTTGGAGTCATGCCCTCCACTCCCCCCTCCCCACCATCGCTCCATCCTGACAGGCAGCCTTCACCTGTCCTGGCCCTGACAAGGCTCCAGGTCTCAGGGACCAATGCAAATTTTCCTGTGGATTTTGAGTTCCCAGCTGAGACACTCCAGCTGAGAAAGCACTGCAATTGGCACCCTAATAGCTCTTTAAAAATAAGTTACACTTTTGACTTGGTGGAGTTCGCAGAATGGCTAGTAAGGAAGAAAAATGTAAAGCAGAAAAAAGGAGAAAAAACAAAGCAACATTATCAGCCAGCTTTGATCTCAAGACTGTTTCATTACTGCACTCTGGGTTAAAAGGAGAGGAAAAAAAGCAACACTTCAGGCAGGAAATGTCTATTATTCAGAAATGTAATATAATTATGTGTCTGAATGGCCCAGTTTATCAGACAGCATTTTCTGGGAAGGATGTGGTCGGGTTGGACACATCACCTCCTCTCCTGCCCAGCTCCTTCCCACCCCCAACTCCCCTCCTTCCCTCCTCCCTTCCACCTTTTTTTTTCCTCCAGGACACTTCCAATTTCCCAGGTTTCGCGACCACTTACATGTCTTTCCTGAGTGTTTTTATATAGCGTAGGAAATTGGGTAATGAAAGCCGAGTCATACATTTCTGCTTTATGTTTCCAAAGAAGCAAGTGTGACTGTCAGGTTTACAAAAGATTGTTTATGTTCACTGGCGTGAAATGGGGAGCCAGCGTTCGGAGCAGAGAGAGAGAAAGGCTGGCCAGGCTGCGATGACAGCAATGCATTCATCCTCCACGCTACGGCAGACAAAGCACGCTCCCTGCCTGACAGGGACCATAAATCATAGGCAGGAGATGCTGTACCTACAGCTTATACCATTCCAGATGACAAACACACAATAATCCACAGAGCACAGCACTTTCTCTCTCCCCGTTCTTCCCCCACAAGCCTACTCTCTCCTCTTTGGCTTCCTCTCCTCAGGCCTCCTCCATCTCCTTGGGCCCCCTCCATTTCCAGCCTTCCCCCCCACCCAACTCTCTTGGTATTTTTCCTAACACCTCATTTTTTGCTTTTATCTCTTTTCTCTTCCTTTTCCTGGTTTCCTGTCTCTGTTCTCTCCCCAGCTTGTCCCACTCCCTGGTTCTTCACTCCTTTCTCCTCATTTTTTCATCACCTCTTGCCTGCATGTCACTTTCTCTTTGGAAATTTCCTCTTTGTTTCTCTTCTCTGTTCCTTCCTCTTCTCTCTTTCTTCCTCCATCCTTTGCTAATCTCCCTTGCAGTTTCTTTACTTTCTTTTAGCATTTTCCTATTTGTCTTGCTCCCTCTCTGCTCTACCTTCTCTCCTCTCCTCTCTTCTTCTCCTCTTCCCTCCCCTCCCAGTCACTCCTTCCTCTCTCTTTCCCCCTGTGCCCCCCTCCCTCTACCTCAACCCTTCTGGCTCACCCAGTCTGCTAAGAAAAATGTCACCTCTATCTAGAAAATCACTTTGGCATGGAAACAGGAAAGAGACACGGCAATATTTTGAGGAGTAGGAACCTCAGCACTGTAGCCACACTAGACCCCTGACAGAGGACAGAAGTGGGGACAGAGGGATGCTGGCCTATGACCAGATGGCCCAGGAAGGGCTTCTCCCTTAGCAGCTAGGACAACATGAAATCTGAGAGCCAGGGCAGAAACGCAGTCAATCCCTTCAACACCATAAGAGTCAACGGTCTACAATTTTGAACACCCTCAAGGCATAGTTGCATGTTTGCAAGTTAATTTTCTTCCCCAAACCAAGGAAACTCTTTCCTCACTTAATGCTGGGGCAACTCCATCCAGAAAGACACTTTCAGTATTGGTATTGGGACATCTGCATGTATTTGGAAAATCAAGGGATATGTGAAAACTCCCCTCATTACTCATGCCAGGATTTTTAGCTACAGAATTGATATGAAAGACTATACTTAAGAGACTTCTCTTATAGACGCAGTGCCACCTCTTTATAACACAGCCCTGAGAGTTGAATTATAAGGAACTCCAATGAAAAGCCACCTCTCCAATGTCCTTCATCCCCTAAGAAACACAGTCTCTTTCCCTAAGTAGGGACCGTGGGAGCTGAGGGCCAAAGTAAAGATGAATCATTTTTCAAGGTTGATGGAATAACATTGTTCAAGGTTCCCTGGGCTAGGGTTATGGGTTCTTCCATAAGGGTTACACCCTGACTCCCAGGACTAGCTTGGCTAACAGCTCATTTCTTGTTTAACTTCCCTTGAAACACTGGGATCATTGCATGAGATCAGCAATGCAAACTTAGATTGCACTGGTGATGAAAAACATGCTGTGGCTTTATCATGTCTTGCTCCTTCAAATTATTTTCTGTCATTAATCCAGTATTATGAAATGCTGAGCCACTGGTGCTCAGGGAATACTCGATCCAGATTCAGACTTCCAAGGTTCTTATGAACCATATATCTTCATCTTTTTGGGAATGGAATCCAGAGCAGGCAGCTGGAGCTTCAGACCCCTGGGACCAAAAGTGTCTTGGCCCAAGGTACAGCAAGCGATTTACAAGGATGGCTTCTAGCCGGCCAGCCCATTGATGGCTGCAGAAGACAAAGGCTCCAGAGAGAGGGCTGTCCACACAGCATGACATGGTCCTTACTCCATTCTCCTTTTGAGGTTTTAATGACCTCGCTGATCACTGGGAAGAGTCCATTTGACATTGGGTCAACTCAGAACTAGGTGTCAGCTGCCAAGCTAGTTCTCAACAGACACTGATATTGTCTCTCAGGAGTTACTGCATCGCATGCCCAAAGGCAACATATATGTCCTTCCATCCAACCTCTCACGCTTTCCCTGTCCCCTTTCAAGTCAATGGGCCACCTTATGGGCAATATTCCAGGAGGTTGTGGGGTTCAAACTTTGTCCTTTCTCTAGAGAGCTCCTGTGCAATCCACTGCCAAGATCCAGCTGAAAGGAGAATGACCATTTTCTGGGATAATTAATGAAGCTTAGTCGAGAAACCAGCAATCAGGCAAGAAACAGAGAAAGCGAACCCTCTCAGGCTTCCTCCCTCTGCTGTAACTTGCTGGGAAGGGGAAAAGGACTATCTGCTTGGACAACCCTTAAATCGATGCATCCTAATTAACCGAGGATTTAATTCATCAAAGTGACAGCAACTCTATTTATATCATCTCCTTCAACAGGGCTTAGGGTTGGCCTGTGGGGTTTATCTTACCTGTCCTTTTTCCTTTCCTCCTTTCTCTCTCCCATTTCTCCTCTCCTCTCCTCTCGTCTCCTCTCCTCCCTCTCTTCTTCTCTCCCCTTTCCTTCTCTTCTCTCTCTCTCTTTCCCTCACTCTATTCTCTCTCTCTAACCCTCACACCCCCTTTTCTAAAAGGGTCATAACAAGATTTGAGGAGGAGGGTAATTTTAAGCTGAGAATTTCTCAACCAGCTCCCCAAAGTCTTCTTACTAGACCCCCTCAGTCTTCCAATTTGGCCTGAAGAATAATGCAGGCCAGTTCCAAAGGCAAGGATGACAGCAGAGCTGCCCTGAGGCCTGGCAGTGGGAAGGGGAGGCGTCCACAGACCGTGCCTCACATGCCGGTCATGGGTTGGACTGCTGCCCCTGGCAACCCTTAGAGGGCCCCTCATTTTAGGGATGAGGAAACTCAGACTGAGAGAGAGTGAGTGGAGTGCCCACAATTGCACAGCTAATCCGTTCAGAGCCAGAACCAGACCTCCCAGGAATCAAGGCTCTTTCCAGCTCACCACTCTGGCTGCTACCTCCACAGTGTGGCAGCCGCTGAAATCACCCTGTCAGACAGCTCCCTGCCATGCTGGCTCCTTCTTTTGGGTTGAGACATTCTCTTTTCTAACCACTTTTTATCATGATTCCCTCTGTTAGTCATTATTATTAAAAATAGTTAACATTTATTAAATACTATGTGTGAAGCCCTAGACGACATGTTTTATCTAAATTAATCTTCTCAATGTCATCAGGTGGGTACATTTTATTCATACTTTTAAGATGAAAAACGACTCGAAGATATTAAGTGACTTGCCCAAACAGAAGATGACTAACCACTGCTAAGCCATTCTTTCAGCCACTAGCTATAATGCCACTTTTCAATTGAAATTACTCCCAAAGGGCGTGAGATTAAGCTCTTTGCATTTTAGTGGAGATGAATTTAACTGGAAATTTGCATTCAAAGAGATGGTTCCCCAGCCCAGAAAGCTGAAGGGAAGAGAGAAGACTCATCCTTTCTCTAGCTTGTCTCAAACTCACACTCTGCTCCCCCCGAATGGATTCTGGGGAAAGGGGGCCCTTTCTGAGTAAGGCCAGCATTCATGACATACTGGCCATACTGGGAAGCTGAAGCTGACCACAAGCAACCCTACAGTCCACAAAACATTTCAGAAAATATCTACCTCCATCTCTTTCCTTGCCCCCAATATAGTATCCACCAGGGCCTGTCCCAGTCTTGAAAGGCTGCTATGTTATAACTGCCATCAATTGGGCCTATTTGAATCTGAAAAAAAGCAGGGGAGGGGGGCGTAAGAAGGAAATAAAAATGGATCCTGGCCCCTCTTCCTCTAGCCATTAGTCATTCACTGCAGAATCAAGCCCAAGAACAGCCCCTTTCCCAGAAACGAGGGAAGTGGGGGTTGGGGGAGGGACCGAAACTGCCAGGAGGCTCATGGGTAGGAGACTGCGCCTTTCTTCTGACTTGGGTAGCCCTCACACCCCATCCGTCAGCACCAGATGAAAGGGCTATAAAACCAACACAGCGCCCGAGACTGTATGAAAATATATATCCTGATGTGTCAGGAATACCTGGCGCGCCTTTAACCTCAACTTCAGATGAACCAACACGCCTCGGAGCACATTTATATGCAAAGGCATATAATATGTCCCCTGTATCTAATTATCTGTCAACCTGAGGCAGTTTGTTTTCCAAATCGGCCTCTCGGCTGTGACTTTACGAGGTCATAAAGAAAACGATGCCACTCTGCGCTGAAACGCAAGGAGAGCCTGGATCAACAAATTATCCTCCTTAATGGTGTCTCTCGGCCTGGAGACCAGGCCCGGCAGAGACAGGAGGCGGCCCTGCTCCTTACCCCCGTCTTCTGCGTGAAGTAATCCTGTGAGGGCCGGGGGCTGCCTGGGGGGCCCAGGGCACCCCGACTGGAAACAACTCATTTCCTTCTGCTCAGCTGTCCGCTTTGTAGCTCTTCATGTGCAAAGTCCGGCTGCAAAGTTGTTAGCCCGGACACCGCAGGAACGGAGGTCGATGGGTTTCTGCCTTCCTCAATACCACCCCTGGCCTTCTTGGGCCGTCCTGTGCCCCTTGGAGCATCTCTAGCTCCTGCGATTCCCATGGATCTCGGGGTCCACAGGGAAAAGCTGTAATCCCCGTGCATGAGACAACCCCTGCCTGCAGGAACCCAATTATCCAGGAAAGTTGGTTGGAAGATAGTTTATTCTACCGTGGCATTTGGGAGAAGAAAAGAGGGGGACCTTTAAACTTTTAAGCAAGAGGAGAAAATTCCTCCTCCCCAAACAGGGAAGGTAGGTGGCAGCAGCAGGAATGCTATTGTGCTGAGTCGCTGGCTGAAACCATCGCTCTCCTGCCAAGCTCAGAAGCTCAGAGCCACCGGTGTGAGCTCTCTCTCTCTCTCTCTCTCACACACACACACACACACACACACACACACACACACACACACACACACACATTCTCTCTAGGGAAAGGGTGGAGGGATGGGCCCGGCACAGTCTTCAGCTCCTATTAGTTCTCCTCTGATCTTCAGCAGATTAATTAGGAAGTTTGTCAGGAACCAGCCGTGAACTCCAGCCGCTCCTCTCTGGGAGTGGTAACGGTGCCAGCGAAATCCAAGCTGCAGGAATTCCTGTACCCACACTGCTCCTATGATTAATGATAGAAAGGAATAAAAAAAGAGGGGTCAACAGCTGAGTGCAAAGCAAGTTGCTAGACAGGGAGTAATTAAGATACTTGGGTAAATATGATTAATAAGCTCAAACTGGCAGGGTGTGCAGTAAACAAGGACTAACCAGATGGTCCCCTCTCTTCTGACAAGGCTGGGCACTTGGAAACAGGGGGGAGTGGGAGAGACCAAAGAGGGAGGGAAAGGAGGCAACTTGAAAGGCCTGACTGAAACTTGACTTTCTTTCTCTGACCCCATCTAGAAGGAAGGTTGGGTCCCTGGGGAGGGATTAGGGTCTGGAGGTGGCTTTGAGACTCCACCGATCCTCTTATCACAGACACCAGACAAATTGCTGGGTGTAAAAGAATTCCTGCTCAGACATCAAGGCCAAACTTCTAAAGCCAGTCCCGCTCTGTGCACACAAGTTCTCTCTCTCTCTCTCTCTCTTTCTCTCTCTCTCTCTCTCTCTCTCTCTTTCACACACACACACACACACACACACACACACACACACACATTTAACTGCTCACTACAAGGTCAAATAAGCCACATAGTGCACAGGTTACTGTATTTATTGGCTCAAGCTGCCATAATGAGGTACCACACACTGGGTTACTTTAAACAACAGAAATGCATTGTCTTATAGTCCTGGAAGCCAGAAGTCCAAGATCAAGTCAAGGTGTCTGCAGGGTTGGCTCCTTCTGAGGCTGTGGGGAGAATCTATTCCATGTCTCTGCCCTGGCTTCAGGTGGTTTGCTGGGAATCTTTGGTGCTCCTTGAATTGTAGAGGCATCACCCCCTCTACCTTCACATTCATTTGACATGACATTCCCCTGTGTGTGTGTGTGTGTGTGTGTGTGTGTGTGTGTGTGTGTATCTTTGTCTAAATTCTCCCTCATTTAAGGGTACCAGTGGTACGGGTTAGGGCCAACTCTAATGACTTCATATTAATTAATTATATCTACAGAGATCCTATTTCCAAATAAGGTCACATTCTGAGGTACTGGGGGTTAGGACTTCAACATATAGATTTTGAGGGGACAAAAAATCAATCCATAACAGCTCCTTATCAGGTTGAAAAGCAAACCAGGAAACAAATTCTTACTCAGAAGAGACCTGAGCCAAGAAAATATGTGTTGTCACAGCACTATTTAGAAGGGAGACATGGCATGGAGCCCCATTTCTCAGCCCACTGTTGAGAGAGAGAGAGAGAAGAAAGAAAGCTTTCTTCAGGTCCTAAAGAGTGCCTTGGAAAGAACATCCCTTTCTGTGCAACATCAAGGAGACAGTCTAATGCTTCCAGAGCCGAAGGTGAGAAAGAGCCATGGTTGGGTGTCCCTGACAGTCCTGGTTAACAGGAAGTATCTGCAGGTGCTGAAAGAAACGCTCAAGAGATTTGCCCTTACCTAGCAAAGAGGTGCCCAGACACCTCCGTCTGCAGGTTTGGGCAGCTATGGTACCCAAGTGAAGGACAGGCATTGTAGGGCAGATGAAAGAACTGAAGGATTAGTCCCTAGCCTAAAGGGGCTGACAGTCTGGAATCCTGTATTAGTTTCCTGTGGTTGTTGTAACAAATTACCACAAACTGGGTGGCTTAAAACAACAGAGATTAATTCTCTCAGCATTCTGGAAGTCGGAAGTCCAAAGTCAGTATCACTGGGCTGAAATCAAGATGTCATTAGGGCTGTGCTCCCTCCAGACACTGGAGAGGAGAATCCCTTTCTTGCTGCTTCAGTTTGGAGCAGCCCCTGACTTTCTTTGGTTTGTGACCACATAATTCCAATTTTCAAGGCCGGAATCTTCAAATATCTCTCTGCTCCGTGTTCACATCTCGTCCTCCTCCATGTGTGAAATCCCCCTCTGCCTTCCCTTTTTTAAAGATACATGTGATTTTACTTAGAGCCCATCTGGATAATCCAGGACAATCTCCCCATCCCAAGATCCTTAATCACTTCTGCAAAGACCCCCCCTATTTTCCACATAAGAGAACTATCACAGGTCCCAGGGATTAGGAAATGGATGTCTTTGGGAGGCCATATTTCAGCCTGCCTCAATTCCCATAGGAATTTCTCTTCTAATCACTTTTTTTTTAGTTGGTCTGTGTAAAGCTAGGAGGCCTGGTCTCTGTCCCCATCTTGCACATAAGGAAAACCACCTATGTGTGGCAAAGGGTAGTCCTCCAGAGAAAGTTAAAAATCAGGCTTAGGTAAGGACACACCGGGTACTTAATCTGTCCTATAAATCAGTTCCCTTTCTTTTATAAATCACAAATCTATCAAAATATATATGGTTAAAGGGACTGTTAGAAATGATAGGATTATTGTCAACTTTTTATTTGGCCAAGTTAGTAAACAAAAAAGCCTACCATATATTTCCATTCATTAAGGAAAATATCTTAATTCTAATTAATAATTTGAGAAAGACATATCTCAGAGCATAGCATAGTCCTCCAGAAAAAAAAACCAAAAAAACAAAAACTATGGGCCAACTTGCACCCTCAATGCCCCATGCTATTCTTTTTTTTTTATTGTGCTCAAGGCCATAACAATCATTAGGGACCTACTATTGAAAAAACTCTCCTCTGGACCAGAGATTTACTTTCAGCAATGCTCACTGGGGCTTCTGGGTGAAAAGCACACAGATGTTACCCACACAAGGACCAAGGGAATGGAAAAGACTTTGTTATCACATTCCCGCCCCATCAGAAACATTCTCCAACCCCAGAGGCAAGCAGGGCACTGACCATATCAGTCTCAGCCAGATGATGGAGGCCAACTGACAGGGCCCCCATCCCCCTTGACCACTTCAGACAATTGTCTCTCAAATGGGGCTCAGTAAACAGCCCCGGAACATGTTCTTCTCTGTGACTGGGAAAGGTCAGCACAGAATAACACTGTGGTAAAGACTTTCTGCTGAGAACCTCACCCAGCCTTCCAGAGAATCAGTCTCCATCCCTTCCTCTCTAACTCCCTTCTCTCAGGCAGGGTGAGAAATTCTGTTCCCAGTCCCAAATCTGAACAGCTAGCATATGTGCGAGTAGCTCAGCAGACATCGAATTTAGCCCCGAGATGGCACAGCAGATATGTCTTCCTTCTTTCTCCAATTTCTCATTTGTAACAAAAGAGTCAGGATAAGAGAGATGAGATCCGATGTTGTCTGTACCAAATCAGGATGATGCAACCACACAAAATGCAGAGCGCAACCTGGCCATCTCTTAAAGAAGGGCCAGCCCTTAAAGAAGGGCCAGCCCAAGGCTGCTCTTGTCACTTGACTGCATAATCAAACTTCCTGCCACCCAGGGCCATGAGAGGGGCAGAGCCCACAATGAGCAGTGGTATCAAGATAGTCTGGCTGGTCACTTCATTCTTTGGAGCAAGAGGACCAAGCTCCATCAGCTTCATGAAAATAAAAACATTTTAAAATAGGTAAGTGAGTATAAGAGAATCAACTCAACAACAGTGTGAGTGCCTGATGTGTACCAGGCCCTGCACTAAGTGTGGAGGATGCAGAGAGAGACAAGGTAGTTTCTGTCCTCAAGGAGGTCACAGTGGAGAAGGGACACCATAGCAACACATAAATACCCTGTAAAAATGCTCTGTGATCAAAATGTAGAGCGAACACAAACACAGATGAGAAATTCTGTCATAGTTGAGTTTCCCCAGAAGCATATTCTGAAGCAAAGATTCAAGTGCAAATACAATTGATCCTTGAACAATTCAGGGGTTAGGCTCACTGACTCCCATGCAATGGAAAATCCATGTATAACTTTTACTCCCCCAGAACTTAAATATTTATGCCTTACTGGTGACATAAATAGTCAATTAGCACACATTTTGTAAGTTATATGTTTTGTATACTGTGTTCTTACAATAGTTAGTGAGAGAAAAGAAAATGTTAAAAAAATCATAAGGGCCCAGGCTGGTGTTTCTAAGTGGTTAGAGCATTGGCCCATACACCAAAGGGTCACAGGTTTGATTCTCAGTCAAGGGCACATACCTGGGTTTCAGGTTCAATCCCCAACCCCAGTTGAGGTGTGTGTGGGAGGCAAGCAACCCATGTATCTCTCACACATCTCTCTCTCTTCTCTATCTCCTCTCTCTCTTTCTCTCTCTCTGCCCTCCCTCCCTCCCTTCTACTGTCTCTAAAAATCAATGGAAAAAATATCTTTAGGTGCGATTAACAAAAGAAAGAAAGAAAGAAAGAAAGAAAGAAAGAAAGAAAGAAAGAAAGAAAGAAAGAAAGATCATAAGGAATAGAAAATATACTTATAGCGTTATTGATAAAATTCACATTATAAGTGGATCTACACAGTTCAAACCCTTGTAGATCAACAGTCACTTGTACATTATTGGAGGACATGGATGGGGAACAGAAAAAAACACTGATAGAGGAGTGGAGAAATGAGAACAGGAAGGAAAGGAACCCCTAAAGGACACATTAATCAGTTACCACTGTGGATAAGTGGAGCTTCATTCCACAGGAGACCACCAGGAGCTCCTGTAAACACATGACTCAGAAATGTCCTGCCGGAAGGGAAGGGAACTGGGGTGTTTGTCTACCATCAGTTATTAGTAGCAGCTACTGTGAGGACAGAACTCCACACATTTCCAACCCGCCTTGTGCTTGGGCAGAGCGGACAGAGACAGACCTCAGAAAAAGAATTACAGGAGCTATGTCCAGGCTGGCGTGTCCAAACATGGTAAATGCAAAACGGATGTGGGTGGGGCTGCTGGTAGCTGCTATAGACTCATGAGTTCTAACCCAAAGTGAAGGAAGAGGTCAGGTAAAGTTACAAAGGAGAGCTGGCATTTGAGTTGGGCCTGGGAAAATGGGTAGGAGACTACTGAGCAGAGATGGGCAGAGGAGGTCAGAGAGGGAGAGTATTCATTCCAAAGTGAGGGAAAAGCATGGACAAAGAAACAGCCTGAAATGGTGTAGGTTTCTAGCTGTTGTGTGGAGAGGAGGTCCAAACAGGTAGCTGGAAAGGCCTGTGAGGAGGCAGGCTGTGAAAGACCTGTGCCCACACCCACAAGCTTGGCATTTCCTACAGACAAACAGGGAGCTATCAGTGGCTTATAAGTAAGGGAGTGACACAGACTCAAAGGCTTAAAGAGCTTCCTGGGCCAATGCTAGGTAATCCATGCCATGAGTCAACTTCTAGAGAGCAAAGCCAGGGCCTTGTATGCTCTCTGCAGTGCCCAGCACTTTAGGGAAAAACTCAACATTGACCCAAAGTTTGAGTGCACTAAGCTAGCACATGGGCTTGGTAGCACTAATGAAACTAACTCCTCATAAAACAAACAGCTAAGAGAAGCAATTAAATGAATGAAAATAAAAAGAATTTGCCAAAGTAATGGTGTGGTTCTGTGCACAGGGGACCCAACATTCCTGGGAAACAATAGGCTCCTGTTTCAAGGCAACCTGGAGCGGCCCCTACGGGAGATCTGCAGGACCAGGGGGACCAGGCGAGACTTTTCTGTCTACAGTCACCGCCACCCAGGGACTGAGAGCCTGGCAGCAGCATCTCTGGCTCCTGGATTCTGACCCCATCCTAGCTTTGCAGAGAGCAGTAGCACCAGGACAAGAGATTTCCTCTTACTGTTTTTGCAAAAGTTTGTTCTGTGCATTTTGCATATCATCACAACCACTTGAGTAAAGGAAAAATAAAAGAATCAAAGGCTTGCCCAGTGTTGAAGTGTGCTCATTCTCATTCATTCCAGCCCAGCTTTGGATGTTGGTGATGTGCATCTTAGATTTTGTTCAGTTTGCTCTATATTAGAGTCAGTTGGCTAGAGGCTGACTCGGGATAATACCCTCACAATGGCTACTGCAAAGTTTTCAGAGAAACTACTACTTTCAAAATAGAAATGAGCAGATTAAGTTATTAAAGATGGGTTCTGGCCCTGAGGGCTTCCCTACAAAGATAATGTGGTTGGGAGACTCCTAGGATGGCCCCAATGAGCCCACCCACTCATATGCACACCCTTGTAAATTCTCATCTCCTTGAGGGTGGAAGGTACCTAGTGACTCACTTCTAATGGACAGAATATTGCAAAAGTAATGAAATGTCCCTTCAGAGGTTAACTTCTCAAGGGCTGTGGGTTCCGTCTCCTTCACACTCTCTTTTTCTCTCATTCAGATGAAGCAAACTGCCATGTGGAGAAACTCATATAACAAGGAACTGAGCCCCAGCCAACAGCCATGGAGGAACTGAGGCCCATGAGGAGCTGAGTTCTGCCAACAACTATTGGGTGAGTTTGGAAGTAGATCCACCCCCAGCTGAACATTAAGATGACTACCGTCCCAGCCAACACCTTGACTGCGGCCTCATGAGGGACTGAGAAGCAGAGGGCCTGGCTAAGTGATGCTCAAATTCCTGACCCACAGAAACTGTAGGATAACAAATGTGTTTTAAGTTGTTATGTGTTAGGGCAGTGGTTCTCAACCTTCTGGCCCTTTAAATACAGTTCCTCATCTTGTGACCCAACTATAAAATTATTTTTGTTGCTACTTCATAACTCTAATGTTGCTACTGTTATGAATCGTAATGTAAATATCTGATATGCAGGATGGTCTTAGGCGACCCCTGTGAAAGGGTCGTTCGACCGCCAAAAGGGTCGCGACCCACAGGTTGAGAACCGCTGTGTTAGGGTAACTTCTTACCCAGCAAAGGGAACTAATATAGGCATCTTGGTGGAGGAGACAGTGAAGGGATTTACAGACACACTCAGAAAGGTAAGACCAAGGGAAAGTCTCAACTTTTGCTATTGGTGTTACATGTCTTGGGCAGGGATGGGCTTTCCCCATAGACAGCCAGGCTTCTGTAGAATGTTAAGGCAGAGACAGTGAAATAGCTCCCCACTCCCAAGTATACCTATCCCTTGATTTGTTGACTTACACTGAAATTCCCCAAATAGCCTTTACTTTCACATAAGGTTCTTTTAAAATACAGTAAATCATGACCGGGTGGCTCAATTGGTTGGAGTGTTTTCCCATACACCAAAAGTTTGTAGGTTTGATTGCCAATCAGGGCACATACCTAGTTTGTGGGTTCAATCCTCAGTGGGGGGGGGGGCGCATTCAGGAGGCAACCGATCAATTTTCTCTCACACATTGATGTTTCTCTTGCTCGCTCTCTCTCTTCCTTCCTCTCTCTCTCTCTCTCAAAATAAATAATAAATAAATAAATAATAAATAAATAAATAAATAAATTACACTAAAACTTGGGGTCAGGAAACACAAAGCCATGTCCCAGATCCTTACTTTATTAACTGTGCAATTCTCTAGGAGTCATTTACACATCCCTCAAAATATATATATGAAACAAAAATATGAATTTTGAAAAGTTATTTAACTTCTCATTGCCTATACTTTATTTTTAAATAGGAATAAATAGTGCCTGCTTTATTAAACTTACGGAGTTGTTGAGATGATTAAATGCAGTAATATGGGGAAAAGTGTTTTCTCAACTATAAAGAGCACTGGGGATCTCCCATATGGGACATTCTCTAAATGGCCATTAAACTGTGATACTTTAGTACAATGGACCCTTGTAAGACTTTTTCCTGGAAGCAGGCTTTTAGAAAGAGAGACGAAGTGGAGGAAAACAAAAGCAACCAGGGCTGGAGGCGGGGAACAGAAAGCAGAGAGCCCCCATTTCATAACTTTTAAAGATTCAGTCCCAGAGGAGTAAGAGTTTGGTAACTAATTCCAAACAAGCTCTCTGGGGCCTTGCCTTCGTGGGTTTACAGCAGTCCAGGTCCCATGTGCTTTTCTCTTAGCAATAATTTATTGAGCACCAACAACCGGACAGGCACTGTCCTCACCCCATCTTTTGCGCTGACTGATTTAACCTTCCCCACAGCCTGTGAGGTAGAAACGATCATCATTCCCCTTTCACAGGTGTTGAAACTGAGGCTTAAAACTTGCCAGGGTCACCCAGCAGGGTCCATGACAGAGCAGGGACCCAAACCTGTCAGCCTGAAGTCAAACCATGTTCAGCCCAAAGTCGAACCATGTTCAGCCTGAAGTCAAACCATGTTCTGAAAGATGCTCCTTCTCATCTGTCCTGCATCTTCAAGGAGAGCATTTCTCTCCCTTCCCCTTCTCCTTCTTTGTTTCCACCTTCTTGTAAAACATGCTGGGACACTTCCCACAAAGAGCCACGTATACAAATCAATTGCAATCAGCTGTATTTCTCTCCTGATGTTAAAAGACTCGTAAAGGAAAATGCACTTGTTTCAAACACGCTTTTCTGACACTAAATCAACTCTCTACCGTTGGTGGAATTTCTGCACAAATTGAGCTGGGCCCTCACGAGACCGAGGTTTACCAGCATAAATCCCAGGTTTGCACAGGCTGTCTAGTTGTATTAATAGAAAGAGCTGATCTGGCAGCTGAGCTTTCTGGGAGTCAGTAGCACCGCCTTGACTTCTAGTTTGGGTTAGAAGGACATTTGGCAACTCTCTAGCGTGTGAGGTGGGGGATGACAGGGGCGTTATGGCATGGGTGTGGTCGGAAGCATGGGCTGCTCTCACCCCATCACACTTCAGCCCTGTATGCCAAGGAAATCCCAATCAGAATTACTGCCTTCTGAGGAAACAGCCACACTTCTTAATAATAAGTTGCATAAGAATAATAGTCCTCATGGGATACGCACCAAATCTGACCCCGGACCATTCTGCTTTGTTAATAGCTGTGAGGCATGCCACTACCCACAGAAACTTCATGAGCTCTAAGAGCTGCTGGTTAACTCTGTTACTCTGAACACACTACATAATCTCTCATTGCCTCGGTTTCTTTTATTTGTATAAGCTCTCTGAGTCGGTGTCCTCATTTATACAATGGGGTTACGAATACCTTCTCTATTTCATAGGAGAGAAAGAAGATGGTTTGAAGGGGTTTCCAGAAACACCAATGCTTTCCTTTTAACTGTGTAATAATTCTGATTACCAATTACAATGTGTTGGGTTTTCCTCACCACCAAGCAATTCTTTAAAACCATCTGGGTGTCCCACAATTCAACTCAAGTCTGACACTACCTACCTGGAGATCAGTGGTTCTCAACCTTCTGGCCCTTTAAATACAGTTCCTCATCTTGTGACCCAACCATAAAATTATTTTCATTGCTACTTCGTAACTGTAATGTTGCTACTGTTATGAATCGTAATGTAAATATCTGATATGCAGGATGGTCTTAGGCGACCCCTGTGAAAGGGTCGTTCGACCGCCAAAGGGGTCGCAACCCACAGGTTGAGAACCGCTGCTGGAGATAGTGTCAAATCCCACAGGTAAAGTATGCCTTCCTACCAGCTGCGCCCTCCAGTCTTCAGGTGCCAGTCAAGTCAAGGTTGTCACCTGTGCTTCTGAAAACATCTATAGACTGGAGATTCCAACGACCCCTCCTTGGGTTTGATTAATTTGCTGGAGTAGCTCACAGAACTCAGAGAAACGTTTCACTTACTAGATTGCCAGTTTTTTATGAAAGGATAGAACTCAGGAACACCAAATGGAGGAGATGCATAAGGTAAGGTATGGGAAAAAGGTGTGTAGTTTCCCACCCTGAGCTTACCACTCTCCCTTCACCTGTGTGTTCACTAACCCAAAAGTTCTCCAGACCCTATCCTTTCGGCTTTTAATGAAGGCTTCATTACATAGGCATGATTGATTAAGTCGCTGGCCATTGGTGATTGGACTCAGCCTCCAGCCTTCTCCCCTCCCAAGAGACCAAAGGGGTGGGACTAAAAGTTCTAACCCTCCAATCACATGGTTGGTTCCCCAACCAGCTCCCATCCTTAGGTGTGTTCCAAAAGTCACCTCATCAGCATAACAAAAGACAAATTCTTAAGGGTTACTGTAGCAGCAACAGGATGAAAACCAAATATGTATTTATTATTATAAATCACAATATCATGCTATTCCTATAAAGTCATGGAAATTTTCCTTTTGCACTTTTTGCCCACCCCTACCACTCTTTCTGTCACTAAGCCAGAAGGCAGGGGAGTGAGTGCCATGATCAAATTTGCACTTAGATACATGCTGCTCACTAATTTTATTTCCACAGGAACATAAACAAGGTGATGGTGGATATAATGCAATCAAAAGAAAGATCCTCCATGTGGTTTACATTTTGTTGTATATGGTGGCAGTTTTATGTTTTATTTAAAAATGAAGATGGATGATGTTGGCAGCAAGAGAAGAACTGTTAGATAATTCAAAAATTGGCCTATATTTTAGTTTATTTACTTTAGCACCTCAACTTAAAAAAAAAAGCAGCCACCACCTAATAGGCTTTTCCTGGTTCATTATTGAGCTATGCAGATGTTCCCCCTGTCCCAGGCATATAGGTGGCAATATAGAGGTCAGTAGTGATTCCGTGTAGCGAGAACAGCATGCAACCAAGCATTTGGTTGGGCCTGCAGGGTCTTTTGGGAAGGCTTAGCCCCAAAGAAGAAGTCTGAGAGAGTCCTTTGGGGGTTAAGTAGGATTGCCAGTCTGAGAACATGGGAACGGACATTCAAAGAAGAATTGGACTGAGCAGAGGGAAAGTGCCTAAAGTATTGGGAGGGGTGGACTGTGCAAGTGTGGTTACAGCAAAGACCCCTGACTCTCTCTCTTTCTCAGCAAGTGACATGGTCAGAGTTTCATTTAGAACGTGTGCTCAGGCAACATTCTGGAAGTGTGATTCTGGGCTGTTCTGGAACTGTGGTCTAGGAGAGAAACCTGAAGAGCTGGTCCAAGTCCCAGTACAGGAGGGATTGGCCAGATTCCAGAGACTCTTCAAAGTAGAACCTTTGCTAGTCGCAGGCTACACCTTCATTGAAAGTGTCCTTAAGACTAAATATTGACTGAGCTTGCATCTTTGTTGCCTCAGAAATGCAAGATTTGTAAAATTCAATGACACACATGATTATTCAACATGTATTATCTGCTGACTGCTCCGATGGAGACAAAGGAGTTCAGTTGAAGCAAACAGAAGTCGAATCAACAATGGATATATAAATAGGTCCCTTTATAATGAATTTACTGATCTTCCCATACTTCTAACTAGATCTGTTTTATCCAGATTTGCTCTTATCCCTGCACAGAAATGGCTTAGAAAGTTTTAAAATATACTCAGCCAACCATTTTATCCACATAAAACAAAAGACACAACTGATTGAAATGAAATGATCTTCTTTTCAAACCTTTTTTGCTGTTTGTCATGGCATTGTGTAGATAGGTAATAAAATTATTGCCTTCATCATTCAAGAAATTATAGCAAAGAGCTGGTACTGTCTTGGAAAAATGTTCGGGGAATGGTTATACCTAAGGACGGCTGGCTCCCCTGGGAACCACCAAGGCACTCAGCACTGGGTGAGAAGCAGGCAGGCCGAGATTGAGGGCAAAATTGCAACCCATTGGCACAGCACATATTTTTTCAATATAAAAGCAAATGGAGAATCCGTAAATAAATTGACTATATAAAAGTGTCCCTTTATATTACTGCCTCACCTTTCCAAGGGAAAAACAACAACAATAACAAAACAAAACAAAACAAAAAAGGGTTTTTTTCAAGACCCTCATAGAAAAATATCATTTCTTCTGTGTAATTTTATAGTACCAACTGCAGTCCATATCTATTTAAAATACATCCGTGGCCCCACATCCAGACCCCCTTGCACAAATGACTGAGTAGCGAGCCTGGGCCCCACCGCAGAAGCAGCTGCCACGTAATTACGACCTCTCATCACACGTGTGGGAAACAAGCTGTGGCGTTGGAGAAAGGTCTGCAAAAATAGGTGTCAGACCTTAACTAATAGTGATTGTCCTTCCATTCTACTGTAATTTATATTTAATTCACACGTTTCATTTCCATTTAAAATATGATTACAGTGTTTTGAAGCACATCTCACCTGTCCCCTCGAATTACAGGGAAATGAAAATAACAGGGAGCAGCAGGCACCAGGAAGGCTGCCGGAGCCCTTGGCTGCAGGGTCGCCAGTTTGTGCCTCTCCGAGGTCAGAGCAGGACAACCGAGCGGAAATGGGGGCTGTGGAGGAGAGGAGGAAGGAACCAGAATTGGGGAGAAAGTGTGAGAAGTGGGGGAGAGGGTGCAGAGGTGGAGACGGGAGGAGCCCATTGAGGGGAACAGAAATTTGGTCTTCTGAGGGCTTCAGCGTGCTTGCTTTATAAATGCATTATTTTCTTACAGAGGGCCCATCTTTTACTTCATTCATTTCAGGTTCATGACCTAATCCTAAATACAGGCAGCAGGAAGCGGGTACCTGTTAACTCTGAGGCCTGGTTTTCTCCACTCTGGAGGCATCAGGAAGAAGAGAGCAGAGGGGAAGGCAAAGGCTGCAAGGCATGGACTGAGAGAGGCCAGACAGTCTACTGGATACCTGACACCCTTCAATACACACCCCCTTTCCACCTCCATCCTGCACCTGGGGCTCTGCAGCTGTTGGCAGGGGGTGAACATGTGTCCATGAACTCCAGGACAAAGAAGTAATTTATACAACAAGATTCTTTAGGAATTCAGTGACCAAACTCCCCCAGGAATGGCAGAAGCTGGGCTTATAATGAATTCCAGCCAATGGCACCTGGATTCATATCCAGATTTTGGTGCCTGCTCAGAGGCTGAAGAGCCCTTGCTCATTTATAGCCATCCCCAGATGCTGACCTAAAAACCTTGGGAAAGTCCATGCACATATTAACAGACTCAGAAAAACATTTATAGAGTGCCTACTGTATAATAAGTACCAAGTTGGGTAACAATTATTTTAAATCTTCCCTCTACTTCAAACTTCCCAGGCCTCACACCTCCCCCTTGATTTACCTCTTATTTCCCAGAAAAATTAGACACCAGCAGAGAAAAACGTCCTGTGTTCCTATCACTAAGCATAAAACCTACTTATACCCTTACCCTCTCCTCCTTCCCTTCCGATACAATGGAATAGCTGCCCATCCTCTCTGAGGCTAGTCCTTGTATTTGGGCTTTGCTTATCATACTCTCCCACCTTATTTTTTAATTTTTTTGGTTAATTCTCACCCAAGGATATTTTTCCATGAATTTTTAGAGAGTGGAAAGGAGGGGGAGAGATAAACATCGATGTGAGAGAGATACATCAATTGATTGCTTCCCCGTGCTGCCCTGACCAGGGCCAAGGATCAAGCCTGCAACCGAGGTATGTGCCCTTAACTGGAATCAAACCCGGAACCCTTCAGTCCGTAGGTTGATGCTCTATCCACTGAGCCAAACCAACTAGGGCAGTGGTTGGCAAACTCATTAGTCAACAGAGCCAAATATCAACAGTACAACGATTGAAATTTCTTTTGAGAGCCAAATTTTTTAAACTTAAACCATATAGGTAGGTACATGTTATTAACTTAATTAGGGTACTCCTAAGGCTTAGGAAGAGCCACACTCAAGGGGCCAAAGAACCGCATGTGGCTCGCGAGCCGCAGTTTGCCAACCACGGGCTAGGGCTTTATTTTAATATTCATTCTGTATACTGCTTCCTTTCTTGTATATTTAATCTCCTCTTAAATTGGATCATTCCCAATGGCTCAAAAACGCACAACAGTCTTTCAGATTAAAGAGAGAAAGACCTTCAACCACTCGCCTCTGTCCGGCTTTGAACCAGTCACTCTCCTGCCATTCAAAGCAAACTTCTCAAAGCATCATCTTTACTGTGGCAGAGCTGGTTTGTTGTTCAACAAATGACATGCCCCTCTTCCTATCGCAGAGATTTGGTGGCTGCCCAGGTAGAACCTATATTTCCAGCCTCCTTTGTATCTAGGTATGGCCATGTTATTAGTTCTGCCAATGAAATGGGGTGAAAAATTGTATGTAACTTCTAGGCGAAGGCTTTAAGAAGTAGCCTTCTCCACGCTGCTTTTTCTTTGACCAGTTAGGTGCAGAGGTCCCACTAGGCAATGATGCAACCACAAAAAAGAAGGAGGCTGCTTCCCTGGATCATATCATGGGGAAAAGCTGTCCAATGCCAGGAACACCCAGAAACACAACTGTTACAAGGACAACACATTAACTTCTATTTAGTGAAGGTGTTGAAATTTTGGTATTTATTTATTTATTGCAATAGCGAGTATTGTTTCAACCAATAAACTCATCTACTCATTCCTCAGTTCACTACAGTATATTTTCCAATCTGTTCCTTGGAAATAGACCTCTATAAAACCACCAGAGGTTTCATGGTTACTGAATTCAATGGCTACTTTATAGTCAAAATTTTCCTGACCTCCTTAGTATTTCACACAGTTGTACACTCATTTTAAAGGCTTTCTTTCCTTGTATTTATTCTTCTTTGTGATATTGCACTTTTTGGATTTGTAAGTTCATAGTTTTTATCAAATTTGACCATTATTTCTTCATATGGGGCACAAGAGAAATTTGGGGGTGATGGAAATGTTCTGTCTTGATTGTGGTGTGATAACATGGGAGTATATATTGGTCAAATCTTATCAAACTTAACACTTAAAATGAGTGTTTTGTATGTAAATTATATCTTAATAAAGTAGAAATAAGCAATTAAACATTTTTAATTAAAAAAATTTTAAAGATAAAAAAAAATGTTTAAAGCTCTAAAGCTTTCTTTATATGTTCAGAATAAAAGACCAAATCCTGAATGAGCTCCATGAGATGTGGGATGGTCTAGCCCCCTTCGCCCTCTCCAACCCACCTCACCTCCCAGAACCCACTGCCCTCTGCACCCCAGACATACTGGCTTTCTTTCACTTCTGGAAAAGTTGCTCTTTCCAAATTCCAGACATTCATTATTTTTCTAACCTAGATTAATCATAACCCCTCATTCATGACATACTCTCATTATGGGAAATGCACAGTCTGCTTTACTTAGTTAACTACTAAGGTTGCATTGTATTGTTTTATTTTGCTTTGATCTAGAACAAATACTCCAGAAATTTATATGGAACCATAAAAGACCCCAAAGAGCTGCAGCAATCTTGGGAAAGAAGAACAAAGTTGGAGGGATCACAATACCAGATATCAAGTTATACTACAAAGCCACCGTAATCAAAACAACCTGGTACTGGCACAAGAGCAAGCATATAAATCAATGGAACAGAACAGAGACCCCAGAAATCGACCCAAGCCATTATGCTCAATTAATATTTGATAAAGGAGGCCAGAGCATACAATGGAGTAAAGACAGTCTCTTCAATAAACGGTGTTGGAAAAATTGGACAGATACATATTTTGATAATGGCTCTCTTCTTATCTTAGTTTCTTTCTAGGCAATCTCACTAACTTCTACAACTTTAATCACCATCTATACACTGAGTGGCCAGATTATTATGACTACCTGATGTTTGTAGGCAAATTAACTATAATTTTGCACTGAAGTTGCCAGAGGGCCAGACCATTATAAATAGGGAAGCAGGTTGTGTACCACGACAGTAGAAGTGATTTTTTTCTGAAGATATGGGTAAACAACGTGATTTAACAGCCTTTGAACGTGGGAGATATATATATCTCCCACGTTCAAAGGCTGTTAAAATATATTGCATTGTATATTCATGACTTCCTTACACATCTTTGGCTAACTCCCATCCCACCTAAGTTACAGAGCCCTATATCCAGCTGTGCCATAAGCAAGGGATCATCCCTGAAAGGAGTTGCTCACACATGTTTGTGTTTTTCCACAAATGCCAGGTTTATCAGGGGAGACCTCCCTAATAAGCCAATAGAGCCACACACAGGTTACACACAGGGAAGGGGAACTTACCCAATAGAAGTGGGCAGTGCCAGCATCCAGCAACAAGTTCAGTCACTAGTGGCATCTGGAGATGGAGTGGCAGATGGCGGTCTCAAGCCAGGTAGCTACAGTGGCAGAAGGCATGCAGTGGAGTGGTAGTCCCTTTGGGCTCTGAGCATGACTCATGGTACAGCCAGGTTCAAGTGTTGGAGGATCAGAGTTCTGAGTTCTTGTAGCCTACAAGGGCTGAGTTCCCACTCATATCAGTTTCCAGATGGAGTCCTATCCAAGTGGTTTTGAGCATTCCAGACCCCTCCCAAGACATTCCTATTACACCAAATTCCCTCAGTCTTGACATATCACTTGACATAACTGTTGTGCTGACAGTAACTCCATATTGGATTGTCAAAAGTGTTCAGTAAGTCCACCCTGCTCTCACTCTATATAAGCTGTCCATCTAGATTTCTCAAAAGCATGCCAAATGCAACATAGTCAAAAACAAACTCACTTTCTTACTAACTGTTCTCAGTAACTAGCCACCATCTATTTACTTCACAAATAAAACATAAGCATCATCAGTGACTCTTTTCCCTCATGCCCCATATTCAATCTGACAATATCAATTTTACTTACTAGTGTACTTTAAATTCCTTTACTTCTCTCACCCATCATCTCCTCTTAATTCAAGCTACCATCAGCTCTTACCTAGAGTATAGATAATAGCCTCCCAACCAGCCTTCCCAACATTCTCTCTGCCACCACTAATAAAACATCCACAGTGCAGCCAGAATATTTTTGAAATATAAATATCATCATTTCATCATACCACCCCACTAAATTCAATATTATGAACAGAACCTATGAGATCCTACATGGTCTACTCCCTACCTCCCTCTCTAGGCCCACTTCACATCACACACCCCATCTCTCTCTGCATTCCCGGCACACAGCTTTCTTTCAGTCTCTGGAAAAATAATCCTCTCTCCAAAGGCAATACTTTTTTCTAATCTCAGTGAAACAGAACTGTAGCAATCATAATCTTTATTTAATGAGCCACTGTCACAATTAGCCATACATGACTTGGCAGATTATATTTCCTAAAAGTAATTTTTACTTCTTTTGACTTCATAATAATATATTCATACTGTATGTAATCTTGGGGACTTGCTTTTTTATGTAATATTATATTACTAAAGATTATCTATATTGTTGCATGTCATGGCAGTTCATCTATTTTGACTTATATACAATATTCCATTGTGTGAACACACCATAGTTTATGTTTTATAGAATTATAATTGATGTTATATTATGACATTATAATATAACATTATATTAGTTTCAGGTGTACAACATAATGATGTGATCTATGTATATATTGCAAAATGATCACCACAATAAGTCTCGTTAACATCTGTCACCATGCATAGTTACAAAAATGTTTTGTGTTGTGATGACAACTTTTAAGATCTACCCTCTCAGCAACTGTCAAATATGCAATACAGTATTCTTATGCCTGCAATACATTGCATTACCATGACTTATTTTATAACTGGAAGTTTGTATCTTTTGACTCTCTTCATCCATTTGCCCATCCTCATTCCACCTCTGGCAATCACCAATCTGTTCTGTGAATCTATGAGCTTGTTTTTAGTTGTTGCTTTTTTTTTCAGATTTCACATATAAATTGTCAGCCTTTTTTATTGTTGTTGTTAATCCTCACCTGAGGATATTTTCTCCATTGGTTTTCAGAGAGAGTGGAAGAAAGGGGGAAAGTTAAATAGAGAAACATCTATGCGAGAGAGATACATCAATTTGTTGCCTGCCCCGAACCAGGCTGGGAGATCAAGCCTGCAATCAGGATACATGCCTTTGAACAAAATCGAACCCCAAACCCTTCAGTCCACAGGCCAATGCTCTATCCTCTGAGCCAAACCAGCTAGGCCTAAGCTGTCCACCTTTTAATCATTGCCAGTCAAGTGGTGTAAAATGATATCTGTAGCTCTCTCATCACTAATTATATTGATCATTTTTCTATGTTTATTAGCCAAATATGTTTTCTTCTCTTTTTGTGTCTTTTGCCATTTTTATGAGAAATTTTTGTGCTCTCCTAATTGATTTGTAAGAGTCCTTTACATACTCTTCATTCTAGCCCTTTACTGTTTATGTCCATTAGAAATATACTCTCAAACCCCAGGCCTTTACACACGCTGCCCTGCCCACTGGGATGCTTTCCTTCTTCTCTTGATGAATTCCTATTCATCCTTCAGATCTTGTCTCAACTATCCCTTTCTCAGGGAAGCCTTTTCTGATTTCCCTGATTTGATAAAATGCTAGTATTTTGTGCTCTTACAGGATGGGGTAACACTCCTTCTTAGCAATTCTACAGCTCCAATCTTTACATGCATTTTTGTGATTTCTAAATGTATGCTCCACAGGGCAATGATTCATCTATTTTTTTGCTTATAGTTTATTTATTGTGCCTGACACATAACGGGCCCTCAATAAATATTTTTAGAGGAATGAATAAAGGCTACATTTGCGTGTACATAGTAGGCCCTTAATAAATATTATTTCTCTGAACAAACACTACATTTGCACGTGTGTTATCTAACATCTGCTCAAAATGCAGTCCTGGCCATGCCATTTACCCCTTCTCATCTCCCCCTCCACCCTTTATTCACTGTTTTATCCAGACCTCTTCTTGCATCCTTCTCTCATCCCTATCTTCTATAAGCATTACCAGACCCAAAGAAGGAATTTTGCATCCACACACCTGTTTGAAGAACTTTTCATTCCAAGGGAGGAAAAGGTAAGAAGAAAAAGGACCTGGTCTGAAAGACACAAAAGATTACCAGAGGGTTGGTAACAATGACTCTCCCACCCAGTCACCAGTTTCTAGGGAAACTAGGAATGCTCAGTAATCCCGTATCTTACTAACTCATGACAAGAAGGCCATCACACAAAAGGCATTTGGTTTTATGCTCCAAATGCCTTTGGTTTTATGGAGCCAAAAACCATTTTGGAGGGTGGTGGGACGGAGGAAGGGGCTCCGGGAAGAGGGAGGGGCAGGTGTGCAATGCACCTGTTGCACAGCATCATTAGGCAGGATAGCTCCTTCCCAGCGCTGCACTTGGACCCTTCCACCAGACACTGATCTGGCACAGCCCTGCATTCCAGTCCCGTGCCATTGGCATGCTCCAGTCTGGTCCTCCAAACGGGCTGATTAAAGACCTCTGAAGGCCATCTTCTGACAGTCGCCCTCCTTTGCTATCAACACAGGCACTTCCAAGCTGGACTCTGTGGACAGGATTTCTTGGGTTTTCATTCATTTCTGTTAAGAAAGAATGAAAAATAGCAGAGAAGATACCCTTGAATTCCTTTTCCACTGGGGCACCACTCTGCAGGTCAAGGACTGGCCCTGGGAGCTACTGCCCGGCCACAAGGGACGCAGCATTGCTGTGTCCCTTTCCTTGGGTCGGTAAACATTCTGGCCATTTTGCAGTATTATTTCCCCCTTTAGGACGATGTACTTGGGTTTGGGTTCTTTTCATTTTGTTTATCCAGTAATCATAGCAGCAAGAGGGATGCACCTGTTCCACAGGCCCATTAGACTCCGAATGGCTTCTCTCCTGAGCGGAGGCTTGTAGGAAAAGTGGCCTTGGCACTCAAAGCACACTGCAGTACGAGAGAGTGCCCGGTGCCCAGAAGACTGAGCTGTAACCTTGAGCCATAACAGCAAGTGGCTCGTGGCTGGGAGAGGGAGGCGGGCGGTGCCTGGAAGGAGGCTGAGGCTTAGCGAGAGAAGGAGCGTGCCCAAGGTCACACTGCCAATTAGTCACGAAGCAAAAGTTACAACCACAGAAAGCTGCTCTGCCTGGCCCCAATCCCACTCTCTCCGTACCTTGTTATATCTTGGAGCCGCTGGGGAAAGAGGGACGTAGGGAGCGGAGGGAAGCCTTTACAGCAAAGTCAGAGGTCTGTGTGCCCCTCAAGCCAAGGGCTTTCGTTCTGTCTTACCTCCATGTGATAGAGACCCACAGAGGGCTGCTGATGGAGCATGGTGGGAGCAATTGCAAGGCCAGGGGGTAAGAGGGGAAGAAGATAATGGGTGTTTAACTCATACTTTGAGCTTCCTCCAGCCATAGGTCCCCCTCACTAATTCCTCCTCCCCATCTTATCCTTATACTGTAAACCCCCAGGGCTTCTGATTCTGGGATGAAAAGGATGAGATCAAATGCCCCCACCCGGCCTCCTGCCACCAAGACGCCGCATGTTGGGGAAGGGTGAAGAGGGGGACACCAGACAGGCTTGCAGAGTCTTTTGTTTGGAGTGTCAGAGCCAGCGCCCGACACAGAAGCTGCTCCTGGGCCCTGGTGACTCACTTTGTCATCGGCTGCCTCTCGTGCAGGTGTGCGTATTTTAGCTGGAGGAGCCCAGGCATGGAAATCGCTCTCCCTGTGCCCATATATTATCAGTATTTTTTAACATGTCGCTTTCCAAGCAGGTAATGCATTTGCAGAGACAGTGATCTTTCATCGGGAGATTACAATGATTTGTGTCCTCTGTCTAAATTCCAGCATAAATTTCAGAGCCAGTGAGGCATTGGCTTGTGGCAGGCACTGCGATCGGAGATGTGGCAGGCTATCTGTGCAGAGCTCAGGCTCGCAGCCATTCGTCCTGATTAGGGAAAGGCTTTGAAATTCTTCCTTGTGCCTCACCGTCTTTATTTATTTTTTTTTCAAATTGCTCTTCCAGCAGGTCACCTTTGCAGCTGGGTCCAAGACTCAAGTTATGCTTTGCTGGGCTGATCCCAAGCAAAGCGTTGAAGCAATCCAACTGCCAGAACTCTGGTTCTGCTGAAATAAGCAGTGTGGCCTGGGTCAAGTCACCTAAGCCTTCAGGCTTCCGTTTCCTCATTAGTGGATTGGAAACTGCAATCCCTACTACATAGGGTTAATGGGAGGATTAAATAAAAGAGCATAAATTAGAAATCCTCTTCCCACGGTACTCAGAAAACTATGGGCAAAACGCATGTATTTGTCCCCAAATTACACACACACCTTACCCTATAGTGTGACCACACCCTCGTTGGTCAGGCCTTTCAGTTAGCCCCAGTTCTCTCAATGGTCGCTCTGAAATTCCCCCAAAATATCTCTAAATATGATGAATATGAAGCCATCTTGCTGTGTATATTACTTTGCTCGAGGTGCTATAACAAAGTACCATAGGCGGGGTGACTTAAACAACAGATATTTATTTTCTCACAGTTCTGGAGGCTGGACATGCAAGATCAGGGTGTCAGCAGAGTTGGCTCCTTTTGAGGTCTCTCTCCAGGGCTTACATTTGGCCATCTTCTCCCTCTGTCTTCACGTGGTCTTTATTCTGTGTGTGTCAATGTTCTAATCTCTTTCTTATAAAGGTACCTGTCATACTGGATCAGCTCCCCTCATCCCCGCAGCTCATTTTATCTTAATAACCTCTTAAAGACTCTATTTCCAAATATAGTCATATTCTGAGGCACTGTGGGTAAGGACTTAAACATATACATTTGGGAGAGATACGAGTCAGCCCATAACACTGTGACATTAAAAGCACAAATACATGATGTATAACTTTAAGGATGCCTCAACGTCAGCCCAAGAGTGATGGGGCTCCCCATCTCCAAAAATATTGATGCCTTCCCTCTGTATCATGATAAAGCTTTGTTTTCAGAATTCTGTCTCAGCCATTGCACACCAGCCCTCAATTGACAAATGGAAAAGCTGAGGGGGAGGAACTTACTCAAGGTCACACGGGTAGTAGTGGGTAGTGGGACCAAGTCTGGAACCTCAGTGTGTGGCTCCTACCCTTCTCAGTGTGTGACCTTGCATTGTCGCCTTGGGAAGGTTTTCACCAGCTCCAGGAGCACATGCCAAAGAGGACAGACAGCTCCCACATCAAATGTGTAAGTGCCTTCAGGGCAAGCCTGCTGCCTGTGACATGTGGCTGGCCTGCTGGCTTTCCCTCCCCACTGCGTCTAGCACAGCACTGTGTACGGCTGGAACAGTGAATGCTGTCCACCAACTCGCCTGTGCAGGAGAATTGTGCTGACACAGGGAGCCTGCCCTGATGCTAGGCCTAAAGGAACCATATCCCTGGCCTTGTTTTATTTTGCTTTGTTTGTTTGTTTTAATAGAAGACTCTTTGTACCCAGCCCTTTCTACTGCAGAGATAGTGTTGGGCCAATAGGTATAAGAGAACAATTGTGCTGTTCAGGCAAACACAGCAAGAGGGGAATTTGGCTGGTGACATCAATAGGCATAAGAGGCAGGGCTGTGAAAATTCACAGCCAACAGTGGTCCTCTTGACAAAGCTTTGGAGACAGAAGGTGTAGACAAGGCACTGAAGACTTTAGCTACCATACCACTGTGCCAAGAAATGACTCTGGATTTAGGCCACCTGGTCACAGGGACTATAGCCAGCTTTGTTTCCAACCCAAATAAATAGACAAATGAATTAATGAATGAATTATATGTATATGTATATGTATATGTATATGTATATGTATATGTATATCTCCCCACAGTGGAAGTATTTTCTCTTCTCCATAAATCTCCGAATTCCTCAAAGCTTTTTATTTATCAGAGTGAGTAAATGTTCTAGGAGCACAAGTATTTATTTTTAATGGACTTCCTGTGGGTCAAGGGGGAAGCAGCAGAGTGAAGTGGGAGGAGGCCCAGGTTCAAGACCAGTGCTGCCATGGGGCTCTGCAAGTGGCCAAGCCTCTAAAGGTCATAGTGTCAGCTTCCTTGGAGAGGTTGAAAGGCCGCCTGATATCGTTTAGAAAAGCATAGGCTTTAGTTAGGGTCACACAGGCCTTGGTCCAAAACTCTTAGTAGAAATGTGACCTTGACCCCATTGCTTAGCTTCTCAAAGTGAAGCTCTCCATCAGTAAAAAGAAAAAAAAAAGGAGCTGAAAGTGGCCTCCTGTCAAGGGTGCTGGGACAGGAAATGAAATATCATTTGAAAGGGCCTATCACATCCCCTGGCCATCGGTCTGTCCTCCTCCTTCCATGGCATAGCCTTACTGTAAGATGGAGGGCTGGTGACAACTGGAAGACAATTGATGGGATTCATGTGCTCTGGTGCCACCACAACCATCACCCAGCTGTCTCACTCTCCATGTGTCAAAGCCCCAGGCTCCCCATTTCTCCTCTTGCCTCCCTCCTCTGGGGTGGAAGGACAACTACTATCCAAGGACAACTACACAAAGCCCTGTGTCCCCTGAGCAGCCAGAGAGCATGGTGGGGGGGGCGGGGCGGGGAGCATGCTCTGTGGTGCTCTCTCCAGGGTAGGACTTGGCCAATAACAGCAGTATCCCATCCGCAGCCACATGGATTCACAACTCAGCCCTAAGCCTGCAAATCATGAAGCCAGACCCAGGGTCTCCAAAAGCAATTTGGTCTTCTAAATGCTCTCTTGGGGCCCATCAGCAGGACACTGGACAAGGCTGGATGAGAGCCCAGGATGGGGAAGAGAGTGGAGAGAGGGAGCAGAGAAAGGTCACTTGAATAGAGACGGGTTTAGACTTACACTATAATGGGCCCAAAAACACCAGCCAGAAAAGTTTCCAAATAGCAGAAAGCCAGTGTCTGGTCAAAAGCAGGACTTCAGAAGTGTTTGATGAGATGATTAAATCAATACATGCCCAGCCCCCAAACCATGTGTAGGATTCACCTTAGTTGGGTCATTCTCTCCCTCTTCTATTTCACTGTAGTTCTTTGTACCTTTCTTGACCTGTGAAAGCCACCTGAATCATTCATTCATGCCAGAATCACCTGAATCGTCCTTCATTCTGATGCTTCGGTCAACTGAAAGTACCTTGAGGGCAGAGACTGTCTAATTTCTGAGATTGGAAACTCACAGAGAAATTGCTCAGTGATTACTAATTTATTTAAAGATAATACATATGTCCCACCTAGAGCTCTGTCACTGAGTTCTCACAGGCCCACGGGTTCCTGGGACATCCACTCCTGATTAAAGGCATCTTTGAAGCACTGAAGTCAGGGCTTCCAATTCCATGTTTATTTATCATGTAATGATCAAACACAGGCTGTCCACACTTGCTGTGGTTTGACTTACAGTTTTTCGACTTTACAATGTTGCAAAAGTGATAGGTATAGTAAATTACATGAGATATTCAATACTTTATTATAAAATAGGCTTTGAGTTAGTTAATTTTGCCCAACTATAGGCTAATATTAGTGTTCTTAGCACAGTCAAGGTAGACGAGGCTAAGCTATGATGTTTAGTAGGTTAGGTGTAGTAAATACATTTTTCACTTACAAATTCTTAACTTATGATGGATTTATCAGGATGTAATCCCATCATAAGTCAAGAAATATCTTTACTTGATCTTGAGCATATGTCACCAAAAGGGTCACTATAGAAGTTTAACCTCCAAAGTGTTTTATGCAAAGGTAGGAGGAGACTCGAGCTGACTCCATTGTCAGCCTCCTTGTTTTATGTAGGGAAACATTTTAAAGCAACCTCAACTAATGTTTAGTTTTTTATTTTTTTATCATTCAAACTATGGCAAGTGAGCCCAGAATGCAACACTTGGAAGCTTGTAAATAGTAAGAAGTGGGCTTAGAGAAGCTCAGGTTTGGGAGGGATTTTAAAATCCATGTGAGGTTTTTCTCCACATTGTCACCCCCTAACCCCCTTGTGTTAAAAGAGAAAGCCCGGGCTTGTGATCCCGACCATCTTTTCATATCCACACTGAGTTTCATAACTTTTCTGAGCAGAGACTGACCATTAACAAGCACTTTCTGGTGTAGGAATAGCCCACAAGTTGGCCAGAAAAGTCACTTCTGATCTGATGTCACAAGCATGTTTGTGACAGTGGGAGAGCAACCACGGGTCCCCAAACCACCTTTCTTCAGGTAAAATTCCAAACAGGACCCTCAACAGGAATGGCTGCAGGTAACTTCTCAGAGAGAACAATTTGAAAAAAAAGAAAGCATTGCTTTAAAACAGCTCAGAATGCAACACCCCACCCACAGGGTCCTCTTCCTCCTCTGTTCCACCCACCACACCCTTCCAGAGGGACACTTTGATCAGTATCTGCTCCTAGGAGAGGAGGCCGAGTGGAGGAACAAGAAGGGAACACTCAGTAAACAGTATTATTAACCCATAGGCTGGCCATAAATCAGGGCAGGAAGGTGACCTCAGCGGGCTGGAGTAATCCTGCATGTCAGGATGAATTTATGAGGCCAATTTATTGGCCTGCATGACCCAGGCTCCTTGGAGACGTCTCAGTAACAAATCCAATCCACTTCATTTATGAGCTGTGTGCAGTGTCAGCCCCGGGGCCCAGCCAGGGCGCCCTGACCACCTCTCCAAGAGGGCACCCAGGAGCGAGGCCCCCAGGGAAGCAACGTTCCCAGTCCATCCTGGCTGTCACTCCCTGTGAGCCAGCCAGACCTGCTCCAGGAGTTCTCACCTCCAGCCGGCCCATCCTCGGTTCTCACAAATTCTTTTTGAGAGCCAGCACAGCTTGCATGGTCCTTCCCCTCTCCAGCCTGTGTCCTCATTGCTCAGCGCCAGCCCTACAGGCATTTGGGGGAGGACAGATCCTCTCATTGCAGGACTTGGCTTCATCTTACTATATGCCGGTGCTTTCCCCACCCAGTCATTAGATCAACCAAAAGTGTCCCCACACATTTCCAAAGGCTCTCACATGACAACTACTGGTAGATAATATCTAAGGTCTCTCTCCTGGCATAGACATCTCAGGTGAGTCGGTGAAGGGGCCATTTCTCCCTCCACTTCTCCACTCTGGAAGCAGAAAAGCTGATACTCCTGCGAGTGGCAGCTAGAGGGACCTCGGGGCCAGCCAGGAGCCAGCCCTGGGAGAGGAAGCAGCAAGAATCCAGAAAGTCCTTTGAGCAGAGGGCCTGGTGTGTACCTGGCCTTCACCTGCTCTCTGTGGGCTCCCAGAGCTGGGCGGAAGGCGTTTAAGTCTATTCGACTGTCCCTGTCATCATAAGGTTTACGGATGGTTAATTTATTCTTTATAGCACAGTCATTGATGGCTGTTAAATCACAAATGAGAGCCAATAAAGGGTGAATTGCAGCTGAAATTACACTGTTTATATGACAGCAGAGTGCCGGCTAAAAGATTCATATGCTGCTGATGAAGTATGTTATAAATTTTAATTACCATAGTTTGTACAAATGACATGTTTGAAATGCTATTGAGTAATGTGACCCTGATAATGAAACTATAAAATAAATCATTAACTTTCTGAATGAGCTTTTTTATTTCAGTGCTGCACAGAGTAAACTTTTCAGTTTATTCCAGATCAGTCTCTTTCTGTCCCCTCCCTCCGCCCCGGGCCTAACCGGATCCTCTCCCCACAGCCTGGGGACAAGGAAGCCACAGGAAACTGGAGACCCTGTGAATGCCTGGAGGAGCAGCATGGGGAGACTGATACCAGGAGACATAGCCGGGGCTGGGGTGGGAGAGTTGGCCCCAGGCAGGGGTTCTAGAGGGGCAGCCTTAAATAAACCCCACCAAGTTCCCCACCTACAGGAAGAAAGGGCCCTTTTTTGAATCTGCAGACCCTCTAGACTCCCACCCGCTGTCTGCTGGGCACCAAGATTGAAACACCTGGCTGAGCATTGGCGGCAAAGCCCGGTGTATCAGACTCTGAGTGGGGGTCGGGCTGCACAGTGGGTGACAGAATCATCAGGAAACTGGGCCTGTTGTCCTGGCCCACAGCCCAAGGAAGAGTCCAGAAGAGAAAAAGACAAGCAGCTCTTTGGTGGGGTTTCCACTGTTAGAACAGTTCTATTTCAATGCCATGGTCCACCATGTTTATGAATTAGCCCCTCACAATACTCCTAAGACCCTGCAGTTAAGCACATCTTGCAGAAAAGAACCTGAAGCTCTAGGAAAAGCCTAGAAGGAGCCCTGTCAAGGGTTATTTGGGGCAACCTCCCGCTCCAGGGGTTACTGGCCCAAGGTCTCTCCAGCAGAGATGACCCACTTAGTCCTGCAGGACAGGAAACATGGTGGTAAGTGTGGCAAAACCCTGGCTTCGTAGGATGTGAGCACACCAAGAGACCTTAGCATCCTTTAGTCCTAAAACTCTCGGTGTAGGTGGAGAGGGAAGGAAGTGGAGAGAGATAATCAGGGGAAGTTTTGACTCCCAGCCACCTATATATTCCAGAAGAAAACATAAAGTCTGGGAAAGCCCCCTGGTGTTTCTTAGAGACCCCGCTAGGGCACATCCAGCCCAGCCCTCTGACTTTGCTTGTGAAGAAATGGAGGCTCGGTGGGCAGGGCCGACCTGGGCTTATCACCCACAGGACCAAGGATAAGAGGGACATGGAGCTTATTTACCCTATATGGCCAGGCTACCCCACGGCCAGCCTTGGACAGGCAGCATCATTTCACTGGTAGGATACCTGTGGCTGACTGATGGCACATTACAGCCAGTATGTTCTTCCGGAGAAAGGTCACCAAGACGAGCCTCTTCCCTCTGCAGATTGGCTGCCTGCGGGGAGGCAGGGCTGGGATGCAGTACCGCTCGCTCCTTTTCTCCACTTCCCAGAACAGGTCTGCTCTCTGGAGTGCGCAGAAGAAAAGAAGGTCACACTCAAAAGGACAGCGCTCGAAGGTTCCTCCCAGGGGCCTGCTGAAGAGACCTGGGCATGCCCATGTGGCTTCCAGCCCTTCAGAGGCCTCGCTTCAACTCCCCAGGACAGAAGAGACACGGCATTGACTGTGTGTGCATCCCGTCCTATAGATGAGCCAATGGGAACCAACCTGGGAAGGATTTCTCTTTGGTCCTGGAGGTCATGGATGGAGGGAGTCAGGAGAAAACCAAATACATTTATAAGACAATCTGAGAAATCTAAAATCTCACAGGCTATTTGAGGCTATTAATTATTATTTTTAATTTTTAAAATCTGATAGCGGTATTTTTTAAAAGAATTCTTAACATTTAGAGATGCATACTGAAATAACAGATGAAGTGGTAGGATATCTGTGATTTACTCCAAAATAACCCAAGGTGAGAAGGGAAGCGGGGACTGGTTGAATGAAACAAAATAGGCCATGGGTTGATAACTACTAACGCTGGTGATAGTTACATAGTGGGTTCTTTATGCTATTCTTCTGTATCTGTTTTTAATTTTCCACAATAAAGAAAATAAAATACCCAAAAGCCCTTGCCCCCCACCGTCTGCTGCTGTGTCCATTTTCCCGTGCATTCTAAGCAATGCCAGGCTAGAAATAAGATCAACCCCCTGTCTCCCGGGGCATGCCTCCAGCGATGTAGGAGGGCATGAACTTGAACCCTTCCCTTTGTTGGAGGAAGTCCCTGTGACAAGAAGCCTGGCATCAGGATGTGCCCACTGCATCGGAGAGAGAAGCTCCTGGTCTGGAAGCTCCTGGCACAGCTCTCTGGCACCTACACAGCCAGAAGCAGAAAGTTTGTCTGGGTGGAACTCAGACCTGCTGTGTCAACTTGAGCAGGTCCCTTCATTTTTCAGAGCTTTGGCCTCCTCATTTGTAATAGCAACATGGTAGCCCCAACCAGCTACTTCAAAGGATGTGAGGATCAAATTAAATAATGAAGAGAGACTTCGAGAGAGAGAGGGTAGAGCTGAGGGATGAGCACAGACTCTTGACTCCCTGTGTTCAAGTCCCAGCTCCACCTTGAGTTAGCTCTGTGGTTCAGACAAGTTGTAGTCTTGTGCCTTGAGGTCCTCTATAATAGAAGTGGGGTTGTTGCAAGGATTCAGTGAACTCATTTTTGCAACAACTAAGAACAATACAAGCGTTATGCAAGTTATTATTATTACTCTATAATGATATACTAATGCAAAATGTCAAATTATGAAAAGAACCACAGAGTGTTATACCAGAAAGAGACTTGAGAAACCATTGAGTCCAATCTCCGTATTTCAGAGGCTCATAAAAGTGACATAATTGATCTGGAGTCACATCACAAGTTAGTGACAGGACTGAGACTGGAACAGACTTCCATCCCACTAAGCAGATGACCACTTCTTCTTCCTTATTGCTACCCACCCATGAGGAAGTCCATGCTGAATCATGTCCTCAATCTAGAGTGTCATGCTGGACAGATATGCCCAGGAGTCCCCATGCTCTACGCCTCACTCGTTCTGCAATGAGGAAAGACCATGGAGGTCAGAGGAGAATCCTCTGTTCCTTGTTCCACACCTGATCCCCGGAGAACAGAGCTGAGCCATCAGCAGCCCCTAATGTGTCTTCTGCCTTTCCCTGTGCCCTCCTGAAGAGTGGGCGGCACTTGGGAGGCCTCCCCTCTGACTTATCAGCCACCACAAAAACATTTTCAAGGCGATGGTGCAAGCTGCCCTACTTACCATTAAGAGAAAGGACCACATTATTGCTGTTATAAACCATTGATTAAGGTTTATAATAGCAATAATCCCCTCGAAATTCATTGTTACTGCAGTTAATGACCAGTTTATTAGAGCGTTAACCATCCTTGGCAACGGGCTGAGTCGTTTAATGCGGGTAACGACCAATTTCTCAAGGATTATTGCTTAAATAACAATTCTTTGTGAGATGTATGCGCCACCACAAGTGTGGATCTGGCTGGAAGCTTCTCCTCAGAAATGTGTTAATTATTTCCTCAGAGTTGCATCACCAGCACCATACCTAACAACCCCCAACGTAATGTTTCAGAGACACTAAAGAATCAATAGGTTGGACAAGGGCCTGGAGATGCACCCTTTTATGAGGGAGCCAGTGGGATGTCTTCTGACTTCCCAATAAAAGCACTATTGGGAAATGATATCTGGCTTCAAAACTACTCTTTCCTCTTCACTTGGCTTCATTTCCAGAATTTTCTACCTATCCAAATTCCCCACCCACACCTGGAGAAAAACCAAGGGGCTGGGAGAAGGGATGAAGAATGAGAAGCATGACAGACCCAGGCTTTGTATAAGTTTGCTAAACTCTGAAGCAAATATCTGTCTATACCTGACCACCCAGGTCTTAAAAGACCTGGTAGAATAAGGTTACAAGCAATGAATGGTACCCGACAGTTTGCACAGTGAAAAGCGCTGGTGTTCTATGGTCAATGTGCTGCTTTGGGAGTTTGGTCCAGACAGGAAAAAAAAATAGGGTCAACTTATGTGCCACATAGCTTACCTTAGGCTCTGAGAAGTTATAGTATCATTAAATATAACAGAGCCAAGGGACCTGATTATGATCTAGGCCACCCTCCTTGTTTTACAGGTAAAAACTAAGGACCCAGAGAGGGTAGAAGACCTGCCAAAGTCACATAGCCACTTAGAGAAGAATTGGAATTAGATCATCATTGACCTCAAGACCACTTTTTGAACGCACCCTAACAGAGAAATTTGTCTCAATAAACACTCAAAGGGTCTTGGCCCCATCATGGAGAGAAGGCAGCAGCAAGGCAACCAGAGTCCATGAACACTTAAGCACGAGTCTCAGAAGAAGCCAAAGATCTTATTCTCCTACTCCTCTCACTCCCCAACTTTCTTTTCATGCCTAACTCAATCCAAGCATTTCAACCCATTAACTATTTCCCATCACTTTACATTAGCATTGGTATTTCAATCACTTTTCTTTTTCTGACAAGAACTGAAAACTACTAATATGATTATACTCTAATTGCATTATATTAACTAAAATAAATACTAATAGGGTGTGAATCTAACATAATAAGATAGCAAATCACTATCACAGAGCTAGTGTAGGCTAGAGAGAAACAAATGATTCACTCAACAAATACATGTTAAGGTCCTGTTATGGATTAAGCATAAAGGCAACTTCCTTTTTTCTCATCATCACCAAAAATTAACATGATACAAGAACAGAAAGCTAGGTATCACAGCCTCCTTGAATCTATGAACCCTTCAACCTCTATGTTTTGACTTAATATCAAGAATCATCCCATAGATATAATGTCAAAGGGTAAAATACACATCTCTCTCAGCTCAGGAAAAGAAGTTCCCATAAGCCATCAGTCCTCTCATCCTTTAGACACATACGCTAGCGTTCATAGTTGGGTCCAGAAGAATCCACAGGGTCTGTAACAGCTCCCTCCTATTAGACATGCAGAATGTGCTGGAGACAAAGGGTGGGACCTTCTTCTCTTTCCCACTTTTTCACTGAGACTCTGCCCAAAGCTCTGACACCACAGTGATGAGATTGAACCCCATTTTCCCCAAGTTGTAATGCTGATGAGTTCAAATGTCAACATTTTTTAGGCCATCAAACTGAATCCATGATTGTGTGGGTTAGATAAATACTCAATCACAATAGTTCAATGTCTTCTACACATATTCCCAACTGTATTGCTACTCATAAGCTTACAGGATATGATGAAGTTTTTATTTGCAGCCATGCAAGATGATAATATCAATTATAGATCATGTTGGAACTGCATATAGGTTTGTTGTATCAAACAAATACGTTAAAATATGTAAAGTGCTAAAAGAGTGCCTGGCACATAACAAGTGTTCAATAAATGTTAGCAATTATCACTGTTGGCTATAATGCAATATTCCTGATACTAAATGTCATAAAAACCAGTCAATAATTTCCTGTACATAATCATAAAAGAAATGTAATAAGTCTAATCACTGAAAGGAAAGCAATAAAATTTCATTTGTTTAGTAACTTCCTGAACAGTGAACAATTACCATGGGGGTATAAACATGTGGTTATGGGTATACAGTTAACTGGTCACTACCATCCTCACCTTCAGTTGTGGCAGAATATCAAGAATATCTTGCTCAGCTGGAGTGGCCCAGTGGTTGAGCATCAACCTATGAACCAGGAGGTCATGGTTTGATTCCTGATCAGGGCACATGCCCAGGTTGCAGGCTCGATCCCCAGTAGGGAGAGTGCAAGGGGAGTGCAGGAGGTAACCAATCAATGATTCTCTCTCATTATTGATGTTTCTATCTCTCTCTTCCTCCCCCTTCCTCTCTAATATCAAGAGAAATCTTTAAAAAAAAAAAGTCTTGAGTCCACAAACAAAAATCTTATCCATCAAGACTCCAAAAATCTACCATGGTGTTCCTCTGATTCTGTTCATTCCTCTATTCTGAATTCAGCTTCTTTCAACATGAACTGAGCATTTTCAAGGTGCCTGGTACTGTGCTAACGAAGCACTGGAAATGCAGAGAAGAATGGTAGCATTTCTTCCCAGAGGCAGCTGGCAAATCAGGGAAGACAGACACATAAAGAGTTACATGTAATACAATGTGATAAGTGTACACCCTCTAGATTGTCAATGAAGGATGCAAGAGGAGAGGAGGGAGCATAGGGAGGGCTGGACTGCCAGAGTACAACATAGGAGCAATTATTTCTGCCCAGGAGAGGGGAGCTTCACAAAGGAGGTAACATTTGAACTGCACCTGGTGCTAGTTTACCAATCTGTGGGTTCAACACTTGTTTAAAGAACCAACAAAGCAGAAACACACAGGGAAAGAAGGAAGGAGAAAAGAGATAAGAGTTCAGCTTTAATGAACTTATTCAATAATTTAAATCGCAAATCAGGAGAGGGGTTAATTTCAGCATGCATAAGTTAATGCCGTACCAATTTTTTAAAACGTTAACTTACAAAAAGGGGTGGGGTTCAGACTTAGAACCTGGAAAGGAGTTGATGCAGCCCTCACTAGACCTTCGAGGACTGAAACAGGGTTGTACAGGCAGGAAAGGGAAAAGGACAAGTCAACCAAAGGGAATCCACAGAGATGCGCAGGATGTTAGGGTCTGGAAAAGCTCGGAGATGTCACGTGGGCCAATCTCCTGCCTTGGGGCTGTTGCAGACTAGCGGAAAGGATTGCGAGCTCTTCACTTAACTCCCAGGAGGCTCTTTCCAATATTTGGGAAGGACTCATATCTCATGTGGAAGCACCTTAGAGCCGAGAGGCATTCAAAATGGAAGACATTGGGGGAAAGCCCAGCAACTAAGCTCAGGCACCATCCAGCATATCACTAGGAGAGAATGGGGTTTCTTACCCTATACAGCTCATCTCCTTTGCTGGCTTCTGAAATTTCACAAAGATGCTACCCAGCCTCCTCTCTGCCTCCTGGTGTCTCCCTTGGAGCCCTGTCACCTCCACGGAATGATTTTTCCTTCCCTTTACA